>NC_073230.2:12398712-12701742 GCF_029281585.2 Gorilla gorilla gorilla
CTAAGCCCGCCCCCCTCCCTCCCGCGACCCCGCCGCCTCCGCTGGGGTGGAGGAGGGTCGTGGGGAGATGGGGGCTGGTAGAGGTGGGGGTGAGGAAGTGGGCGTAAGGATTGGGGGCGGGACGGGGGGGTCCTGGCTGCACGCGCGAGCCACCCATCGCCCAGGCCTGGGGCGGCCCTGGCCCCGGCCCCTTTTCCCGGTGCCCTCGCTGGAAGCCGGGAGGTGGGGGGTTGGTGGGGTGGGGAGCGGGAAGTGGTAGTAGGGGGAGTGGGAAGGATTGGGAAGGGGGGGCGCCAGGTGGGTGGAATGCAAAGTTGGGGGGCTGAGGGAGTCGGGGAGTGGGAAGGGGACGGGAGTGGGAACAGGGGGTGCTGGAGGGGTTGGGGGAAGTGGGAAGTGGGGGGTAAGGAGAGTGGGAATGGACGTGGGATGAGTGGGAAGTGGGGGGGTTGGTGGGGAGTGGGGGACTTGGGGGTGGGGGAGCGGAAAGTGGGGGGTTGGGGGGAGTGGGGGACCTGGGGGTGGAGGGAGTGGAAAGTGGGGGGTTGGGGGGAGTGGGGGACCTGGGGGTGGAGGAAGTGGAAAGTGGGGGGTTGGGGGGAGTGGGGGACCTGGGGGTGGAGGAAGTGGAAAGTGGGGAAGTTGGGGGGAGTGGGGGACCTGGGGGTGGAGGAAGTGGGGGACTTGGGGGTGGGGGACTGGGAAGTGGGGGGTTGGGGGGAATGGGGGACCTGGGGGTGGAGGGAGTGGAAAGTGGGGGGTTGGGGGGAGTGGGGGACCTGGGGGTGGAGGGAGTGGGAAGTGGGGGTGTTGGGGGGTGGAGGGAGTGGAAAGTGGGGGGTTGGGGGAGTGGGGGACCTGGGGGTGGAGGAAGTGGGGGGTTGGTGGGAAGAAGGGGACCTGGGGGTGGAGGGAGTGGGAAGTGGGGGTGTTGAGGGGGGAGTGAGGGGGTTGGTGGGAAGAGAGGGACTTGGAGGTTGGGGGAGTGGGAAGTGGGGGTGTTGGAGGGAGCGGGGGACCTGGGGGTGGAGGGAGTGGGAAGTGGAGGAGTTGGTAGGGAGTGGGGGACCTGAGGGTAGGGGAACTGGAAAGTGGGGTTGGTGGGGGGTGGAAGGAGTAGGAAGTGGATAGGGGACTTCCCAATCCAGCCCCTTTTTCCCAGGTGTCCTCCACCAGTACTTTTCCCAGTGAGGAGAAAAAAGCCCCCCAGGGCTAGACAGGGCTGGACCGACCCCGCTGGCCCCAACTTGGCTGGAGGGACAGGGGACACGGTGCCCGTCGTCCCCAGTGTAGCTGGGCCCAGCACCTACCGCCTACCTGTGGCTTGCTTGCTCCCCCCACTGCCTGGCTCCCTACTGCCACGTCCCTGCTAGGCACAAGGGCCCCTATGGGACCTGCCCGGGAAGGGTCAGGGCCTCTGGGAAAACCCTCTTCCCCCAAGACTTCATGACTCTGAGGACCATCGTGACCCCCATGACAGGGTCATTTGCATCTGGTGGCTGGATTCCCGAGTACAAATTCCAGCTTTCTCCCTTAGGAGACCTGTGCCAGGTTCTGGGCTTTGGAAAACCAACCACCCCATGGGAGGCTTGGAACCCCCGGGGGCTGATGGAGGGAAGACAGGCTTCCATGTGAAAGACATGCCAGCAGCACCTGAGGAACCCTAGGATTGGTTCCCGGATCCAAGAGAAGGCCCTTCCTTTGCATGCACACTTCACCCTCCTTCCCAAGCCCCAGCCCCTATTCCTTTTTATTAATACAGTAATGCTTTATTTGAGATCCTGCTGAACATTCAGAAGATAACCCCACCCACTCCCTCTGCCCCCAGGGAGCTAGGACCAGAAGTGGGAAAAAGACAAAGGACTTCATCTTTTTTTCTTTTTTTTTTGAGACGGGGTCTTACTCTGTCGCCCAGGTTTGAGTGCAGTGGCGCCATCTCAACTCACTACAACCTCTGCCTCTCGGGTTCAAACGATTCTCGTGCCTCAGCCTCCCAAGTAGCTGGGACTACACGCGTGCACCACCATGCCCAGCTGATTTTTGTATTTTTAGTAGAGATGGGGTTTCACCATGTTGGCCAGTCTGGTCTCAAACTCCTTGACCTCAGGTGATCTGCCCGCCTCAGCCTCCCAAAGTGGGGAGATTACAGGTGTTGCTGACTCCATCTAATTTATTTCACCACTCCCACTGGGGAGGACCAGAGGGTTATAAGTAGATGCCTTCAGAGGCCACAGCAGGGCTGAGGGCTGGGGGGTGGGGTGGGGGATGGCTGAGGTGGGGACCAGAAGAGGGATCAGGAATGCTTAGGAGGCAAAGGCCACCAGACCACCCTGATGATGGATTAGAAGTGGCAGATGCAGCCGGGCATGGTGGTTCATGCCTGTAATCCCAGCACTTTGGGAGGCCGAGGCAGGCGGATCACGAGGTCAGGAGACTGAGACCATCCTGGGACTATAAGTCCCAGCTACTCGGGAGGCTGAGGCAGGTGAATCGCTTGAACCTGGGAGGCGGAGGTTGCAGTTAGCCAAGATCGCATCACTGCACTCCAGCCTGGGTGACAGAGTGAGACTCCGTCTAAAAAAAAAGAAAAAAAGAAAAAAAGAAAGTGACAGATGGTCTCTCTCTCTCCTGGAGCTGAGACACTCTTCTGCCCTGGGACATGAGAACTCCAGGTTTTCCAACCTCTGCCTCCAGGATCTCAGCCTCCGTCCCAGCCTCATCTATCTATCTATCTATCTATCTATCTATCTATCTATCTATCTATCTATCCATCTATTTTTTTTTTAAGCCAGGTGGGGTGAGCCACTGCTCATGCCTGTGATCTCAGCATTTTGGGAGGCCAAAGCAGAAAGATTGCTTGAGGCCAAGAATTCAGGACCAACCTTGGCATGGTGAAACCCCATCTATACAAAAAATTTTAAAATTAGCCAGGCATGGTGGCCTGCGCCTGCAGTCCCAGCTCCTCAGGAGGCTGAAGCAGGAAGATCGCTTGAGCCCAGGAGCTGGAGGCTACAATGAGCTATGATGGCACCACCGCACTCCAGCCCAGGCGACAGAGTGAGACCCTCTCTTAAAAAAAAAAAAAAGACAAGGACCAGGCACAGTGGCTCACGCCTGTACAGAGTGACACCCTCTCTTAAAAAAAAAAAAAAAAAAAGACAAGGGCCAGGCACGGTGGCTCACGCCTGTAATCCTAGCACTTTGGGAGGCCAAAGCAAGTGGATCACCTGAGGTCAGGAGTTCCAGACCAGCCTGGCCAACATGGTGAAACCCCATCTCTATTAAAAATAAAACAAATGAGCAGGGGGTGGTGGTACACGCTTGTAATCTGAGCTACTCGGGAGGCTGAGCCATGAGAATCGCTTGAACCCAGGAGGCAGAGGCTGCAGTGAGCCGAGATTGTGCCACTGTACTCCAGCCTGGGTGACAGAGCAAGACTCTGTCTGAAAAAGAAAAAGAGAAGAAGAAAGAAGAAGAGGAAGAAGAGGAGGAAGAGGAGGAGGAGAAGGAAGAGGAGGAGGAGGAGGGAAATGAAACAGAAGAAATGACTTTTTAGGCATTGGTGCATAGTCAGGAGGAGTCCCATTCTTGAAGCCTTGTTTCTGCCGTGTGTCTGGCATCTGCATTTGCGTGTCCCAGCTGGGATGCTGTGCGTCACAAGTCACAAAACAAGCGAGACCTCGTATAGGAGCAATGAGTGCCTCCCATCCCCTCCTGCCGATGAGGGAAACTGAGGCTCATGGGCTGGGGACCTTCCCAAGGTCACAGGGCCTATGGGGGCAGGACTGCCCTGGAGCCCAGCTGGGCTCTGGGCTGATTTCCCGACACAGAACTCCTGCTCTGGTGATTTCTCAGACCTCCAGAAGATGGAAGTCAAACAGAAGTAGTAAGCAAAGCCAAGCCCTGCATGCCATGGCATCTGCCCTGACCTTGACTTCTATGGCCCCACAGGTCCAGGCCTCGCTGTCCACTGCACTGGGACGCACCTGTCCCCAGGTACCAGCGACACCTCTGCCCCAGCCAGGCTCAGACAGCCACTGGTAACCACAGCTCCCAGGAGGCTGGGGCTGGGCCTGTCCAGGGTCCATGGCCTGCCGCCCTCTTCCTGGCCCCAGCCTGCTGTTGACCTTCGAGCCGACCTTGGCAGTGGAATCTTTAGGGCCGCAGAGGGGACCCCCGAAGTGAAACTCAAGCCTAGAAATGGATTTTCTGTTTCTCCAAGACCAAAAGAGGTTGAATAAAAAATTAGTTACTATTTTTACTGTCGGGATCCAGTTGTTATGGCAACTGAGGGCCTGACTCCTGCTCAGGAGCAGGCGGGGTTGGAGTATGATGAGGGAGAAGGCAGGGATGGGGCTTGGGGCAGGCACCAGCTGGGGGACAAGCTGGGGCAGGCGGCAGGTCTGCCCCTCCAGACAGAAGTCTCCCCGTCTGCTCGCCTGATTGCACTCACCTGACTGTGTTCCTAATGACCCTGTCTCCCTTTAGCCACACTCACCTCCTGCCACCTCTGAGGGCTCCAGCTTGGCCCAGCCTGGTCACTTAAGCGTCTCTCTCCACCACCTCTGGGAGTGGGTGGCCGTGCCCTCATCTCCAGGTGAAAACCGAGGCCCTGCCTCAGGGACAACTCACACTGAGTAGATCGCTCCATCAACCTCACCTGGCCAAAACCCTCCCTCCGTCCCTGCTCTCCGTCTCAAGTTAGCACCAGTAGCCACCAGGGCCAGGTTGATGGCAATTGAAAGTTTTGCAGGTTTGCCAGGCGTGGTGGCTCACACCAGTAATCCTAGCACGTGAGGAGGCCAAGGTGGGAGGATCACTTGAGGCCAGGAGTTCAAGACCAGCAGCATAGCGGGACCCCATCTCTACAACAAATTAAAAATTAGCTAGGTGTGGTGGTGCACACCTGTAGTCCCAGCTACCTGGAAAGCTGAAGTAGGATCACTTGAGCCCAAGAGTTTGAGGCTGCAGTGAGCTACAGTCGTGCCACCGCACTCCATCCTGGGCAGCAGAGCAAGATCCTGTCTCTAAAAAAATAAATTTAAAGGCCAGGCACGGTGGCTCACACCTGTAATCCCAGCACTTTGGGAGGCTGAGGCAGGCAGATCACTTGAGGTCAGGAGTTTGAGACCAGTCTGGCCAACATGGTGAAACCCCATCTCTACTAAAAATACAAAAAATTAGCCGGGCGTGGTGGTGTGCACCTGTAATCCCAGCTACTTGGGAGGCTGAGGCAGGAGAATCTCTTGAACCCAGGAGGTGGAGGTTGCAGTGATCCAAGACTGCGCCACCGCCACTCCAGTCTGGGTGACAGAATAAGGCTCTGTTGCAAAAATAAATAAATAAATCACTTAAAAAGGAGAAAGGTGGAAAAGGGAGAGGGTGGATGGGGCTCAGGAGGATCGGGGAGTGAAAAATTACAAAAAGTGTAAAGCAGGCATTGGTCCACGCGAAACCATCTCGGCTTGCTAACGGTGCTTATCAAAGTTAGGTTCCTGCCCTCCCTCCCATGGAGGCTGGGACACAGGGGCCCTCTCCTCCTGCGTTGCTGTAACTTCTGGCAGCCTTAAGCTTTCTCAGGCAGGCACTTTTAGAGAGACAGGGGCCATCCTAGGGATGCAACCTTGAGCGGCTGGAAACGAGGTTCGTGTTTGTTCAAGTTTTTATGGGCCAAGGCTGAGGCCCAGCTGAGAAAGCGCTCAAAAGAGCCTGGCTGGAGTTTGGCCAAGGAGAGTGTCTGCTGGGGGTCTGGGGGTGGCCCTAGGACGGGGAAACAACGTTGCCTGGGGTATTAGGGTCTGAAGGAAGTCAGGGAAGTCTTCTCAGCTGAGTCTTGCAAGATGGCTGGAAAACGAGCAGGAGGACAAGAAGGAGCAGGTGAGATAAAGGCATCCAGGTGGGGAAGTGAGTTCCAAGCGAAGGGAACAGCATCAACAGCACCTGTGGGCAGGCATGGTAGCTCACGCCTGTAATCCCAGCATTTGGGAGGCCAAGGCAGGAGGATCACTTGAGATCAGGAGTTCAAGACCAGCCTGGTCAACATGGCGAAACCCCACCTCTACTAAAAATACAAAAATTAGCCAGGCATGATGGCAGGTGCCTGTAATCCCAGCACTTTGGGAGGTCAAGGCAGGAGGATCACTTGAGGTCAAGAGTTTGAGACCAGCCTGGCAAACATAGAGAAAACCTGTCTCTACTAAAAATACAAAAATTAGCCGGATGCAGTGGCATACGCCTGTAGTCCCCACAGCTACTTGGGAGGCTGAGGCAGGAGAATCGCTTGAATGCTTGAACCTGGGAGGCAGAGGTTGCAGATCATACCACTGCACTCCAGCCTGGGGGACAGAGAGAGACTCTGTCTCAAAAAAAAAAAAAAAGAAAGAAAAAAGAAAGAAAACACAATACCCACATTTGTGTCAGGTTATGGCATACAGAACCTGAACTGACGCTGATACTAAATGTAATAGTCTAACTCCCCCTACCCATTTTTTGAGACAGGGTCTCCCTCTGTTGTCCAGGCTAGAGTGCAGTGGCATAATCATGGCTTACTGCAGCCTCAAACTCCTGGTCTCGAGCAATCCTCCCACCTCAGCCCACCAAGTAGCTAGGATCACAGATGCGCATCATGACACACTGCTAATCTTTTAATTTTTTGTAGAGACAAGGTCTCACTATGTTGCCCAGCCTTGTCCCAAACTCCTGGGCTTAAGTGATCCTCCCTCCTCAGCCTCCCAAAGTGCTGGGGTTGCAGGCGTGAGCCACCCCGCCCGGCCTTGACTCCCTTTTTGATGTTTAACTGCTTGTGATATTGTGATACAATAAGAAATATTATTTGGTTCCTTCCCTTGGTTCCTGAGGCAGAGCTTCTAAAACCTTTGTAGACGGGGGCACTAGGAGCATCTTTAGTTGTGATATTTGATCTTTGACTGTTTCCTGACACAGAGCTCCTAAGACCTCCGTAACGTCCTGAGTGATAGGAGCATCTTTTGTTCTAATGAGGTGACTCCTGGGGGGCTCCTGGGTAGCCTCAGGATGTGGGGGCTAATTACCAGGCGAACCAACCACATGATTAGAGGGTTAGAACGTTTACTCCTCCCCCTGACTTCCGGACAGGGGAGAGGGACTGACAAGTGCGTTCATCACCAATGATTCAGTACATCATGCCTATGAAATGAAGCCTCCAAAAAACCCAAAAAGGGCCGGGCGCAGTGGCTCACGCCTGTAATCCCAGCACTTTGGGAGGCCGAGGTGGTCAGATCACCTGAGGTCAGGAGTTTGAGACCAGCCTGGCCAACATGGTGAAACCCCATCTCTACTCTACTAAAAATTTTAAAAAATTAGCCAGGCATCATGGGACGTGCCTGTGGTCTCAGTTAGTTGAAAGGCTGAGGCAGGAGAATTGCTTGAACTCAGGAAGTGAAGGTACAGTGAGCTGAGGTCGCGCCACTACACTCCAGCCTGGGCGACAGAGCAAGACTCTGTCTCAAAAAAACAAAACAAAACAAAACAAAAGGACAGCACTCGGAGAGCTTCGATGCTGAACATGTGGAGGTGCCGGGAGGGTGGTGTGCCCAGAGAGGGCATGGAAGCTCCACCCCTTCCCACAAAACTTGCCCCTTCAGCCTCGGCATCTGGCCATTCCTCTGCATTTTTGGTAATGCCCCTTATAGTAAACTGGTAAACAGGCCAGCCATGGTGGCTCACGCCTATAGTCCCAGCACGTTGGGAGGCTGAGGCGGGCGGATCACTTGAGGCCGGGAGTTCAAGACAAACCTGGCCAACATAGCAAAACCCCGTCTCTACTAAAAATACAAAACTTAGCCGGGCGTGGTGGCGGGTGCCTGTAATCCCAGCTACTTGGGAGGCTGAGGCAGGAGAATCGCTGGAGCCCAGGAGGAGGAGGTTGGTTGCAGTGAACCGAGATCACACTTCTGCACTCCAGCCTGGGCGACAGAGCAAGACTCTGTCTCAAAAAAAAACAACAAAAGTGCTTTGTGTTAAGTATTGAGTGGTGTGAGAGTAGGAAACACACTTTGGTCTTATTTTATTTTTATTTCAGAGACAGGGTCTGGTTCTGTCACCTCGTATGATCACAGCTCACTATAGCCCTGAACTCCTGGGTGCAAAGCATCCTCCCACCTCAGCCTCCCTAGTAGCTGGGACTACAAGTGCACACCATCATGCCTGGCTACTTTTTTTTTTTTTTTTTTTTTGTAGAGAATGAGGGTCTCACTATGTTGCCCAGGCTGGTCTCAAACTCCTGGCTTCAAGTGATCCTCTTGCCTCAGCCTCCCAAAGTACTGGGATTACAGCCATGAGCTACCACACACTGCCTATTTTTATTATAAAAAAATTTTTTTTGGCCAGGCATGGTGGCTTGCACCTGTAATCTCAGCACTTTGGGAGGCTGAGGCGGGTGGATCACTTGAGGCCAGGAGTTCAAGACCAGCCTGGCCAACATGGCAAAAACCCATCTCTACTAAAAATACAAAAATTAGCTGGGTATGGTGACACATGCCTGTAATCCCAGCTACTCAGGAGGCTGAGGCATAAGAATCACTTAAGACTGGGAGGCACAGATTGCAGTGAGCCGAAATCATGCTGCTACACTCCGGCCTGGGCAACACAGAGAGAATCTGTCTCAAAAAAAAAATATATATATATATACATATATACGTATATATATACGTATTATATATGTCTACATATATATAATATATAGACATATATATATATACACACATATATATATATATGTATTTTTTGTAGAAAACGAGGTATCACTTTGTTGCCCAGGCTGGTCTCAAGCTCCTGGTCTCAAGTGGTCCTCCCACCTCAGCCTCCCACTGGGATTACAGTCATGTCAGTGTACCCGGCCTATTTTTATTTTTAATTTTTAATTTTTAATTTTTTTGTAGAGACATGCTATGTTGTTTAGGCTGGTCTCAAACTGCTAGTCTCAAGCAATCCTCCCATCTCAGCCTCTCAAAGCACTGGGATCATAGGTGTAGGCCACCATGCCTGGCTTTGTTCTATTTTTAAATCTTTTTTTTTTTTTTTTTAACAGAGTCTCGTTCTGTCGCCAGGCTGGAGTGCAATGGCGTGATCTTGGCTCACTGCAACCTCCGCCTCCAGGGTTCAAGTGATTCTCCTGCCTCAGCCTCCCGAGTAGCTGGGACTACAGGCGTGCGCCACCACGCCCAGCTAATTTTTGTATTTTTAGTAGAGACAGGGTTTCACCATGTTGGGCAGGCTGGTCTTGAACTCCTGACCTCAAGTGATCCACCCACCTTAGCCTCCCAAAGTGCTGCGATTCCAGGTGTGAGTCACCATGCCCGGCCAAATCTTATATAGTGCTGAAAGCTTTTAAGTATCATTTTCCCTCTTCCCCTGTGACTGACATCTGGGGAAGTTGATAAGAAGCCTCAGTGCTCCCTCCTTTGCCGCCAATGGGAGGTTTAAACCACACAAGCCCCTGAGTGCACAAACCCTCACCCAGTCACACCCACCAACCACCATACAAACCCTGAGCCAGTCTCCTTTCGCTGTTCTCGCAAGACATTTTATTTATTTATTTATTTTTAGACGGAGCCTCGCTCTGTCGCCAGGCTGGAGTGCAGTGGTGCAATCTCAGCTCACTGCAACCTCCACCTCCCAGGTTCAAGCGATTCTCCTGCCCCAGCCTCCTGCGTAGCTGGGATTACAGGCGCCCTCCACCCACCACCACGCCTTGCTAATTTTTTGTATCTTTAGTAGAGACGAGGTTTCACCATGTTGGCCAGGCTGGTCTCAAACTCCTGGCCTTGTGATCCACCTGCCTTGGCTTCCCAAAGTGCTGGGATTACAGGCATGAGCCACCACGCCCGGCCTCTTTTAGTTATTTTTAAATGTACAATTTGGCCGGGCATGGTGACTCACGCCTGTAATTCCAGTACTCACTATGTTGCTCTCATCAAGATCAAGAGACTCCATCTCTACTAAAAGTACAAAAATTAACTAGGTGTGGTGATGCATGCCTGTGGTCCCAGCTACTTGAGAGGCCTAGGTGGGAGGATTGCTTGAGCCTGGGAGGTTGAGGCTGTGGCCAGCGGAGACGGCACCACTGCACTCCAGCCTGGGCAATAGAGTGAGACCATGTCTGAAAAGGGAAGGGAGGGGAAGGGAGGGGAAGGGAGGGGAAGGGAAAGTAAGGGAAGGGAAGGGAAGGGAAGGGTGGAGGAGGGGAAGGGAAGGGACAGCCTTGGAAAATAAAAAATGAAAAACAAAATTAAAGAAGGAAATGAAAAGTAAGCCAGAGGAAATGTATGCAATACTAAAATCTTATACCCAAACTATAAAAAGAACACTTACAAGTCAACTATGAGAAGACAAAAACAAATCCAATTTTTAAAATGGGATTTAAAAAATTTGAACAGAAATTTCACAAAAGAAAATATACAAAAGGCCAGGGCTGGTCACAGCAGCTCACACTTGTAACCCTAGTGCTTTAGGAGGTCAAGGTGGGAGGATCACTTGAGGCCAGAAGTTCAAGACCAGCCTGGGCAACATAGCAAGACCCCACCTCTAAAAAAAAAAAAAAATCATATAAACTAGCCAGGAGTGGTGGCATGTGCCTGTAGGCCCAGCTACTAAGGAGGCTGAGGTGGGAGGATCGCTTGAGCCTATGAATTCAAGGCTGCAGTGAGCTGTGATCATGCCGCTGCCGTCCAGCCTAGACAATGCTGTGTCTTAAAAAAAAAAAAGAAAGATCTTCAAAAGGCCAATTAGCACAAGAAAAGATGCTCAACATATTAGCCACCAGGGAAATGCAAATCAAAACCACAGTGATAGACCATTACCTGTCCATTACAACAGCTGAAATTAAAGACTAGTGATACCAAGAATGGCAACTGGACCTCTCCTTCAGTGCCAGTGGGAAAGTAAAATGATGTACCAGTTTGGGAAACAGTTGGGTTCTTACCATATGATTTAGCAGTTCCACACTTAGAGAATGAACATGTATTCACCCAACAACTTTTACACGAATGTGCATAGCAGTTTTATTCATAATTGCCCCAAAATAAAAGAAACTCAATGTGCACCGGCTGGTGAATGGATGAATGAATTGTGTCATATCCTTGCGGTCGAATACTACTCAGCAGTAAAAAGGAATGAACTACTGATACATGTAACATAGAAGAATCTCAGAAACATGCGGAGGCCAGGCACGGGGGCTCACACCTGTAATCCCAGCACTTTGGGAGACTGAGGTGGGAGGATCACTTGAGCTCAGGAGTTCGAGATCAGACTGGGCTACATAGTAAGACCTTGTCCCTATTAAAAATCAAAAAAAATTAGCCAGGCATGGTGATGTGTGCCTGTAGTCTCAGCTCCTCAGGAGGCGAGGCAGGAAGATAGCTTGAGTCTGGGAGATCAAGGCTGCAGTGAGCTAAGATCATACCACTGCACTCCAGCCTGGGCAACAGAGTGAGACCCTGTCTCAAAAAACAAAAAGCATGCTGAGCAAAAGAAACCAGACACAAGAGTGCATGTCATATGATCCCATGTATGTGAAACTACAGAAAGATAAATTCTAGTCTAAAATGAGAAAAAGGGCCGGGTGTGGTAGCTCAAGCCTGTAATCCCAGCACTTTGGGAGGCCAAGTCACCTGAGGTCAGGATCACCTGAGGTCAGGAGTTCGAGACCAGCCTGGCCAACTTTAGTTGGCCATCTTTTTAGTACAGATGGCAAAACCTCATCTCTACTAAAAATACAAAAAATAGCTGGACATGGTGGTGGATGTCTGTAATCCCAGCTACTCGAGAGGATGAGGCAAGAGAATCGCTTGGACCTGGGAGGCGGAGGTTGCAGTGAGCCAAAATCACGCCACTGCACTCCAGCCTGGGCGACAGAGTGAGACTCCATAACAAAAATAAAATAAAATAAAATAAAAATACAAAGAATTAGCTGGGTGTGGTGGGGGGGCCTGTAATCCCAGCTACTCAGGAGGCTGAGGAAGAAGAATCCCTTGAACCCGGGAGGCAGAGGTTGCGGTGAGCCGAGATTGCACCAGTGCACTCCAGCCTGGGTGACAGAGCAAGACTCCATCTCAAAATAAATAAATAAGTGACAAAAAGCAAGTGCCCAAAAGCAGGTGGTTGCCTAGCGCCAGGGATGAGGGTTATGGATAGACTGGAAGGAACAGGAGGGAATAGTTCGGGGTGATGGAAATGATCTCTATCTTGATTGTGGGGGGGTTACGAGGGTGTATACATTCGTCAAAACTGATAGAAAGGTACACTTAAACGGGGTGCCTTGTACCACGTATAAATTACACCTCAATAACATTGATTTTTTTTTTTTTTTTTACAAGCAATGGGCCAAAATGGCAGGAAATTACTGCTTCTGAAAGCAGACTGAGTTCGGGAATAATGTCCTCTATGACAACACCAGCACATCTTCATGTAGATACGGCTGATGACAGTTCTTGGGAACAAAATGATGATGGACACATTGTGAATAATGGCGGTCCTCCACTACTGTCAATGATTTCACAGGTCAGATGCACATTAAACTAACTGTAACCAGAAAATGCAATGAAGCTGTGCCGTGATGACTAATGGGGTGGGGGAGTTACAGCCTCGGCTCTCTGGCAGGCTCACGGGGTGAGTGCAGGTTGCACGCCTTTGGCCGTAACTGCATGGAATTACAGCCAGCACGGATGATACGGATTTTCATAGACAGAACTTCCATGCTTCTTCCCAGGAAAACAGCAAAACATCACTTGTTGACAATAGTTTAGTCTGCAGGTAGCTATCTTGCCCTTTCTGATTCTTGGTGCTGGTTAACATTAAGACAAAGAAAACAGGCCTGGCGCGGTGGCTCACGCCTGTAATCCCAGCACTTTGGGAGACCGAGGCGGGTGGACCACTTGAGGTCAGGAGTTCGAGACCAGCCTGACCAAAATGGAGAAACGTTGTCTCTACTAAAAATACAAAATTAGCTGGGTGTGGTGGCACATGCCTGTAATCCCAGCTACTCAGGAGGCTGAAGCAGGAGAATCGCTTGAACCTGGGATGCACGGGTTGCAGTGAGCCGAGACGGTGCCATTGCACTCCAGCCTGGGTAACAAGAGTGAAACTCCGTCTCAAAAAAACAAACAAAAACAGGCCAGGTGCGGTGGCTCAAGCCTATAATCTCAGCACTTTGAGGGGCCGAGGCAGGAGGATCACTTGAGGCCAGCAGTTTGAGACCAACCTGAGCAACATAGAAAGACCCTATCTATACAAAAAAATTAAAAAATTAGTCAGGCATGGTGGCACACATCTATAGTCCCAGCTACTCAGGAGGCTGGGATGGGAGGGTCCCTTGAGCCTGGGAGGTCAAGGCTGCAGTGAACTATGACTGATTGAGTCACTGCAGTCTAGCCTCGCTGACAGAGTGAGACCCCAACCCCCCGCCCCCCCAAAAAAAACAGGGCCAGGCACAGTGGCTCACACCTGTAATGCCAACACTTTGGGAGGCCGAATCAGGCAGATCACCTGAGGTCAGGAGTTCGAAACTAGCTTGGCCAACATGGTGAAATCCTGCCTCTACTAAAAATACAAAAATTAGGCGGATGTGGTGGCGGGCGCCTATAATCTCAGCTACATGGGAGGCTGAGGCATGAGAATCACTTGAATCCGGGAGGCAGAGGTTGCAGTGAGCCAAGATCATGCCATTGCACTCCAGCATAGGCACATGAGTGAAACTCCGTCTCAAAAAAAAAAAAAAAGCCAGAGGCTTCAAAAATAACCTGAATGATTCCAGACTACCTACAAGGAAGGAGTAGCTTTCTCTCACCCTCACTGGGAGAAATGCAGAGATAGGATAATTGTCTTTATGACTCCAAAAATGCTTAAGACAAGAACATGTCAACAAATAACTCCAATGAGAGCTTCTCAGTTCACATATGACCCCATTTCATCCTTGCAAGAACACCAGGCAATAGATAATATCTTAAAATTCCCATTTTACTAATAAAAAATTCCTAGCCAGACGTGGCAGTTCACACCTGCCATACCACCACTTTAGGAGGGCAAGACGGAAGGATACCTTGGAGCCAGGAGTTCGAGATCAGCCTGGGCAACAAAGCGAGATTCTGTTTCTTTTCTTTTCTTTCTTTTTTTTTTTTTTTTTTGAGACAGGGCCTTGCTCTGTCGCCCAGCCTGGAGTGCAGTGGTGCGATCTCTGCTCACTGCAAGCTCGCCTCCTGGGTTCACGTCATTCTCCTGCCTCAGCCTCCAGAGTAGCTGGGACTACAGGCATCCGCCACCACGCCCGGCTAATTTTTTTATTTTTGGTAGAGAAGGGGTTTCACCATGTTAGCCAGGCTGGTCTGGAACTCCTGACCTCAAGTGATCCGTCCGCCTCAGCCTCCCAAAGTGCTGGGATTACAGGCGTGAGCCACTGTGCCCAGCCGTGGGACCCACTTTACTCTTAATTTCCCCAATTCCTAGAATAGTGCATGGCCCACAGGAAATCCGCAGAATATATTTGCAGAATGAATGAATGACTTGCCAAAGGAATTAGGGCAAATCAGTAGATATCGAGTAATCATCCACAACCACCTGCCCCATACCCTTTTCAGCTCTGGGGAGATGGTGGCTCCTGTGGGGTCGGGGATTGGGGGGTCTCCGTTCCTTTCATCCTCCAGCCTCGTGGAGGAGTCAAGTCTCCGCAGGCGGAGAGCCCGGATGCAGGCGCGGCTAGGCGGCCCTCTCTATGGTGAGCCCCCGGGTCCCTCCTCCGCAGCACCCGGAGTGCCTCTATGGTTCTTCCTGTGCTTAGTCGGGAGGGGGCGCTGTGCGCTTGCGCGAGGTGACGCCGCGGCAGGGCCGGAAGGAGGGCAGCGGCTGTTGCGGAGCTCGCAGCTGCAGCTTTGGAGGAGTAAGCGGCGCGGTAGCGAAGGCCGCCGAACCCGCCCGGCTAGCCGGCGAGTTGAGTGTCGAGTGAGTGTCGGCTGCGGGGCGCGCTCGAGCTTCTGGGCGGGTCTGTGAGGCGACGCGGCCTCTCTGTGGGACGCCTCCGTTGAGCTTCGGGGGTGGGCGTGGGGGCGGGGGCGGGGGCGCGGGCAGTGAGCGCCACAGAGCTGAGGGGCGCGGGCCGAGGCCCGGGCGGGATCGGGCCGGGGAGCTGGGCTGGGCGTCTCCAAGCCCCGTGCGGTGGCGAGGTGGGAGCGACACCCTCCTGCCACTTCGCGAAGTTTCCCGAGCCGGCCCCTCTGGCCGCTTCCCTCCCTCGGGCCCGAGGCCGCCACGGAGGCGGTGTCCGTGCACCCGAGCGCGGCCTGGAGGAGCGGCGGGAGGCGGCGCGTGCCTGTGAACCCCATCCCAGGCGGGCGGCGTTTTTCCTCCTCTCCCCTGACATCTGGAGCGCGTGTTGTTCCGCGAAAGTTGGCGACTGTCACCCGGCACTCGCGAGGGCGCCGCAGGTGTGTCAAACCTTTCTGCGGGGCGCTGGGGGCTGGCCCGGCTCGGGTGTCCGGGAGCTGGGCAGGGAGCGAGGCCGCTGTCTCTGCGTCGAGGTGGCTCTGCTCCCGGTGGAACGGGACCAGGGATCTAAGACTTGGGCCACTTGCAGCCAACGTGGAGCGTGCGCGGCGTGCGGGTTACAGAAATTTCTGACAAATCCGCCAGGGCTGTGTGAATCCCTAAAGGCCTGGGTAGTAGTTGTCCTAGGTACTTTGATCGTGCAAAGAGAACGTTCTTTTTTTTTTTTTTTTTTTTTTTCCTTTTTTTGAGACGGAGTCTCGCTCTGTCGCCCAGGCTGGAGTGCAGTGGCGCGATCCCGGCTCACTGCAAGCTCTGCCTCCCGGGTTCACGCCCTTCTCCTGCCTCAGCCTCCCGAGTTGGTGGGACTACAGGCGCCCGCCACCACGCCCGGCTAATTTTTTGTATTTTTTAGTAGAGACGGGGTTTCACCGTGTTAACTAGGATGGTCTCGATCTCCTGACCTCGTGATCCGCCCACCTCGGCCTCCCAAAGTGCCGGGATTACAGGCCTGAGCCACCGCGCCTGGCCTGTGTGTTTTTGATAGAGGTGGGGTTTCACCGTGTTGGCCAGGCTGGTCTCGATCTCCTGACCTCATGATCCATCCGCCTCGGCCTCCCTAAGAGCTGGGATTACAGGTGTGAGCCACCGCGCCTGGCTGTATTTTTTAATTTAATATTTAAATGTGTATTTAAAATTTGTGTATGAATTTACATAAATAGTATCACACTTTCATTTAACGTTAATTTAACTGTGTTGTATCATATGAATTTTATTCCTTTATTGAAGTCCAATAAGGCCATTTCCAATTACTTTTATTACATATTTGCTGTAATGACCACCATCCCTGTCCGTATATTCTATTATGCGTATTTCTTGGAGAACGCACAGAGGTTTCTTTAGCTAATATACCTGGAAGTGGAATTGCTAAGCCACAGGGAATGTACATTTGTAATTTAGGGCGTATTGCTGATTGCTATTCAGAGTATCTTTTCCAAGTTACTATCCAAACCAGCAACGTATAAGATTTCCCATTTCTTACATACTTGCCTTTTTTGCCACCCCAGTGGTTTGAAACAGAATTCTTTTTTTTTTTTTTTTTTTTTTGGAGACGGAGTCTCTCTCTGTTGCCCAGGCTGGAGTGCAGTGCCGCGATCTTGGCTCACTGCAACTTCAGCCTCCCAGGTTCAAGCGATTCTCCTGCGGCAGTGTCCGGAGTGGCTGGGATTACAGGCGCGTGCCACCATGCCTGGCTAATTTTTGTATTTTTTAGTAGAGCTGGGGTTTCACCGTGTTGGTCAGGCTGGTGTCCAACTCCTGACCTTGTGACCTGCCCGCCTCGGCCTCCCAAAGTGCTGGGATTACAGGCGTGAGCAACTGCGTCTGGCTGAAACATAATTCATTTTCTGATTTGCCTTTCCCTGATTATTAGTGAGGTTGAGCATCTTCTGTGTTTTCTTTTTTGTGAATTGCCTATTAATAAACTTAGCCCATTTCTTTGTTAGCATATTTGTATCAAGATGTGAATTCTCTGTCAGTACTTTGTCTCTTTAATGCGTGTATTTTAAAAATATGTTTTAATGTCATACGTTTTGAGTTTGTGTGGTTTTTTTTTTGACCCACCTCCTTGGATATGTTTTCTTAAGGAATGTTTTCAGCATAAGCTTCAGATGTTCCCCTGACCAGATACATGGCAAGAGTTTTGATACTCCCTCATTCTTACTGTTCCTCTTTGCTTCCTTTTCAGCCCTTTTGAAACAGATGGTCACCATGTTTAGATATTAGCAGTCCCGTATGTGCATGTCTGCATTTGAAGATGGAAGAGGGAAACAACAATGAAGAGGTAATTCACTTGAACAACTTTCACTGCCATCGGGGACAAGGTAGGTTGTTTGTTCTCACTTCATCCCTTTCCCTGTGGCTTTTTCTTTTAGTATCACAGCTGTATCTTTTGAAATGAACCTATTTTGTACCGTTTAGAATCCAGGGACATTTCATTTTTGACATAAAAAGACTAGTTAGACTAGAATTATATCAGATAATGATATTGCTGGCATAAATGAAGTGTAAGACTCATTCATTACAAATGGATTAATAAGCTATTAATTTGCTGGCAAGACGCTGTTAATATGCAGTCATTGAGTCTTAAGAGACAGTGTCAGCATCAGTTTTTGAAGGCGTGGTGATTATAAAGGAGTGCTCCACTAGGCCTTTATGATCTGAAATACTACAGGTGATGCTGAACCAGTCTTGTCCTCCCGTGATGCCTAATTTCTTTTTTGCCAGAAGATTCTGGCTTAGCCTTGAGGGGAATTTTGGAACATGTATTTTTTTTGTTCTGCAGTTTTCGTTTTTTTTCATTCTTTTTTAGAGACAGAATTTCGCTCATTGCCCAGGCTGGAGTGCAATGGCGTAATCTCGGCTCACTGCACCCTCCACGTCCCGGGTTCAAGCAATTCTCCTGCCTCAGCCTCCCGAGCAGCTGGGATTATAGGCATGTGCCACTATGCCCTGCTAATTTTGTATTTTTAGTAGAGATGGGTTTTCTCCATGTTGGTCAGGCTGGTCTTGATCTCCCGACCTCAGGTGATCCGCCTGACTCGGCCTCCCAAAGTGCTGGCATGAGCCACCCGCCTGGCCACATTTCTTAATTTTCATTACAAAAGGGATAAATATGGGCCAGACAGATGGCTCACACCTTTAATCCTGGCACTTTGGGAGGCTGAGGCAAGAGGATTGCCTGAATCCAGGAATTCAAGGCTGCAGTGAGCTATGTTAGGCTACTGCACTCAAGCCTGGGAGACAGATTGAGACCTTGTCTCTATTTAAAAAAAATTTGTTATAGGTGATAAATATGCTGTTTTAAAAAATAAGTTCTCCTGAAGAATATAAAATGAAAAATATACTCTTTCCCCTCCTTCTGATCTGCAGAGGTGAAATAGTTGTAAATTTTTTTTTTTTTTTTGGAGACGGAGTCTCGTTTTGTTGCCCAGGCTGGAGTGCAGTGGTGTGATCTTGGCTCACAGCAGTCTCCACCTTCCAGGTTCAAGCAGTTCTCCTGCCTCAGTCTCCTGCGTAGCTGACATTACAGGCATACTCCACCACGCCTGGCTAATTTTTCTATTTTTAGTAGAGACAGGGTTTCACCATGTTGGTCAGGCTGGTCTTGAACCCCTGACCTCGTGATCTGCTCGCTTTGGCCTCCCAAAGTGCTGGGATTACAGCCATGAGCCACCGTGCCCAGCCTGGTGGTAAATTTAAACAAAATAGACAGTTCACTGAACACCTGTCCTCAAAGTTCGTATCTTATACTGTAGTTCTCAGTCTGGGGTGCAGGTGAGTTTCTTCCCTGCCAAGGCTGAGAAGGAAGGTCCCCTTTCCAGGTACTTAGCCCAATGTAGGTACTTTTTTCTAATTTGTACAGTGACACTGTTGGAGCCAGTAGTGGCCTTGTCTGATCCCACCTCTGTACAGAGGCAACCACTGTCATCAGATTTATTTATATTTATTTATTTATTTATTTTTGAGACAGAGTGTCACTCTGTCAGCTAGGCTAGAGTGCAGTGGTGCGATCTCAGCTCACTGCAGTCTCCACCTCCCAGGTTCAAGTGATTCTCCTGCCTCAGTCTCCCAAGTAGCTGGGATTACAGGCATGCGCCATCATGTCTGGCTAATTTTTGTATTTTTGGTAGAGACGGAGTTTCCCATGTTGGCCAGGCTGGTCTTGAACTCCTGACCTCAAGTGATCCACCTACCTCGGCCTCCCAAAGTGCTGGGATTACAGGTGTGAGCCACTGCACCTGGCCTTCCCTTAATCTTTATCAATTTTACTTAACATGCTTCTCAGTAAGGCAAAACCATTAAGAATATACACTACCTGGCCATAGATTGGTGATGTTGGTCAGTTCTGGAAGTTTTGTAGCTGTTTCCTGTCTTCTGTAACTCTTCTCCCACAATCTCCATGTCTCTAAGTCCACCTCTTTGTCTCTGAGATGCATTCTGGATGATTTCTTCAGACGTGTCTTCTAGCCCACAAATTTCTCTTCAGTAGAATGTAATCTTCTTTTAACTCATCCACTGTTTTTCGGTTATGGTATTTTAGCTTTTAATTCTCTTGGTTATTTTCCTAGAGTTTTGCTCTTTGCCTATATTTTTAGTCTTTTTTTAATTTCTTTAACCAATAAACATAGCTTCTCTGTGAGTTTGATTGCTGTGATGTGTTAAGTTCTTGGGGATCATATTCTGTTCTTCCTGCTGGCTCCCATGGTGCCTCGTTTTCTTGTGTATTTTCTAAGTTTGACTCTAAGCTCATGCCTAGAGTTCTTGATAGAGTTGGTTTCTTTAGAGAGAATTGCTTTTGCTTCTTTCAAGTCCCCGAGGGCAGTGTCAGTTTGAAATGACTTTAGATTCCTGTCTTGAAGTTTTTGGATTACATAAACTCTTTTTTTTTTTTTTTTTTAAGACGAAGTCTCACTCTCTTGCCCAGGCTGGAGTGCAGTGGCACGATCCTGGCTCACTGCAGCCTCCGTCTCCAGGGTTCAAGTGATTCTTCTGCCTCAGCTTCCTGAGTAGCTTGGATTACAGGTGTGCACCAACATGCCCAGCTAATTTTTGTATTTGTAGTAGAGATGGGATTTCACCATGTTTGCCAGGCTGGTCTCGAACTCCTGACCTCAAGTTATCCCCCTGCCTCAGCCTCCCAAAGTGCTGGGAGACGTGAGCCACCGTGCCCTGCAAACCTTTTATTTATTTATTTATTTATTTATTTATTTATTTATTTATTTATTTTCAGAGAGAGTTTTGCCCTTGTCGCCCAAGCTGGAGTGCAGTGGCATGATCTCAGCTCACTGCAACCTTCGCCTCCCAGGTTCAGGTGATTTGTCCTGCCTCAGCCTCCTGAATAGCTGGGATTACAGGCATGTGTTACCTCACCCAGCTTGGATTACCCAAACTCTTAAAGCATTTTTTATTTTTCAACAAGAGACTCTACCTGGGTATTTAACCTTCCATACAGTGAGGAAAGAAAGCCATTTTGTTATTTACATGCCAGTTACTCACTCTTCTAAAGCCTTTCCACATATTCTTTATTGTGTATAGTTTTTAAACTTGGTTATTGTATACCAATGCGTATATAATATACATAAAGAAAAATGAACAGAATAAAGATGCACAGCTCAATAATTTATCACAAACCAAACATTTATGGAACCACAACCCAGAAATCTTCAAGAAATAGAATGTTGCTATCCTCTTTAAACACTACATAAAGATTTTGTATAGTCTTCTTTTGCATCTGACTTCTTTTCACTCAGCATTATGTTTGTGAGGTTTATTCACGTTGGGTAGAGCCACAGTTTATGTATTTTCCATTGCTAAGTGGTATTCCATTTATACCACTTAGCAATGAAATTTTTCATCTACTTTTGATAGGCATTTGAGTTCTGACTGTCACAAATAATGTAGCTGTGAACATTCTCCTGCTTGTCTCCTGAACTCTACTTGCCCCACACCCTGGCATCCACCTTCCTATTGGCTATGTTTGTGTCTTCCAGCAGAATTGTTCGTTGGAGATTTTTTTGCCCTCCTAAGCTTTTAAAATACTTTCTTTTTGGGTTTCCAAGTGGTGTGATAATAACTACATTTTTTTAAGTTACTAAGCTTTATTTTTTAGAGCAGTTGTAGGTTTACAGGAAAATTGAGCAGCAATGACTACATTTTTTACAATGAAAACTTTCTTGTAGGCTTCTACTCATCTAAAAAGCAACTTATATGTGTGAATTGCTTTAACAACTCTTCGACAGTACTGAGTTATGATGTTATTTTTTGTAGTTAACTAGGGTAGGCATGAAGTAGCATAAGTGACATTTCTTTGCTAATTGGCTGTGTTTTTCAAATATTTGTTTACTAATTGTATTTCCCTTGCGTGTGAATTGTTTACTTCTCTCTTCTCTTTGAATTCCTTTTTTTTTCTTTTTTTTGGTTAATGTTTCCTGGTTATGAAATGTAATACAGGTTTGTTCATTACAGAAAATGTAAATGATAGAGAAAAGTATAAACTTAGCTCATTTATAGAACAATGATTTGAATACCAGATACCATGTTTTAGTATTTTTTAACAATTTAACCTCATAGAAATTGAGTATATTCAATGTTTTTGTCTCCTTCTGCAAACGAACGTCATGTTTAAATATATCTTCAAGATTGTCTAGAAAAATCACTAAAACGTAATCAAATTGACACCTTCTCTTACAGTTCTGTTCTCCTACTTCCTAAGTCTCACACGTGTACTTATTTTTAGGGACTTGCTGTCCCTCTGTGCTTTTTGTGTCACTCAGAAACATTGATCTTTAAACACATAAAAATTCTTGTGAAATCTAAAAAGCAAGGGAATGTACAGTCATTGTGTTGCATCTTTTCAAGCCAATCTTGTTTTCCTGACACTGCTTTCCTTTCCATTATTCTCTGGACTCCTAGGACAGTGTTAACTCCACAACTAAACTAAAATGTTAATGGAAACTGGAAGTAAGGCCCAAAGCTGAGTTGAGCAGGCTGGGATTTTGTTGTAGCTCAGTCTCAGTTGCTTTATGTGCGTCTTTAAATGGCCTTCGGATGGAACCATCTGGCCATTTTAAGCAGGAAGGGCCTATTAATTAGAGAACCACATGGCAGGTAATCTACTCTGGCTGGTTAACTTAGATCTTTCACTCACACGTTGTCAACTTCAGTTGGATGAAGGCAGCAACAACTATCTAAGGGTTGAAAGATTGGAGTACGGCTGGGCGCGGTGGCTCACGCCTGTAATTCCTGCACTTTGGGAGGCCGAGACGGGCGGATCACAAGGTCGGGAGATCAAGACCATCCTGGTTGACACGGTGAAACCCCGTCTCTACTAAAAATAGAACAAAATTAGCCGGGCGTGGTGGTGGGTGCCTGTAGTGCCACCCACTCGGGAGGCTGAGGCGGGAGAATGGCATGAACCCAGGAAGTGGAGCTTGTAGCTTGCAGGAGGTGGAGCTTGCACCACTGCACTCCAGCCTGGGCAACAGAGCGAGACTCAGTCTCAAAAAAGTAAGGCACTCCTTACTTTGCAGGAGTGCCTTCTCTAGAACTGCTAGCATGTCAGATCAGCTCAAGCATGAGGTCATACGAATAGGTGGGCAGATTGAAGTCCGACAGGCTTCCCCACTGCTTTTGCCCCAGGGTGCAGATATTAGAACAGAGGCTACCACTTGTTTCTGTAGAAGAAAAACTTTGTCCTTCATTTCCTGTGCCTCCAAATGTCACTTAACCTCCAGAAGAGTTGTGTTGGTAAGCATAATGAAGGGATTAAACTAGAAATGAATTTTGACAGTTTATAGTGAGAGCTTCTGATTTCTGTCATGTGGAACTTCGTGTCTGTAGCATTTCAGTATTTGAAGTTCTTAATATTGTTGCAAATATAAAATGAATTGGGGAGAGATGAACCTCTCAAACATGTTTTGTTTTTTCAAGAAATCATATCTACTGGTCCATCTGTATTTCATGTAGAGGCATACTTATGTATCATTTACTTGAGAAAACACGTAAAAACAGACCATTTTAAAGCTAGTCCGTGTCTGGTTTGTCGCCACATCAAATATGCACATGTAATGAGTTGCCTGGAACTCAGGCCTTTCCCTACAGAAGGGATTTTTGCTGGTGGCTAATTCTCAGGTCAGCCTTCAAAGGTTTACGTAACCTCAGTGCATACCAGTGAATTCTAGGACGGAGAATTACCACTGATGACAATGGTTTTAAAGGAAAGTGTACTCTGAATTCTTGTCGCCCTCTGTAATAGGAGGAGTTTGCTGCTTTTTTTCCTCTCTTTGGGCCTCTGGCGTTGTCTTCTGTGGACTGGGCAGGCTGTGGTGGTAGGGAAGGGGGGAGCTTAGAGATGAAGAGTATATGGGACTCCTGAAGTAACGGCAAAGGGAAGTGCATTGAGATGTCAGGATGAGGGAGAAGGCTTTGACATGGGTCCCCGGCGGGGGCTGCAGAATCAACGAACCTCTCCAAACCAGTCCCCAAACACTGGCACCTGGGTGAGAAAAGGAGCAGAGCTGAGCACTTTTTCTCTGCCCTCTTTCTGCCAGACCTCCTGTTCTACTATTACAGGCCTTACTATTGACATCTGGCAAAAGAGAACCAGTAGAAAGGGAAGCATTTGAGAATTGCAGGTATAGCACCTAGGAGGTCATCTTAGAAATCTACTGGAGCAAGAGAAAGAACAGAGAAAAGGGGAAGTCCCCATTACCCTTCGAGCGAAGAAGCTTCCTTGCTACTGAATGTGGCTAGAGCTGTACCCCACCCACTCTGTCTTCACTACTGTGCAGTCATTCCAAGGTGGTTGTCTGATTTGACTGTGAAGAGCCTGGATAGTTAACATCTGTTGGGTCTGGGTGGTGATACATCAATGTGTGTTATCTCACTCTATATAGCCTTACTTTGGAAGTATTTCGTGCTGGTAATAGACAAAGCTAATGGGTTTGGTGTGAAGAGAGTCTGTTCATAGGAAAACATGATCTGTTCATCAGTCTAGCTTAGCAGCTGGCTAAATAAACCAAGTGTAACTCAATGGCTCATAGAGTTTAATATTACCATAGAGATTTATGTTACCACAGGGGTATAAAAAGTATTAATGAATTAACGGAAGGTCTTTTATATTTCATTTATTACATCTCTTCGCAGACTGTTTTTTACTGTAAATGTGAACACACAGTTTTCCACTTCTTACTTGTTCATAGTTTTCTTGACAAAGAGTAGCTACTTTTCTTTCAAATTTTCTAATTTTGTAGTTTAACCAATAATAGTTTCAGTGACTTCATTACATTAACACCCAATTGATACATAAACTTCAGAGGAGTTTGCCTTAATCAGTATGTTCGTTGCTTTTTAAATTTTTTATCTTTCACAAAGATGGGAATTCAGTGCAGTTGTTTATTGGTTTAGTTTTTCTGGGCTACAAACATCTTAATTTCTTGATAGGCCAGTTGTAATGTGTGACTAAGGACTATATTCTTCAAACATTGCATTTGAAGCAATGGGCAGGTGTGGGATTTGGAAGCAGTATGAAAGTAGCATCATTTGTTTTTGCAGACTTTGTAATTTTCTTCTGGAAAACCCAGATTATCCAAAGAGAGAAGACAGAATCATTATAAATCCCAGTAGCAGTCTGCTGGCCAGCCAAGATGAGACAAAGGCAAGTGTCATGTTCGTGTTTTGCAGTCACTGCCTGGAAATGCTCTGCTTTGGTGGTGGTGGTGGTGGTGTTATCTCTGTGGGAAGAAAGTGCTTTGTTGGGACAAGTTTTTAAAGACTAGCCGAGGGACATAGGATTTCAGAATGTATCTATACTTCAGTGCGATCTCCCAGTCTGAGCCACTTTGAATTCTGTCTTTAACTTCTATCTTTCCTTGTAATTCTTATCTTCCTTTTCCCACAAAGAATTGAACGAATCCTCCATATCTTTAATCCTACAAAGCAAATTCCTAAAGCAAAACAAGAATTGGCCAAAACTCTTAACATTTTATTGTGAAAATTTTCAAACCTACAGAAAAATTGAAATATTTTATGTTGATCACCTATATACCTACCACTGGTACTACTAAAAAGTTAACAGTTTACTGTATCCTCTTCATCATACATATGTCCTCTGTCCATCAGCACATCTTTGTTATGTTTCATTTCATGATAATGCATTTCAAAGTAAATTGCAAAAACATCAGTACACTTCCCTGTAAGTACTTCAGCATGCAGATCATTACCCAGAGTGGAATATCTTTTTTCTTTTGATGTGAGATTTGTATACAGTGTATCCTATACGTCTGTTTAGCCAGATCTCATATCAAGATGTAAACAGTTTGGTTTTTAAAAACTTTAATCATTGTCATTATTTGTGATCTAAACTGGCATTTAGTTTGTTATATGGTAAAGTATGGTTGAGAACTAACTTTATTAAGATCTGTTGCTTGATCTTCCAACTCCCCGTAGATTCTTTGACTATCTCTCTTACGTATTCTATAATAGAAAAAAAATAGTTGTTTGTAAATATGGTATGGAAAGAAGATGGCTGTAAGATTGGTTTAAATCCCCAACTATACTTCTTTACTAGTTATAACTAGTAAAACTAGTCTGTCGGCTCCAGACAGGTTTGTTTAACCTCTCTGAGCCACCATTTTCTCATCTCTCTTACAGGGCTGGTAACTTCCTTATAGAGTAATTAGAACAAATGTTATTCTTTTCTACACATGTAATTCTTAAAATCATTTCCCCTACATGGGAAATGTACTGCCTGGCCTTTGATTTTATGCTTCTGTCTCGTTTCAGTTGCCTAAAATAAGACTTTTTTGACTATCTAAATTGACTCCTCTTGACCAGCACTGCTTCATCCAAGCTGCTGACCTCCTCATGGCCGACTTCAAAGTGCTCAGTAGTCAGGACATCATGTGGGCCCTGCACGAGCTCAAAGGACACTATGCAATCACCCGAAAGGTACTCTACTTGGTCTTCCTGTTGGGGTCACACCTCTTGACTACATCTTCCCACGGTAACAGAATGAACAGATTGTGGAAATTGGGATGGTTTATGATTGCTAAGGAATTTATGAGGGTGAAGATAAATCGATGGGTATTTGCTGATCATGAAGGGCTAAATGAAAAGAAATAATAGACAGATGAGAAGTAGAGAAGTTCTGCTTTGACCGTAAAAACATGGAGGGTAATACATTCTACTGTGGAATGCAGGAGTATGAGAGATGCGTTCTAATCCTGCTCCTTCCTGATTTGCTTTCCGACTTGGGACAGGTCACACGACCATCCATCCCCCAGGTGGCTCAGTTATCAGTGATAGGACGTAAGTAAGGTCTGTAGAGAGTCCAGGAACACAGCAGTGCCCCCTCAGAAGAGAATGGGCAGCTACTGACAGCTCCCAGCGTTCTCCCCCCAGGATCCTAAAATAGATGGCACTTAAAGGCCTTGGTTGAGGGTGAGGAGGGTGCTGGTTTGTGGTGGGTAACACAGGCGTCTTCCATGAAGGACAGCACACGGTGCCTGCTTTGTAGCTGTGGCCAGAACAGGAGCGCACGCACCAGCAGAGACCTTGGCTTACTCCTCTTGGTCGCTCTTACTGCCATTAAATTCTATTCTACTGAAATTCTTGTGATTCTCAGCAAACACAGTGATGTTTCTTTTGTCCAAAGGACAAACGTGGAGTTATCATAGTGGTTAAAATACTCATTGGGTCTTACCTGTAGGAAGGGAAGAACCAAGCCAAGGACTGTGGCTCATGCTAAGGTCTAGGCCAAGCCCCTTCCACCTTTTCTTTTTCTTCTTTTTTTTTTTTTTTTTGAAATGGAGTCTCGCTCTGTTGCCCAGGCTGGAGTGCAATGGCGTGATCTCAGCTCACTGCAGCCTCTGCCTCCCCAGTTCAAGCGATTCTCCTGCCTCAGCCTCCTGAGTAGCTGGGACTGTAGATGCTCACCACCACGCCTGGCTGATTTTTGTATTTTTAGTAAAGATGGGGTTTCACCATGTTGGCCAGGCTGGTCAGCAACTCCTGACCTCAGATGATCTGCCTGCCTCAGCCTCCCAAAGTGCTGGGATAACCTCGTGAGCCACTGCGCCCGGCCAAAAAAAGACTGAAAGAAAAATAGGCTTTGAAAGGGTAAAACAGGAGGCAACCTAAGGTAGACCAAGGGCCTCCCTGAGCAAGGGACATTTCATCACAGACCCACATAGGAGTTTGGTGAAAGGGGTCGTGGAAGATGTTAGTATCATTTATTGGGGTGAGAACTAGTATAAACATCTGCTTTGGAGAGAAATAATCACGAATTCAGTCTGGGAAACGTTGGTTGCCAATGTGCTGAGAAGGGCCTGTGAGACATCTGAGTAAAAATAATTCACTGGGAGGTTGAATGGACTAGAAAGTTTGGAAAATACAGACTGTAGATAGGATTTTTTTTTTAATCTCCTTGGGTTTTATGGTGATAGGACTTTGAGAGTCATCAGCATATGGAAAATCTCACCAGCCAGGATGAGGTACCCAGAGATACCAGGTGAGAAGAGAGGACTCCTGACATGCAAAGACCAAGCGGAGGAGGCAGGCAGACAGGAAGGAGGAAGTTGAGAGACTGGAGCAGTCTGTATTATTATCATCATCACCATGGTTATTCTTGTTTAGAAACAGGGTCTCTCTCTGTCACCCAGGCTGGAGTACAGTGGTCCAATCGTGGCTTATTGCAACCTTGACCTTCTGGGCTCAAGCCATCCTCCTGCCTCAGCTTCCCATGTAGCTAGGACTGCAGGTGCGCCCCACCACACCTGGACGATCTTTTTATTTTATTTTTTGTAGAAATGGGGTCTTGCTAGATAGTGCAGGCTGGTCTTGAACTCCTGTCGTCAGGCTATCCTCCCACCTCAACCTCCTAAAGCACTGGGTTGCCGCCATGCCCAGCCTATGTTATTAAATGCTGCTAAGAGTTTGTGCAAGATGAGGACTAAAATGTAGATGGTAGACTTGTAGACTTGGCCACTCAATAATAAGCATAGATTAGTAAGTGCAAAGGCAGGGTAGATGTCAAATTAGAGACAGCTGGAAAGCTTGTGGTCATAAGGGTGAGGTGGTGAAACAGCAGATAAACAGCTCCTTTGATAAGTTTCTCTACAAAGAGGGGAAGAAGAAAGAGGGGCTGGTATTGAAAGAGAGATGAGATCACCTTCTCAACACTGCCACACTGGGGATTAAGTCAGCAGGAGTTTCAGACAAACACTGCATCATAGCCACCCACCTTCTCATTGCCACCCAGACTGGGACCCCAGCCTGCCCTGCACCCTAACAGCATAGCCACAGGACATGAGCCCCAAGGCCTCCTATCCCCTGCCACAGTCAGGAGTCCCACCCAGTCTTCCTGAAAGGCTCCCACTCTTCCTCCTCTTCCAGGCAGAATGGCCTTAGCTCACACACCCTTGCTTCCGTTTCAAATCAGGTACCCCTTCTCCCTCCTGTTTTTAGGATGGCAAAGACTTGAGCACTTTTTTTTTTTTTTAGACAGAGTCACGCTCTGTCACCTAGGCTGGAGTGCAATTGCATGATCTCAGCTCACTGCGACCTCCGCTTTCCAGGTTCACCGATTCTCCTGCCTCAGCCTCCCAAGTAACTGGGATTACAGGTGCATGCCACCACGTCCAGCTAATTTTTTGTATTTTTAGTAGAGACGGGGTTTTGCCATGTTGTCCAGGCTGGTCTCGAACTCCTGACCTCAGGTAGTCCACCTGCCTCGGCCTCCCAAAGTGTTGGGATTACAGGCGTGAGCCACCGCGCCCACCCTGACTTGAGCACATTTAAATCCTGATAAGGAAAGTCTAACAGAGAGAAGCTGAAGGTAGGAAAGAAAAGGGATCCTCACCAGTGGAAGGATTTTGAACTCCAGCATCCTGTTGAAGGGTGGGGTGGATATAGGTGCACGCAGAGAAGAGCGTGGGGGAAGCAGGTTAGGGGAGAGTAAAGAGGAGCATTGACCAGAGAAACAACATGGAAGATTTGCCTACAGAATGGGACTCACCAGCCCATTGTCATGTGATTTTACCTGTACTTATTCAAGGACAGCTTGGACAGTTTTGTTTGAGACAGGGTCTCCTGTGTTACCCAGGATGGAGTGCAGTGGCGCAATCATGGCTCACTGCAACCCTGCCTCAGGCTCAAGTGATTGTCCTATCTTAGCCTCCGAGTACCTGGGACCACAGCTGTGGACCACCATGCCCAGCTATTTTTTTGTATTTTTAGTAGAGACAGGGTGTCCCCATGTTGCCCAGGCAAGCCTTGAACACCTAAGCTCAAGTGATCCACCCCCGTCATCCTCCCACAGTGCTGGGATTACAGGTGTGAGCCACTGCACCCAGCCAACAGTTTTTCCCTAGTTACTCTTTAATCTGTCAGTAAGTGTTTTGCTTCCACCGCTGTACCAGTTTATGAAAGTCAGAGAAAATGAAAATAAAGAAATGCTGCCTATTTATTTTACCACTGCCTATTCCTTTTTTTTTTTTGAGACGTAGTCTCACTCTTGCCCAGGCTGGAGTGCAGTGGTGCAGTCTCGGCTCACTGCAACCTCCGCCTCCCGGGTTGAAGCCATTCTCCTGCCTCAGCCTCCTGAGTAGCTGGGATTACAGGCGTGTGCCACCATGCCCGGCTAATTTTTGTATTTTTAGTATAGATGGGGTTTCACCATGTTGACCAAGCTGGTCTCGAACTCCTGATCTCAAAGGATCCGTCCGCCTTGGCCTCCCAAAGTGTTGGGATTACAGGCTTGAGCCACCGCACCCAGCCGCCACTACCAGTTGTCAGCCATGCTGGGAAGAAAGCTGAAACTGTGTTAAAATGGCATTTGGTGGTTGCCTGTCTCATGTATTCTTATTTTCCATTTACAGAAGGAACCTTTCCCTTTCTCAATTTTTAGGCCTTTTCTGATGCCATTAAAAAATGGCAGGAGCTATCACCAGAAACCAGTGGAAAAAGGAAAAAGAGAAAAGAAATGAACCAGTATTCTTACATTGATTTCAAGTTTGAACAAGGTAATGCAAACTGTGTTGGTGGCAGTGTGTAGCTGCAACACTGTACCTTTTCTTCTTCACAGTCAGTGAAGGAAGCCATGCTACAGGTGTCTGCTGAGCATCTGGACAGGAACTATTTTCTCAGCACGTCAAAATTTTTAGAAAGTGGCTGCCCTTGTTGGCTTCCTTCTTCCTACTTAAGATAAACTGTGAGAGGAAAATTTTGTGTGGTGTTAGAAAATTCATGTGTGAGAAGGTATTTGAGTGTGCTGTTAAGCTTGGGGGAAAAAACTGGTCTCGAAGGTTTGATGCGAATTGGCTGTTATTAGGTAAAAACTACCCAGACTTATGAATGAGGGCTTACTGCAGAGGGTCACTTACGCAACTGAGAGAATGGCTAATAGCCACGTTTCTCCAAAATTCTGTCATTCTTATTGATGAAATAACTGCTGAAAACCCTTTTGAAGAGGTTACTTCAGGTCTGATCCCCAAAAATGTAAACTTGAGTGTTATAACAACTCAGATTTTATCTGAGTTGCTTCCACCCAGTAAAGGAGTTTACTACAACTTTTCTAGAGATCATCCCTTTCTGTTACATGTGTACTTAATTACCACACTTGATTTCAGGTATGACTAAGTGGAAACTCAGGTAACTATAAAGCTGGAAAGTATTTGTATTTACTATGAACTTTTCAGGCTCTAAAAGAAAATCCCTTAGGCTATGACTCCCGAGGTTCCTAAGCCAGTCTGTGGAGCAGTGCTCTGCTGACATGACATTCGCCCTGGCCTGTGGCAGAATGTAGAACTAGGGATAGTGTGCAGGTGGTTTTTCATTCAGCCCGATTTACCCAGAGTTCAGAACAGGCATCCTTGTACATAGCCATACAGCGTTTGTTTCTGACTTCAGTGGTGGAGAAAGTGCTACTTTGCAAGATAGTTGACTTCCTTGTTGGTCAGCTCTGTCTTTTAGACAGTTCTTCCTTTATATTTGTCAGCATGTACTTCCTGAAATGTCCTGCCATGGTTGTAGTTCTTGCCTGTGGAGAGAGATTCTGGCTGTTGCCCGTTCGTCAGCCTGACTGCCCTTCTCCTCTTCCCTGTGTGCCCTTCTCTAGCTTGTCAGGGTCTCTTTGAAAGTTGGGGTATAGAAGACTGCATGTCATACTCCACATGAGGTCTGCTCACATTCAGCCTTGCTCTTTTCACCCACATTGCTGTCAGGTCATAAACCTGTCTCAGTTTTGCTGCATCTCACATTTTCCCCTGTTAACTTCATTTTATTTGATTCAGCCTCTTGTTTTAGGTATAGCACTTTAATTTAGGTGCTGATTCTTTAATTTTACTTATCAGATAATCTGGAAGGACCCTGGAAGTATAAGATAGAAAATACACTTGATTTACGTTAGTAGTTTAATGTTTATGACTCACACTTAGCCTATTTTAACAGCTTTTTATAAGGACACAGGCTAAGAATCCCTCATGTGTTCCAGGGATTCCATTTTTCTCCTTTTCAGTTTGTTTTCCATGTAAGCACTGCTCTTTGGGCTATAATTGCTTGACTCAAACAGTGAGACAGGGTTCTCCCTCCTCTGTCCTTTTTATGGTAGTGCAGGAAAATACATTAGAGGGAAGTTTATAGACTTAATTGCATTTATTTTTAAAAATAAAGGACTGAGGCCGGGCGCGGTGGCTCATGCCTGTAATCCCAGCACTTTGGGAGGCCGAGGTGGGCGGATCATGAGGTCAGGAGATTGATACCATCCTGGCTAACACTGTGAAACCCCGTCTCTACTAAAAATACAAAAAATTAGCCGGGCATGGTGGCGGGCGCCTGTAGTCCCAGCTACTCGGGAGGCTGAGGCAGGAGAATGACATGAACCCGGGAGGCGGTGCTTGCAGTGAGCTGCACTCCAGTCTGGGTGACAGAGTGAGACTCCATCTCAAAAAAAGTAAATAAATAAAAATAAAGGACTGAAAATAAATCTTACTACTTTAACGTGATAAACTACAAAAAGAACCGAGTAAAGATGAAAGAAATAATAGTGAAAATTTTTTTTAATTTGTAGCATTGATAATTATAGTAATTAACATTTATTGAGCACTTAATATGTACCACCCACTTTTCTAAGTGCTTTAATGGATTATTTCATTTATGTTTCAAATAGCCTTATGAGATGTATGTGCCATTGTTATCATTTTATAGAAAAAACTGAAGCACAGAGAGGTTAAGTAACTTGGCAGATGTTACACAGCTAGCGAGTAGCCGAGCTGGGAATCTGGCTTCAGAGCTTACTCTCTAACCATGTGCTTTTCTGTTCCCATAATACCAAAAACTGGTTTTGTTTTTTGTATTTTTTTTTTTAATTTTGAGAGGGAGTCCGCTTCCCAAGCTCAAGCAATTCTCCTGCCTCAGCCTCTCAAGTAGCTGGGATTAATTACAGGTGTGCGCCATCACGCCTAGGGGTTTCACCATGTTCAACAGGTTGGTCTCAAACTCCTGACCTCAGATGATGCACCCTCCTCGGCCTCCCAAAGTGCTGGGATCACAGGCATGAGCCACACTGCACCTGGCCCCAAAAACTTGTTTTCTGAAGAAAAAGTTTGAATTTAAAAATATGTGAGAATGAGCAAGAGAAAAGGAGAATCAAAATAAAATGTATTAGGAACCAGATAGTAAATGTTAAGATCAAGAGATTACCAAGAACAGACAAGCCCACCCTGCCCGCCTGCTCTTCAGTGTGTTATTGGGTCCTTCCAAGGGAAGTGACAGTACATGTCTGGTGAATGAGCTTGTGATGAGTGAATGGGATTCCCTCCCAATAGGCCACTGAGAGCAAAGTTCTGGGTGGAGGGTCCTTGGTGCATCCTCCACTTACTCTTCATGCCAATGGGTACCTCAGGCCTGTCTGTCCAACCTCTGGACTTTCTTAACTCTGCCCCAGTCTCCATCCTTAACCACTCAGGGCCAGCCTCTTACATGGGATTCCTCCTTGCAATCTAACCCTCCTCCAGCCCCTCCCCTGTGTGGCTGGGGTAAGGCAGAGTCTGATCCCATCTGGCCTGGCCTGTGCCCAGAAGAGCCCAAGAGGCAAGTGTCCTCTTGCCCACAGGACCCCAGGAGATCATGGGCACACTAAAGTTTGAGAACTACTGCCTCAGGCAACTTTATAACATGCCTTTCCAATTCAGGTTTGGATCCAAATCCTCATTCCAGTACTTATTAGCTGCTTATAATTTTGTGTTTGTTTGTTTTAAAGAGGCAGGATCTGGTCAGGCTTGGTGGCTTATGCCTGTAATCCTAGCAGTCTGGGAGGCTGAGGTGGGCGGATCACTTGAGGTCGGGAGTTCGAGACCAGCCTGCTGAAAATGGCAAAAGCTCATCTCTACTAAAAATACGAAAGTTAGCCGGGTGTGGTGGTGCATGTCTGTGATCCCAGCATCCCAGGTACTCCGGAGGCTGAGGCAGGAGAATCGCTTGAAGCTGGGAGGTGGAAGTTGCAGTGAGCCAAGTTTGTGCCACTGCACTCTAGCCTGGGCAACAGGTGACAGAAGCAGACTCTGTCTCAGAGAAAAAAAAAAAAAAAAAGGCAGGGTCTCTGTTGCCTGGGCCAGAGTGCAGTGGCACAATCATGGCTCACAGTGGCCTTGAACTGGGCTCAGGCAGTCCTCCTGCGTCAGCCTCATGAGTAGCTTGGACTACAAGCTCGTACCACCAGGCCCAACTAATTTTAAAAAATTCTTTGTAGAGATGGGGCTTGCTGTGTTGTCCAGGGTGGTCTTAAACTCCTGGCCTCCAGTGATCCTCTTGCCTTGGCCTGTCAAAGTGTTGGTATTACAGGTGCGAGCCACTGCACCCAGACCTTATTAGCTTCTTGATCCTGTTTCTCCATCTGTAAAATGGGCTCTTGTGAGAAGTAAACAGGACAAGGTTTGTGATGAGCTTGGGACAGTGCTTAGCCAGCAGGAGTAGAAGGTGTATCGATCCCCCCCCCCTTTTTTTTTTTTTGAGATGGAGTCTCATTCTGTCGCTAGGCTGGAGTGCAGTGGCAAGATCTCGGCTCACTGTAACCTCCGCCTCACAGGTTCAAGAGATCCTCCTGACTCAGCCTCCTGAGTAGCTGGGACTACAGGCATGCACCACCACAGCCAGCCAATTTTTTGTATTTTTAGTAGAGACGGGGCTTCACCGTGTTAGCCAGGATGGTCTCGATCTCCTGACCTCGTGATCCACCTGCCTCAGCCTCCCAAAGTGCTGGGATTACAGGTGTGAGCCACCACACCTGGCCTCGATCCCCGTTTTACAGATCAAACAAGTTCAGTGAGGTTAGGACATTGCCGAAGGCCCCATAGCATGGATGTGAGGAGCCAGGTTGGAGCCTGTGTGCATTCATTAGATGGGTGGGAGGCTGAGGAATTCACAGGACGCCAACCTGGCCCTCTGGACATCTGTGTGTGCTGCTTAGGTGCATGCAGGAGCTGCGGCAGGGGCTGCTGGTGTGGCAGCAGGAGGAGCCCTCTGAGTTTGACTTGGCCTACGCCGACTTCCTCTCTCTGGACATCAGCATGGTGCGGCTCTTTGAGACCTTGGAGACGGCACCACAGCTCACGCTGGTGCTGGCCATCATGCTGCAGAGCGGCTGGGCTGAGTACTACCAGTGTGAGTGAAGGCCAGTGGCTGGTCCCCCTGTCATGGCTTGGGGGGTCTCTCTCAAATGTCAGAACTGTTTTTATTCTTTTATAAAGGCTGCTTAGAAAATGGGAGAACACGCTTTAGTCAGGCAGATCTGGCTTGAAACCTAAAGTCATTCTGCAGCTGTTTGAGTTTGGACAAATGCCTTGACCTCTCTGAGTATGTTTGTTCTCATCTGAAAAATGGACATAAATCCTCCTGCCTCATAAGGTTGATGAAAGGATTAAGTGAGGTGATGCAAAGAAAGCCCATTTCCTGGTACATAAGTTCCTGGTACAGAGTCTCACTCTGTCGTCGCCCATAGTGGAGTACAGTGGCCTGATCATTGCTCACTGCAGCCTCAACCTCCCAGGCTCAGGTGATCCTCCTGTCTCAGCCTCCTGAGTAGCTGGGACTACAGGCATGTGTCAACCATGCTGGCTAATTTTTCTTTTCTTTTCTTTTTTTTGGTAGAGACGAGGTCCCACTTTGTTACCTAGGCTGGTCTTGAACTCCTGAGCTCAAGTAACCTCCTACCTCAGCCTCTTAAGGTGCTGGGATTACAGGTGTCGGCCACTGTGCCTGGCCCACAAGTCTTAATTGTAACTTTTGTAATTTTGAAGATAATAAAGTGTGTAAGGTGCCTGATACAGAGTAGGTAACTTTTTTGTTAAGAAACAATTTAATACGTTGGGATGTGCGCAGGTTGCGTGAGGCCAGAGTTGGAGACCATCCTGGGTAACATAGTGAGACCTCATCTCTTCAAATTTTTAAAAAAGAAACAAGAAACAATATATTGAATGCCTTCATCCAGTCAGGTTTTCATCGTGCCTCTCTTTTCTGCCTGTTACTGTGCTGGGGACACAGCAGTGAACAAGATGAACCCAGCCCCTGTGCTGCCAGGATGATAGACTAAAACAAGTAGCTACTGTACAGCATGTTGAGTGACTGGAAAAGGGAGAGGCAGGTGGCAGAGGCTCACAGGGCCCCCTAAGCATGGGTGAAGTTTATAGTGAGGAGCTTTGGGAGGATTTTTGCCCATAAAAGGAAGGTGACTTGCCCATTTTCACAGAGTCAGAGAGTGGCCAAGCTAAATAGGGCCCCCACTCACATCCGATTCAGGGTCCAAGCCTTCCCCTTTGCCTTCCTCCACCGCTGCCATAAATGCCACAGCCTCTCAAGGAACCAGTCCTCATTCTACCGTCACTTGCTGTGTGACCCGGAGAGCCTTCCTGTGGAAGATGGAGATTGGACTCGATCTCCAAGGGCCCTTTCATTTTGTTAGTCTGAGTCTATATATTGATTGAAAAAACAATAATAGCAGCTGTCACTATTAGCCAGGTGCCAGCTATTAGCCAGGCCCGGTGGGAAGCGCTTATAGTCATCATTGCTCATGTTCACAGTAGCCCTATAGGTTTGTGCTAGATTGATCTCCATTTTTAAAGAGGTGCAGAAAGGGGAGTGACTTGCTTTGGGTCACTGGGCACTCACTGGGCACATGTTTTTGTCTCTTGAGGGTGGGGGATATCTAGAACCAGGGCCAAGTGCAGACAGTCTGCACTGCATGTATGGCAGGGGGTAAGGGGGCGAAACAGATTGTCCCCACTTTTTATTTAGCAAACATCTCTTTCGCTGCTGTTACGTGCCAGGTACTGGGCTGCTGGGGGATCCCAAGTGAGCAGAGTCTGTTTTCTACCCTCGAGGAGCTCAAAGAAAAGGAAATAGATAATTACTGTGTGATGAGACTCCAGACAGAGGTGGGTGGGTGGCATGTTACAGGGATACCTGACAGAGCTGAGTGGGTGGCGTGGGGTCAGGGTGGGGCCTGTGGGGTAATGGAGGAGTAGGCCAGGGAAGTGAGGCATGTGCTTCTGGCGACCTAACAGCCTGGGCAGAGCTTGTCAAGGTCACGGAAGGTGGCATGCTGGGGAAACTGGAAGAACATCAGCCCTGCTGAGACCTGGGTGAGGGTAACAGGCACAGATCTGTTTCCAGGCTAGGAGTGGGTTCTGGGCGCCTAGTAGGTTCCCAGTAAACATCTGTCGAATGACTGCGATGGACGGGAACGGGAGGAAGCAGTCAGGAGATGTGCCGGTGCCACTTGCATCCCTCCTTGGAGGCTGTTGTGCTTCTGCTCCAGGATGGGACAACCAGGAGATGGCATAGGACCCTAGGACCCCTGTTGTAAACTTCTGGATCTTGGAAAATCAAGACTAGGGGTCAGTCCGATGGCCTTTGGTCTTGGAGGGGAGGGGAGGAGGGGAGTGGGGAGACCTTCTGTCCACACAGCAGGGACGTCTTTCCAGGCCCTGAGGGCAGCTTTATCCAGAGCCTGTTGCCACCCCATGGGATTTTCTACTCCCTTTTTGAGACTAAGAAAGAGGGAACTGAGACTGTTGATTTTCAGACACAAGAAAGGCTTGTGTTCTTCCCAGAAACAAAGGGTTATGGGGCCCTGGAAGACGCCCAGCGTGCAACCAAGGCCCAGGGGTGCTGAGTGCTGGGTGGGCCACAAGTCACACCCTCTCATCTTTGACAAATACCACCTGGATATAGCACCTGTGCAGCAAAGCACTGTGGTGAGGGGCAGGTTCCATGTTAGGAGTTGTAGCTTTGTTTTTGGTTATGGGAACTCACTGGGTCTTCTCCAGCTTCAGATTTGCCTTCAACAAACGAGGGATTCTAATACCTACCCCAGGGTTGCTGGAGGGCCCCCACAGTACCTGCGACCCCTGGGGAGTGCCAAGCAAGCTGGCTCCAGGACTCACTGTTCCCTCCTACTCCTTGCAGGGGTTGGCATCTGCACGTCCTTCCTGGGCATCTGGTGGGCACTGCTCGACTACCACCAGGCCTTGCACACCTGCCTCCCCTCCAGGCCCCTCCTGGGCTCCTCTGTGATCTACTTCCTGTGGAACCTGCTGCTACTGTGGCCCCGAGTCCTAGCTGTGGCCCTGTTCTCAGTCCTCTTCCCCAGCTATGTAGCCCTGCACTTCCTGGGCCTGTGGCTGTACTGCTGCTCTGGGTTTGGCTTCAAGGCACAGACTTGATGCTGGACCCCAGCTCCGAGTATCCTCTGTTTCTCCTGGTTCAACGTGGCTGAGGGCCACACCCGAGGCCGGGCCACCATCCACTTGTCCTTCCTCCTGAGTGACAGCATTCTCTTGGTGGCCACCTGGCTGCCTGTGGGAGGTGGCTGTTTCTTTCTGGGCCTGGCTCTGTGGCTTGTGTGCTACTGCTGGCTGCACCCTAGCTGCTGCTGGGAGCCCAACCCTGACCAGGTAGACAGGGCCCAGAGTCTGCTTTCCTCAGAGGGGTATCAGCTGCCTCAGAACAGGCGCACGACCCAGTTAGCACAGAACTTTTTCCCCAAGGCTAAGGCTGAGGCTGCTTCGCCAGTGAAGGGGGAGGTGAACGGTGTCCTTTGAAGCAGGATCACACCCAGCTGGCAGAGATGGAGAGTGACTCTGCTGGCAGAAGGCAGGCGAGGATAAGCTAACGATGCTGCTGTGGCCTCCATGCACTCAGCAAGAGTGGGACGCCTGTGCTGGGCCGGGCACCAGGGATGGTGCTGAGTGGGGCAGAGGCCTGCCTTCAAGGAGTTCACAGTGAACAAGATGAGAAGAGCTGGGCCCTGCAGGGTCAAGAGCCCCAATTACGTACAAGACATTTTGGGAGGAAAGACTACCTTTTCTTTTCCCCCTGCCATTGGTCTAGCTGGTGCCTCAAAACCTCCACCTCTCTCCCTGGCCACCTCTAAAATGATTGGTATAGGGGCTGCCCCACCCCTGAGCTCCCCTATCCTGGGCTAGAAGGCCACAGGGGCTGTCCTGTAGAATTCTTCCTCCCCTCCCCCACACCATTCATTCATTTCATGAAACAAATCTTCGCCCAGAGCATTTTATATGCCAGGAACATCATTCTATCCTTGCATCCTGGAACAAGACCAGCTACCACCTTAGTTTCATCCCCTACTTGCACCAACCAGTCCTGGGTTAGATCTCAAATGCCGGAAGCCAGGGATGCCCAACTCTGGGCAGCCCCAGTCAGAACCTCTAGGATCTCAGTGAAGCTGGCCTGGCCTCTGCTCCTGCTCTCAAGGGGCTGCTTTTCAACCAAGAGCCTTGTGAGTCTGGTCTGATCCTTGCACAGCCACTGAGTATTTTTTATTCCTTAGCCAGTGTACCTCCTACCTCAGAGTCTATGTGAGAGGAAGAGAATGTGTGTCCCTGTGGGGTTCTGCAAGTGACAGATGTATTGTTTTTAACAGTATTATTAGATTATGATTAAAGCCTCATGAAATCCTCCAACCCAGTCTGTGTCATCACACAAAATCTATGGAGTTCAGAACCTGAACTGGAAGAGGTCAGGGACATAAAATCTACCTCTCAAAATCAGTCAAGGTCCACGGAACAGAGGACTGGCTTAGGTGGGGCTTCTCAACCTCGTAAAGTTTCAGGAGCTGGTGAGCCAGCCTGGGGTTGACAGCTCAGCTGGAGATCGGAATCCAGATCTGGGCTGACTGAGTGCATCCTCTTCACCACCAGCTCTGCTGCTGGGCCCAGCAGGAGTGGCCACAGACGCATTTAGGGCCAGGAAGTGAATACAGGAGCCTGGTGAAGAAAGGTCTTTTTGCTGGGAGCTCTGAGAGGTTAAGTGATGAGGTGCCTTAGGAGATGCAGATGTGGTGGGTGATGGTGCTGGGGAAGTGGAACCTTTTGCTGTTCTAGGAGGTCTGTGGTTTGGAGAAACAAGGGACAGAAAAGTCACTTGAGATAGAGAAGAAAAGGTTCCAGTCACCGCTGTGATGGCATCCAGGATAGTCTCAGCTCTGCTACTATTCTGGTGGAGACACAAAACCCAGGATGAGTAAAACATTGAGTATATCAGACAGCGTTAAGTTCTAAAAGGGAAAGGGATAGGGAGAGAGAGTAGGTATTTGTGTGTTGGGGGTGGGAATTACAGCTTTGTATAGAATGGAACTAAAAAACTGCCCTTCAACTCCCTCCATTTCCTTGGCTGGCCTCTTCCCCCACATCTCCCTGTTGTTTGTCCACAGGGAGCTTTGATTCATTGAGAAGCCGGAACAGAGTGGGGAGAGCCATGAGGTGCAGCTAGTGGGAGCCTAGGGCTTCAGAGAAGGATGACCAGAGGGCTTGGGGGCAGGAGTGTCACCTATGAAGGGAATGGATCCTGGGGACAAGCTGCATTGTCGGCTCTGACTAGGTGGGGCTGGGCGGTGTAAACTGTTACTGTATGCATTATGCAGATGAAGGAACTGAGACTCGATCATGAGGGGGATTCAGTTCTGATCCTTGTCACTCTGAGGCTCGTGTCCTTTCTGTGCTACCAAGCTTTGTCTGTGCTTCTCAAGGTGGTGATACAACTACTCATTCATAAAGCTTTTCAAGAGGGTGGTGGTTTTGAGTTGTAGTTTCAATGAAGAGGGGGAAGAAGAAGTAGAAACTCGGATTGTTTTTATGCTTTGGAATATTGATTGAAAGAATCAAAAGGACATAAGAGGATAAGGCAGGAAAGGTGGAACAAGAGCTAAACAACAAAGCCTGGAAAATAGACTAATATCTTAAAAGGCTGATGGATTGAAAGAGATTCGGGTGAGGGGGGACAACTGAAGGTATGAATCATGGGTAAAGAGGAGGGTGTGGTGGTCTTTGCCAAGCACCAGCACTGGCAGTGGGAGTGTGTGGGGCGGGGTCTAGCGCTCATGTTCACGACATAGAGGAGGACCTGGGCCTAGAGCCACTCAGTATACTGGTGGCAGAGCTGGGTTAAACTTTCGTCTCCTGGCCCCACCTTCCAGGGCTCTTTTCTCTATTTTGTGCACTTGGAGAAGGCAGTTAAAATATCAAAGATGTGGAAAGCACATGTGAAAAGAGGACACCCACATAGTAAACTCAGGGCCAGGTGCGGCGGCTCACACCTGTAATCCCAGCACTTTGGAGACCGAGGTGGGAGGATCACTTGAGCCCAGGAGTTCAAGACCAGCCCTGGCAACATAGTGAGACCTCATTCTACAAAAGATAAGAAAGAAATAAGCCAGGCATGGTGGTGTGAACCTATAGTCTCAGCTACTCAGGAGACTGAGGAGGGAGGATTGCTTGAGCCCAGGCTGCAGTGAGCTGTGATCATGCCACTGTGTTCCAGCCTAGATGACAGAGTGAGACCCTGTCTCAAAAAAAAAAAAAAAAAAAAAAAAAAATCGAATTTAGGCTTACCACTTGAGGTGGACTTGATACTCCTAAAAACTGAGGGGTAAAAAGATGCAGGTTGAGGTGCCAGGAACAAAGAATCCAAGACTGCAGCTTTGAGGCTTTCAAGGGAAGAGGGTCCATCATGACCAAGAAAAAATTTTCAGCATATGCTGTGCATGTACCAGATGCAAGGAGTGCTACAAAAAGTCTGAAGATGGCTCTCCCCTCTCCCCTCTCCCCTCTCCCCTCTCCACGGTCTCCTTCTCCCTCTCTTTCCACGGTCTCCCTCTGATGCCGAGCCGAAGCTGGACTGTACTGCTGCCATCTCGGCTCACTGCAACCTCCCTGCCTGATTCTCCTGCCTCAGCCTGCCGAGTGCCTGCGATTGCAGGCGCGCGCCGCCACGCCTGACTGGTTTTCGTATTTTTTTGGTGGAGACGGGGTTTCGCTGTGTTGGCCGGGCTGGTCTCCAGCTCCTAACCGCGAGTGATCCGCCAGCCTCGGCCTCCCGAGGTGCCGGGATTGCAGACGGAGTCTGGTTCACTCAGTGCTCAATGGTGCCCAGGCTGGAGTGCAGTGGCGTGATCTCGGCTCGCTACAACCTCCACCTCCCAGCTGCCTGCCTTGGCCTCCCGAAGTGCCGAGAGTGCAGCCTCTGCCCGGCCGCCACCCCGTCTGGGAAGTGAGGAGCGTCTCTGCCTGGCCGCCCATCGTCTGGGACGTGAGGAACCCCTCTGCCTGGCTGCCCAGTCTGGAAAGTGAGGAGCGTCTCTGCCCGGCCGCCATCCCATCTAGGAAGTGAGGAGCGTCTCTGCCCGGCCGCCCATCGTCTGAGATGTGGGGAGCGCCTCTGCCCCGCCGCCCCGTCTGGGATGTGAGGAGCGCCTCTGCCCGGCCGCGACCCCGTCTGGGAGGTGAGGAGAGTCTCTGCTCAGCCGCCCCGTCTGAGAAGTGAGGAGCCCCTCCGCCCGGCAGCCACCCCGTCTGGGAAGTGAGGAGCGTCTCCGCCCGGCAGTCACCCCGTCCGGGAGGGAGGTGGGGGTCAGCCCCCGCCAGGCCAGCCGCCCCGTCCGGGAGGGAGGTGGGGGGGTCAGCCCCCCGCCCGGCCAGCCGCCCCGTCCGGGAGGGAGGTGGGGTGGTCAGCCCCCCGCCCGGCCAGCCGCCCTGTCCGGGAGGTGAGGGGCGCCTCTGCCCGGCCACTCCTACTGGGAAGTGAGGAGCCCCTCTGCCCGGCCAGCCGCCCCGTCCGGGAGGGAGGTGGGGGGGTCAGCCCCCCGCCCGGCCAGCCGCCCCGTCCGGGAGGAGAGGGGCGCCTCTGCCCGGCCGCCCCTACTGGGAAGTGAGGAGCCCCTCTGCCCGGCCGCCACCCCGTCTGGGAGGTGTACCCAACAGCTCATTGAGAACGGTCCATGATGACAATGGCGGTTTTGTGGAATAGAAGGGAGGGAAAGGTGGGGAAAAGATTGAGAAATCGGATGGTTGCCGTGTCTGTGTAGAAAGAAGTAGACATGGGAGACTTTTCATTTTGTTCTGTACTAAGAAAAATTCTTCTGCCTTGGGATACTGTTGATCTGTGACCTTACCCCCAACCCTGTGCTCTCTGAAACATGTGCTGTGTCCACTCAGGGTTAAATGGATTAAGGGCGGTGCAAGATGTGCTTTGTTAAACAGATGCTTGAAGGCAGCATGCTCGTTAAGAGTCATCACCACTCCCTAATCTCAGGTACCCAGGGACACAAACACTGCGGAAGGCCGCAGGGTCCTCTGCCTAGGAAAACCAGAGACCTTTGTTCACTTGTTTATCTGCTGACCTTCCCTCCACTATTGTCCTATGACCCTGCCAAATCCCCCTCTGCGAGAAACACCCAAGAATGATCAATTAAAAAAAAAAAAAATCTGAAGATGGCGACCTCCAGGGAATTTAGTCACCCCAGCAGGAAGGCAGCCATTCCAAAGACATCCCAAAGCAGTGTGTAACAGCCACACGCAGTTAAGCTAATCAGGAAAGTGAGCACCCAGAGAGAATGGAAGGAGAGAGGAAAAACTGAAGAAATGTGTAGAAAGACAAAAATAAGGTTTAACATGATTTTAGACAAGGCGGCATGAGGAAATGTAAATTTTTTTTAAAGTGGTTAGATAAAATATCCAAATAGAAATACGTCTTGTAAACCATGACAGAGCTCACAGCCTCTGAGTACAAAATGTCACTTTTTTTTTAAACTTAAAATATTGAAAATGCTGGATGTGGTGAAGCATGCCTATAGTCCCAGCTGCCCAGGAGGCTGAGGCGGGAGGATCTCTTGAGCCCAGGCGTTGGAGGCTACAGTGAGCTATGGCGCCACTGCACTCTAGCTTGGGTGACAGAGCAAGGCTGTCTCTAAATAAATAAATAAAAATAATTACATTCAAATAAAAAAATTATTTTGAATTACATTCAAAAAATAAAAAATAAAAAAATAAAAAGTCCAAGCACTACAAAAAGGTTTAAAAGTCTATCACTACTACCATCCATACTCTTCCCACTATTAACAATTTATTTGTGACTGCAGAAAAGTATGTTATGATTATATAGAAATTACAATTTATCACATACATACACAACACACACACTTTTAGAAATGTGTACACATGGGTCATACAGTACGCATTCTGTGGTATGCCATTGCCTTGGTTACATAGTCATATATCTCAGAGCTCAAACCACCTTTTCAAAATCTCTACGGAGTAGTGTGCTATATGGTATTACATCATTATTTAGTGAATTCACCATTGTTGGCTATACAAGTTGCTTGAAGATTTTGCTGTTAGAGCTATAGAAATCAACATGCTTGGCATATTTTTTCTTGTGTAACCTAAGGTAAATGTTTGGCAGTGGAATCAAACATTTGGTCAAGGGGTATGTCTGTCTGTCTGCCTGTCTTTCTTTCTTTCTTTCTCTTTCTCTCTTTTTCTTTTTATTGAGCACTTGGTCAAGGGGTATGTCTGTCTGTCTGCCTGTCTTTGTTTCTTTCTTTCCTTTCTCTTTCTCTCTCTCTCTTTCTCTTTCTATCTTTCTTTTTTTTTGAGACAGAGTCCTGCTCTGTCACCCAGGCTGGAGTGCAGTGGTGTGATCTCGGCTCACTGCAACCTCTGCCTCCCAGGTTCAAACAATTCTCCTGTCTCAGCCTCCAGAGTAGCTGGGAATACAGGTGCCCGCCACCACACCCGGCTAATTTTTTTGTATTTTTAGTAGAGACGGGGTTTCACCATGTTGGCCAGGCTGCTCTCGAACTCCTGACCTCAAGTTATCTGCCCGCCTCAGCCTCCGAAAAGTGCTGGGATTACAGGAGTGAGCCACTGTGCCTGGCTTAATTTTTTTTTTCATTGTGACAAAACACACCTAAAAATTACTATCCGAATCATTTGTTCAGTGTACGGGTGAGTGGTTTTAAGTACATTCGTATTGTTGTGCAACCCTCACCACCAGCCATCTCCAGAACTCTTTTCCTCATCTCGGACTGAAACTGTATACCCATTCAACATGAACTCCCCATTCTCCCCACTGCCCTCCGTGTCCCTCCCGCTAGCAAACACCATTGCATTTTCTATCTGTATGATTTTGACTATGGCTACTTTGTAGAAGCAGAATCATTTGTAACTTTTTGTGACTGGCTGATTTCACTTAGCATAATGTCCTCAAGGTTCATGCATGTTACAGCATGTATCAGAAATTCCTTCCTTTTAAGGCTGAATAATATTATATTCACTGTATGGAGGTATGTATTTTAAATTTGCAGACAGATATTCTGAAAATATCCTTCTAAAAGCTGATAACCTTCACTCCCACCACAGCAAGTAGGTCCAACGGCCCTTCCCCCACCCTCACCAATCCTGCCTACTATCCAGCCTCTTCATGTTGCCAGTTTACTCCATGGAAGAGGAATCTCCTTTGCATATATAAGTAAGTCTGGTCACCGTTTCACAGATTTATTGGCGACTTTTTTTTTTTTAATTGTTCCACCTGTTATCTTTACCCACGGTTTTCTTTTGGGCTGTCTTTTTCTTAGTAATTTGTATGCGTTCTTAATAAATTAAGAAATTCACCCTTTTAATATCTTATGTTGCAAATATCTGTTCCCAGTTTATTTATCTTTTTACTTTGTACGTAGATCTTTCTTCTTGCTGTTTACTTTTTATTTTATTTATATATTTTTTTGAGACAGGGTCTCACTCCATCACCCAGGCTGGAATGCAGTGGCGCGATCTCAGCTCACTACAACCTCCACCTCCTGGGTTCAAGCAATTCTCCTGCCTCGGCCTCCTGAGTAGCTGGGATTACAGGCATGTGCCACCAACTGCGGCTCATTTTTTGTGTGTTTTTAGTAGAGACAAGGTTTTGCCATGTTGGCCAGGCTGGTATTGAACTCCTGACCTCAAATGATCCGCCTGCCTTGGCCTCCCAAACTGCTGGGATTACAGGTGTGAGCCACCACGCCTGGCCTATTTTTTACTTTTTATTATGGAAAAATCCAAAATATAAAAATATATACATCAAATATATTAAAAAAGTAGAGAAAGAGTACTCTGTATACCCATTACCAGATTTAATCTCCACCACACCTCAAATTATTTTAAGGTCCAGGCATGGTGGCTCACACTTGTAACCCCAGCACTTGGGAGGTGGAGGTAGGTGGGTCACTTGAAGCCAGGAGCTGGAGACCAGCCTGGGCAATATAGTGAGACCCCATCTCTGAAAAAATTAGCTGAGTGTGGTGGTGTGTAGCTGTAGTCTCGGCTACTCGGGAGGCTGAGGAGGGAGGATCACTTGAGCCCAAGAGTTGGAGGTTAAGTGAGCTATGATTGTACCACTGTACACCAGTCTGAGTGACAGAGTAAGACCCTGTCTCTTAATAAAAAATTATTTTGAAGCAGATCCCAGACATCATTTCATCCACAAGTATTTTCAGTGTATATCTCTAAAGACAAAATTTTTTTAAAATGTAACTATAAAACTATAATCATATGTATATGGTTTTTAAATATAAAACTGTTCATTTCTAGGCAAACATCAATTATTTTCTATATGGTTTCTGAGTTTTATGCCATGCTTACAAAGTCTTCATAACAATATTATAAATAAATTCACCCTTGTTTTCTTCTAGCATTTTTTTTACTCAAAAACCACTCATTAAATTCAAAATTATTGTCCAGTGCATGCAAAGTTCTTAAGTCCTGGAAAGAGTCGGAGTCACAGGGTACTCAGAGCCATGAGAGTTAATTTTCCTGCCCCCTTTCTCACCTGCAAAACATCTACTGCCATGAAACACCTTTTCAGACCCTGTCCTCCTCTTCCTTCTGTAGACAACCTTCCCGACCTCACTATGTGGGTCGGAGCCTCCTATGGACTCCTTCGCCTCTGGCTATTTTTTTTTTTTTTTTTTTTTAGTAAGAGTGTTATTAAAACATAATTCACATATAAAATGTACCCTTTTAAAGTATGCAATTCAGTGATTTCAGTATATTCACAGTTGTACAATCTTTGCCATTATCTAATTTTATATTTTTTTCATCACCCCCAAAAGAAATCTTCCACCCATTAAGTGATCACTTCCCATTTTCGTATCCCCCAAGTCCCTGGCAACCACTAATCTTTGTCTCTATGGATTCCCAAGACATTTCATAGAAATAGAATCAAAGTATGTGGCCTTTTGTGTCTGACTTCTTTATTGCTAGTACTTTTAGAGTTTCATTTTAACATTTTACATCATACTCTTTATGGAATTCACTTTGGTGAAAGAAGTAGAGTTATACAGCTTGACTCTTTTTTTCTCCCAGATAGTCCTGCCGTAGTCTCAACACTGTTTTCTGAATAATTCATCTTTCCTCTGATGGATTAGAAATGTCACCATTATCATCTACTAAATTCTCATTTTAGTTTATTTCTGGATTTCCTATTTTATTCCATTATCTATCTAAATCTTTGCTAGAATCAAACTCGGTTTTTTTTCACTTATTATTTTAGTGATGGAGTCTTACTATGCTGCTCAGGCTGGATTCAACCCATCCTCCTGCCTCAGCCTCCCAAGTAGCTGGGACTACAGGTGCGTGCCACCCCACCCAGCTTAAATGTTTTAATTTTTGTAACTTCAAAATGTATTTAAATGTTTAATCTCACTGCCTCCTCTCACCTAATATCTTTCTGTTGAGATTTTCTTCCTGGCTATTCTTTCTTGTTTATTTCTACAGATGAACCCAATATTATCTTGTAAAATGTTGAAAATAAATTTTTACATATTTTTATTGGGATTACACTGAGTTGATAGCTTAAATTTAGCAAGAATTAATACCCCTTAATAGAGATTTTATATTTTCTTTATATGGTCCTGCCTATTTCTAGTTAAGTTTATTTTCAGATAAATTGATGATAGTATTGCTATTTAAATGGGATCTTTTCTTTCACTGTATTTTCTAACTAGCCATTTTGTACAGTAATTATACAAAAAGTAACTACTAAAATTGTCTTATAGTTTCTGTTAGCTTTTCTGGCAAAACAAACCACCCAATACTTAGTGTCTTAAAATAAGAAACGTTATTTCTCAACTCTGTGGGCCAACTCGGTTTATTTCTGCAGAAACCTGGCACTTTAATTGGCCTTGATAGATGAGAGTGGCTTCCCTCAGATGTCTGGTAGTTGGTCCTGTGTCAGCTGGAGCAACAGGGATGAAGAGGCTGTGTGTTTCTCATCATGCCGGGGCCAACCTAGGTCCATTCACAGAGCAGTGGCCTCAGTCTCTTAAAATGGTAAAAAAGGGCAAGTCCCAACACACAAACACTTTTCAGGCTTCTGCTTGCATCATGTTTGCTAATGTCCCATTGTTCTAAAGAAAGTCACATGGTTGAGCTCCTAGTGTGAAGAAATATACTTCATTTCTGAGAAGAGCTGCAAAAGATTGGAGCTGTTTTTGCAATCTCCCCCAGACTCCTAACATTTCTTTTTGGCCTATTTTCATCAGGTTTCTAGTTATTATTTGATAACATTTAAATTAATAAATCCTCCTTACCATAAGAGGTCATTTTAACTCTTAAATTATTTTCTTAATTGTACTGGTTAGGATTTCCAAAACATTATAAAGTATAATATCTTACTTTAAAAGGTTACTGATGGGCCTGTAATTCCAGAACTTTTGGAGGCTGAGGGAGGAGGATCACTGGAGGCCAGGAATTTGAGACCAGCCTGGGTGACATAGAGAGACTGCCCACTATTCCTACAAAAAAATTTAAAAATTAGCCCAGCGTGGTGGTGTGTGACTGTGGTCCCAGCTACTTGAGAGGTTGAGGTGGGAGGATCACTTTAGCCTGAGAGGTCAGGGCTTCAATAAGCCAAGATCATGACTCTGCACTCCAGCCTGGGTGACAGAGTGAGACACTGTCTCAAAAAAAGAAAGAAAAAAGTTACTAATGGTTATCTAATGGGTCGTGGGATTACAGGGCTTCCTTTTTATTGTTTTGCTTCTTGCTAGTCTCTACTTTTTCTACAGTGAATATGTGTTACTTATATAATAAAATCGTTCGTTTGTTGGCACACCATCACTTTGGGATGGCTGAGTCTTCCAGTTCACCCCAAAGTGTAAACCACGGTAACCATCCTGGTTGTAACCAGAATCTTTGTTCTACGATTTGGAATTGGAGTCTCCTTATAATCTAAAGATTTTGTAGTTGTTAACGTATTAACATTTTTGATTTTATAATATATTCTTACATGTCTTTTAAGCACTTACTTCTGGCCGGGAGTGGTGGTTCATGCCTGTAATCCCAGCACTTTGGGAGGCCAAGGCGGGTGGATCACTTGAGGTCGGGAGTTCGAGACCAGCCTGGCCAACATGATGAGACCCTGTGTCTATTAAAAATATAAAAATTAGCCAGGCCTGGTGCCAGGTACCTGTAGTCCCAGCTGCTTGGGAAGCTGAGGCAGGACAATCGCTTGAACCCAGGAGGTGGAGGTTGCAGTGCGCCGAGATCATGCCATTGGACTCCAGCCTGGGTAACACAGCAACACTTTGTCTCAAAAAACAAAACAAAACTAAACTAAACACATACTTCCTCAAAGTGCCATATGGTACATGTTAATTTTTTAATTAAAATTTTTTATTAAAAAATATATACATCTGTGTAGTGTGAGAACAAAAAAAGAAAAAGCATAATATCTTTCTTACTTTAATGGAGATTAAAGTATGATGCTGAACTTTTATAATGGCAAAAATAATCTAGCTATTTCTAAGATGCTAAGACTCTGGTTTTTGTTTTGATTTTGGTTTGTTTGTTAAATCAGGAATGAATGCTCAATTTTGCTAAATGGCATTTCAGTATCTACTGTGATGACTATACTTTTTCCTTCAATCTGTTAATATAGTAGCACATTGGTACAATTCGATTTTTTTTTTTTTTTTTTGAGGAGTCTGATGCAGTGTTTCGATCTTGGCTCACTGCAACCTCCGCTTCCCGGGTTCAAGCGATTCTCCTGCCTCAGCCTCCCAAGTAGCTGGGATCGTAGCTGCCCACCACCATGCCTGGCTAATTTTTGTATTTTTAGTAGAGACGAGGTTTCACCAGGTTGGCCAGGCTGGTCTCGAACTCCTGACCTCAGGTGATCCACCCACCTCGGCCTCCCAAAGTGCTGGGATTATAGGCATGAACCACCGTGCCCGGCTGGTACAATTCCTAATAATGGAACATGCCTGCATTTCTGGAACCTCACTGGGTTGAGGAGTTTTTTTGTTATTGCTGGCATAGAATAATTATGTCTCCATACACCTGACTATTCTGGACATTTCATAGAAATGGAATCATACTATATGTGACCTTTTGTGTCTAGCTTCTTTCAATAGTGTGTTTTCAAGGTTCCTCTATGCTGTATTATGTATCAGTACATCATTCCTTGTTATGGCCGAATAATTTCTCATTGTATGGACAGACCACGTAGAAATGCTTCTATGGCATCCACCAAGTTAGTGTTCGTATCATCTTCCTCCTTTATTTCACGTCTCTGGTGGATTACATTATAGATATTCTGGTGTTGGAAAACCCTTTCATTCCTGAAATACACTTGACTCGGTCGTGATTATTATGCATTTGATAAATTGCTAGATTGGATTTGCTAGTATTGTATGTAGAACATTGGTATCTTTCTATAAATGAGCTTAGCCTGTATTTTATTTCTTGTGCTCTCCTCATTAGCTCTGGTATAGGGTGGTGTTAGCACAGTAACATGTGTATAAGGGAGGAAATATTTCTTCCTTAAAAGCCTGATAGACCCTAGCCATAGAGTCGTAGGATCTGGTCCCTCTTGGAAAGTAGGTCTCGCCTAGCATTTCAGTTTCCTCTCTAGTTATTGGTTTATCCAATCTTTCTACTTCTTCCTGGGTCAGTCTAATGTGCAGGCAGTAATGTGTACAAAACAGCTTGATGTGATATCACAAAACAACACCCAGGTCAAGAAATACAAAATTGCCAATATTCCAGGAATCTCACTGGTGATTCCTCCCAATCACTGCCTATTTTCTTTCCAAAGTAATTATTACCTTAACTTCAGTGATAATTATTTCCTTGCTTTTCTTTATAGTTTTATCTCATAACCATGGAACCCCAAACACAATAGTTGTTCTTTGCCTGTATTTAAATTTAAAAAATTTTAATTTTAGTTTTTGTAGGTACATAGTAGGTGTATATATTTATGGGGTACATGAGATGTCTTGATACAGGCATGCTACATTTAACAATCACATCATATAAAATGGGGTATCCATCCCCTCAAGCATTTATCCTTTGTGTTACAAACAACCCAATTATACTCTTTTAGTTATTTTTAAATGTACAGTTAAATTATTGACTGTAATCACTCTGTCATGCTATCAACTACTAGGTCTTATTCATTCTATTTTTTTGTACCCATTAAACATGCCCACCACCCACAACCACCTCCACTACCCTTCCCAGCCTTTGGTAACCATCGTCCTACTCTCTGTTGCTGCATTTGGATTTTATATAAATGAAGTTACACAATATTTATTCTTATGGACTGGCTTGTTCCACTCAGCAACATGGTTTTCTCCCCCCATGTCCTGTTTTCAGTATTTTGCAGCAGAGTGCCCAACATAGAACATAATCGTAAATATTCCACTGTGCAAAAGAGTTGCTAGCACTTAAGCACAAACAGGAGACATGATTCTATAATTTTTAATAAATACTTAAACACAACTCAGGTCCTACAAGTATCTGGACTCTAGGTCTGAGTAGTGGAGCTGACTCCCGCTTGGGCCCACAATGATGTCATGATTCCCCCCTTCATCTCAGTGATCAATACGTGGCATCAAGTGCCAATGGTCACACGTGATCACAATGAGCTCCTTTTCTAGAGCCTTCTGCAACCCTCTACAGACACGAACTGGCCAGGATAAAGACGATTAGAATTTTTCGGTCAGTGATCTGTAACAGTTAAGTATTTTAAGCCTGTCCATGGCGAAACCCCGTCTCTACAAAAAATACAAAAATTAGCCAGGCTGGTGGCACTCGCCTGTAATCCTGGCTACTCGGGAGGGTGAGGTGGGAGGATCACTTGAGCCTGGGAAAAGAAAAACAGAGAGAGACGGAGAAGGGGGGAGAGAGAGAGAGAGAGAAAGAGAAGTATTCTTCATGAGTCTCTTGATTCTTTTACTGGGGAGACAGATGCATTTAGGTGATTTTCTTCAGCTCATCCTACAGGACCAGCAGGCCCCTGTTTCTGAGGACCACACGCCCTTGAAGAAAGCTTTGCCCCTTTCCTCTCTGAAGATGGTCCTCCAGCAATCGAGGGTGCCTGTGTTCTTGAGTTCAGCCTCTTTGTGCCTGGACTGCATCTGCATCCCATCCACCTAGGCAGGCAGATCATCTGAGGCCAGGAGTTCGAAACCAGCCTGGTCAACATGGTGAAACCCTGTCTCTACTAAAAATACAAAAATCAACCTGGAATGGCCACACATGCCTATAATCCCAGCTACTCAGGAGGTTAAGGCAGGAGAATCACTTGAACCCCGGATGGAGGTTGCAGTGAGCTGAGATAGCACCACTGCATTCCAGCCTGGGTGATAAGCAAGACTCCATCTCAGAAAAAAAAAAAAAAAAAAAAAGTGTTATGTGTCGCTGTTGTTACTCTTTGCTCAATATTTTTTTTTGAGCATACCACTTTGTTTATTCATTCTTAAATTGACAGACTTTAAGCCAGTTTCTAGTTTGAGATAATTAAAAATCGAGCTGCTATGAACATTCATGTATATGTCTCTTAGAGAACATGTGTACCTATTTCTGTTGGGTATATTCCTATGAATGGGGTTGTTGAATTGTAAGTTATATGTAACTTCAAGTTTGGTAATTACGATAAAAATTTTTTCCAAAGTGTACCGCTGGTATAAAAATAGACAAACCAGTGGAACAGAATAAAGAGCGCAGAAATAAAGCCAAATACTACAGCCAACAGATCATCGACAAGGTAAAAAAAAACTTAAAGTGGGGAAAGGACACCCTATTCAACAAATGCTGCTGGGATAATTGGCAAGCCACACGTAGAAGAATGAAACTGGATCCTCATCTCTCACCTTATACAAAAATCAACTCAAGATGGATCAGACACTTAAATCTAAGACCTGAAAGCATAAAAATTCTAGAAGATAACATCGGAGAAACCCTTCTAAACTTTGGCCTAGGCAAGACTTCATGACCAAGAACTCAAAAGCAAATGCAACAAAAAGATAAATAGATGAGAGTTAATTAAACTAAAAAGCTTCTCCACAGCAAAAGAAATAATCAGCAGAGTTAACAGACAACCCACAGAGTGGGAGAAAAATCTTCACAATCTATACGTCCAACAAAGGATTAATATCCAGAATCTACAAAGAACTCAAATTAGCAAGAACAAAACAAGCAATTCTATCAAAAAGTGGGCTAAGTACATGAATAGACAGTTCTCAAAAGACGATATACAAATGGCCAACAAGCATATGGAAAAATGCTCAACATCACTAATGATCAGGGAAATGCAAATCAAAACCACAATGTGATACCACTTTACTCCTGCAAGAATGGCCATAATCAGAAATAAAAAAAAATAGTTGTTGGTGTGGATGTGTTGAAAAGGGGACACTTTCACACTTAGTGGAAATGTAAACTAGTACAACCACTGTGGAAAACGGTATGTAGATTCCTTAAAGAACTAAAAATAGATCTACCGTTTGATCCAGCAATCCCACTACTAGGTATCTACCCAGAGGAAAACAAGTTCACTCTTGGTCCTTTACATTCCGTGGGGAGAAGCAGTAGAAAATTACCGGGTTATTCACCCCGAGTCTAAGCAGCTGAATAGGAAAATACCTTTAATAGCCCTGTTAGGACCTAGGCCAAGGACTTTTCCTTTGCGCTTGTTGTGAATGATTAAAGGTTAACGGTGGCATTTTTCTTTCAGCTGAGGGGAGGCAACCACCTCAGTAATGATCCTAATTGGATCCAACTGGGGAACTCCAGAAAGTTTCAGTAACAAATTTGCAACGGTTCTGGGCCTTTTAATATGGATTCACAAAAGATAATGAGGCTATCCTGTCATTTCTACCCTATGGAAGAGGAAACTGACATTCAGACAGTCCATGGGATCTACCCACTCCGTCATAAAGAACCGAAGGACCAACATTCGCGACAGGACCTCCCGTTTGGCATTTCGTTTTCAGATATGCCTAGAAGAAGGAGACAACTGCCTCTTGGAATGTTGAAACCTGGTTCTGCTTGAATTGTCAAGATATCACCTAAATCCTATCCATATTTTGTGCACCAGGTTTGTGGACGCCTACCACCATTCATTCATTGCAGTGGCTCAGAGAAGATGAAAAGAGGACTCTGTGGCCAATGAAGATCCTCGACAGAGCTCAGATGACCAGAATGGACTGGCTTCTACCCTAAATACACATCACGATATTTCTCACTCTGATCTTGCTCCACTTTATACAACACCACACAGCTCGAGAGTGGCTGAGCTGCCGTGGGAACCCGAATGCCATCTGACTCCAAAGCCTTACTCTCAACCACCACTCTGATGCCTCCTATTCTTTCCTGAAGTCTTCAGTATAGTCATTATTATGGAGTAAAAAAAGAAAAAGGAAGGAAGGAAGGTAGAGGGAGCCCCTCTATCTCCATTCTTTGTTTCCATGAAGAACCTCCAGTCCATTTTCAGGGGTGTGCTGTTGGTGTAACATACTTTCTGGCCCTCTCTCTCCCATTCCTGTCACTCATTGTCCCCCAGGAAGAAGCCATATGTGGATGATAAGACTGGAAGAAGCCACTCTTACGTTCGGTGGTGTGCTGGTAAATGTTTAGCAGCTGGCTTTGGGGCAGCAAGAAAGTCCTGAGTTGTAGCATGTGCCATTCTCCATGGTGTAAAAACACTTCCGCCATAGCTGCTTCCAAGTATGTAAATTGTACCTCAATAAAGCCAATTTAAAAAGTAAGGTCAACCAGTTTGTAAAACTCTTGAGATTTTAACACTCAGTCCAGCAAGCTGTTACCTGCTGGATCCAGCAACACACAACCCGTAACATGGTGAGCTGGGTCTCAGCTCCCTGCTCTTCACAGACCCCAGAGCTCTCTCACCTTTGCGGGGTTCCTCCTCCATCCTTCCATTGCTTCTACTGCTGCCCTGAAGGCATCACGTCTCTCCCCTCTCCTCCTGGGGCACCTAACTCTCTTAACAGTTTGGGACTTTGAGGAGTTTTGCCTTTCACAAAAAGAAAGAAGCGGGGAAAAAAGGTTATGTCTCACCAGCTTTCGCTGTCTACCCTGCAGCACAAATTCCACTTGATGGAGGAACACAAAGGTCGGACTCCCTGCCGTGAAGAGGAGAAAGGGAAATTCGAATTTGGAAGGAGCTCTACTCTCCCCTGCTCTGTCCTCCACAAGAGAATGGGACAGAACACTCTTTAGTCTATAGCTCTGTCCCACATGTGTTGCCAAAGACTGCAGTGCCTGGTGGGTGACATCTCTCCAGGCTTTTGAAGACATCTGAGCCTGGATTTTGAGCACATTCCTAACCTCCCTACTGGGAGGGTCTTCTCCTTCAAGGTCTACCTTCTGACAAGCCCTAGGTCTTTCCCACCTGCAGTGGCTGGGTGGGGCGGGGGGTGGGGTCAGGGTGGAGATGTGAGCGCATTGTGATCGGCAGCCCCGTTAGAACCCCATGGAGTGGAGAAGTGACCGTCTCCAAAGGAGGGGAGCATACAGTTTCCGGAAGGGAGGAAGGATGCGGTGAGAACCAAACGCATCCATGCAGGATTTCAAATATAAACGACTCTGTAGACTACAAGCACCTACTCCTGACAACCGAAGCCGGAGGAAGCATAAGAATATAAGAGACGGGGGCTTCGGCGAAGGCACGTGACCGAAACCTCACGTAACACTCCACCTGCCCCAGTCCAGCCAGCCTGCTGTCCACAGTGTGCCCACCAATGTATCAAACCTCAGCGCTTTATTTCCTGGGATCCTAGTCAGGCTCCCATTAACCTCCTATGTTGTCCCCACAGCTCCTATACATGGGAGAGGGCCTGCGTTGGGCCAGGTCCCAGAGCTGGGGCCTAATTTGTGATGAGATGCCCTGGGAGGCAAGCATGCTTCAGCATGTACCCGATCAATAGCCAGACACCCAGGTCCGGAGGTGTCTGAGTCCGTCAGTAGGACGCTGGGCAGGTCTAGGTTCAGAACCTCCGCAGTTTTTCCCTTGGCTTTCCCGGGGCTTGTCCACAGCGTCCCCTGCTGCCCATTCTTGGTTGACTTTGTGTCTTGTAGATCCCTCATCAGATCTGTTCATGAAGCCTCCCTCCAGGGTGACACAGTGAAGTCAAGTAACAGATGTGGAGATGCTTTGGAGAGCTTGAAACAGAAGACTACATAATGGCAATGGGCCAGTATCATAAAGCCAAGATTGAAGAAGACAGAACTGAATGCCTCCCTCATCTGCAAAACTTGCCTTATCTTTCAGTATCATCCTGTTTCAGTGGACAGAAATCAATCCATCATATATTTGAGCCCCGGTCTTATAAGCAATTTAGATTTTGCCTAAAATAAGGCCCTGCCTCAAGCAGATCATGGTTTATTTTTATTTTATTTTATTTTATTTTTTTGAGATGGAGTCTCACTCTGTCACCCAGGCTGGAGTGCAGTGGTGCAATCTCCTCTCACCGCAACCTCCACCTCCTGGGTTCAAGCGATTCTCACCTCATCCTCCCAAGTAGCTGGGATTACAGGCATGCACCACCATTTTGGCCAGGCTGGTCTTAAACTCCTGACCTCAGGTGATCCACCTGCCTTGGCCTCCCAAAGTGCTGGGATTACACATCTCAGCTCAAGTCATCCTGAGCTGCTTGTACTTCCTCAAGTGTAGCTGGTGTTACATTCACCCTCTGCCTCTCTTTTTACCTTTCTGGTGAATCTCTTTTTTTCCTGGTTCACCTGTTCTATGAAGACTTTTTTTGACCAATATTGTATTTCTCAGGACTCTTGACTTTTAAGGGACAGAAACCCAACACAAACTAGCTTCAGTTAAAAGGGGATGTATCAACTCATATAAGTAAGGACTAGACGGAGCCACCACAGGAATGGGTAGATCCAGATACTCAAACAATGCTGTCAGCTCTCTCTCTCACAAACACTCATATGTACATGTATTTTGGCTCTTATTATGAGTTGGTCTCATCCTTTCTTGCTAGGGGAGACTGTACTCACAGGGAACTCTAGACTTACATATAGTTTGATCACCCCAGGAGAGAGTGAGGCTTCTTTCTCCCAGTGTCAGGTTTTTAAAATTATGGGAAAGGCTAAGAGTAGCCTGGCTGGTGATGTGTGCCCAGCACTTGGCCCATGACTGGAGGGACAGTGTTGTGATTGACCATGCCTTGGACCCTCTTTCTTGACCTAGGAAGAAAGAATGGGTATTCCTCTTGTCAGGGAGCAGCTGTCAGATAAAAGAGGGAGTCTGTTATCACATAAAGAGGGTAGACCACTGATGTCTCCTTCTTACCCCTCCCTCCACCTCCATTCATGTTCCCACTGCCCTCTGTGCCTAGGCAAAGAAGGGGACAAAACAGATTTTGGAGTCATATAGACATAGAGCCAGTTACTGGCTTTATAGTAACTATGTGACTTTGGAGATGTTTTTAAGCCTCTTTGTGCCTCTGCTTTTTCATCTGTACAATGTTTTAGGGATGTGTTGTAAGGGTTAAAAACCTAGGCAAAGTATCTGGCACATAGTAGGTACTATGGCAGTCATAACAATTATATTTGACCATCTCCCCTTTCTAAACCATGATTTGGCCGGGCATGACGGCTCACACCTGTAATCCCAGCACTTTGGGAGGCAGAGGTGGGAGGATCACTCGAGGCCAGGAGTTCAAGACCAGCCTGGCCAACATGGTGAAACCCCGTCTCTACTAAAAATACAAAAATTAGCCAGGCGCTGTGGCACACCCTTGTAATCCCAGCTACTCCAGAGGCTGAGGCAGCAGAATCGCTTGAACCTAGGAGGTGGAGGTTGCAGTGAGCTGAGGTCGTGCCATTGCACTCCAGCCTGGGTGACAAGAGCGAAACTCCGTCAAAAGAAAGAAAGAAAAAAAGTTGAACTAGATTTGCTCTGATGCAGTTACAGATTTACAAACCGTGCCCCCACCCTCCTGCCGACACCTTCCACTCCTCATTCTTTTTTTTTTTTGAGACGGAGTCTCACTCTGTTGCCTAGAGACTGGAGTGCAGTGGTGGGATCTCGGCTCACTGCAAGCTCCCCCTCCCGGGTTCACGCCATTCTCCTGCCTCAGCCTCCCGAGTAGCTGGGACTACAGGCACCTGCCACCACACCCGGCTATTTTTTTGTATTTTTAGTAGAGACGGGTTTCACCGTGTTATCCAGGATGGTCTCGGTCTCCTGACCTCGTGATCCGCCCGCCTTGGCCTCCCAAAGTGCTGGGATTACAGGTGTGAGCCACCATGCCTGGCCTCACTCCTCATTCTTGAGGGATTAGGGATGCAGGTCATGCTTCTGTATCGACTTCATGCTGATCAGGGGCATTGAGTCCCCTAAAGTGAGAGGAATGAAACTCTTGGGCTTCTGAGTTCAAATGAGTTCTGGGGTCACCTGGAGTTGCTCGAAGGGCTGGTATTGTTGTAATGCAGGCTGAAGGTGGAAGTGTTGGAGCCTGGAGGACAGACAGCTCACCATCCATTTAAATAAATAGGACTGAAAAGTAACAGAACAGTGGCCACGAGGGGCCCCAGCAGAGGAAGAAACCAGGTGAGCTGTGGTATAGTGGACTCGACTGCCTCCTAAATCTCAGTGGTTGGCCGGGTGCGGTGGCTCACGCCTGTTATTCCAGCAAAAGAAAACCCGAGGCAGGGTGATCATGAGGTCAGGAGTTTGAGACCAGCCTGGAAAACATGGTGAAGCCCCATCTCTACTAAAAATACAAAAATTAGCCAGGCGTGGTGGCGTGTGCTGTAGTCTCAGCTACTCAGGAGGCTGAGGCAGGAGAATCACTTGAACCTGGGAGGCGGAGGTTTCAGTGAGCCGAGATTCTGCCACTGCACTCCAGCCTAGGTAACAGAGCAGGACTCCATCTCAATCAATCAGTCAATCTATCTATCTCTCTCAGTAGTTGAACTACCCTTGATATGGTTCAGCTCTGTATCCCCACCCAAATCTCATGTCAAATTGTAATTCCCAGTGTTGAGGGAGGGAGCTGGTGGGAGGTGATTGGCTCATAGGGGCCGACGTCCCCCTTGCTGTTCTCCTGATAGTGAGTGAGCGCTCGTGGGATCTGCTTGTTGAAAAGCGTGCAGCACCTCCCAATTCACTCTCTCTGTCTCTCCTGCTCCACCATGGCCAGACGAGCCTGCTTCCCCTTCGCCTTTTGCATGATTGTCAGTTTCCTGAGGCCTCCCCAGCCATGCTTCCTATACAGCCTGCAGAACTGTGAGTCAGTTAAACCTCTTTTCTTCATAAATTACCCAGTTTCAGGTAGTTCTTTATAGCAGTATGAAAACAGATTAATGGACCCTTCTGTTTGAAGGAATGCAGCCATTCTGCTTGTTTGTCTATTTCCTTTCTATTCATCTCTATTTCCCGGGAGGTGTTTATCCAAGTGCAATAGGAGGTATTGGTGACCGCCCAGTCCCCTCAGTGTTCTGCTAGTGAACAGTTGAAGGTTGATCAGTGATCTCCTGCATTTTCAGTCTGGCATGGAAAAGCCCCCATGTAACTGGTAAAGATATCAGTGAGCACCAAGAGGTATCTAAATCCTCCAGGAGCCATAGGCATCACGTTGATGTCTGTTTGCCAGTCTTCCCTGGCAAGGTTCTTCTGAATTGTGCTGCCTTGGCTAAAAGAGGTATGGGAGGGGCTGGGCACAGTGGCTCATGCCTGTAATCCCAGCATTTTGGGAGACCAATTCGGGTGGATCATTAGAGGTCAGGGGTTCAAGACCATCCTGACCAACATGGTGACATCCCATCTCTACTGAAAACACAAAAAGTTAGCTGGGTTTGGTGCTGGGTGCCTGTAATCTCAGCTACTCAGGAGGTTGAGGCAGGATAATCGCTTGAACCTGGGAGGAGGAGGTGGCAGTGAGCTGAGATTGTGCCATTGCACTCCAGCTTGGGCAACAAAAGCGAAACTTCATCTCAAAAAATAAAAAAAAGAAGTCCGGGCGCAGTGGCTCACGCCTGTAATCCCAGCACTTTGGTAGGCCAAGGCGGGTGGATCACGAGGTCAGGAGTTCAAGACCAGCCTGGCCTAGATGGTGAAACCTTGTCTCTACTAAAAATACAAATATTAGCTGGGCATGGTGGCATGCACCTGTAATCTCAGCTACTCAGAAGTCTGATGCAGGAGAATTGCTAAAACCCAGGAGGGAGAGGTTGCAGTGAGCTGAGATCGTGCCACTGTACTCTAGCCTGAGCGACAGAGCAAGACTCCGTCTCGAAAGAAAGAAAGAAAAAGGAAATTCTTCAGGGAAGTACCTCGGCTTATTTCGTAAAGAGGTACTAAAGGAAGCAGAGGCACGTGGAGGACTTCCCCACCTCGTGCAGAGCTATTTGGGCCATGGTGTCTGAAATTTATTATTTCAGAGTCACCCCTTTGATGACCTTGGCAGTGGACTGCAGTCATCTGTTTAGGCCTTTCCATGGCCCACATCAATGCCAGTATTTCTGTTTGTTGCACATTTGATTTCCTTGTTGTTGGCATTTAGAAGGCCCCCTGTTTTCCAGATCACACCATGAGCGTGGACCACAGAGATTGCATCTTGTGAGTCTGTAGAAACAGTCAAGGCCTTGTCCTCTCTTAGGCCTAGGGCTCAGGTTAATGCAGATTTTCCCAGCCGTCTGTGCTGAAGTCTATGTGGGGAGGCTCCTGGCTGGTTTCCTGTAGGTTGACGGCTACACGTCCTGCCCTTCATTGGCCTCTTTTCATGAAGCTCCTGCCGTCCACAAACGATGTCTCCCTTTCTTCTTGAACCACATCTCTGTTATTGAAACTCTAGAAGTCGGCTGGGTGTGGTGGGTCTGTAATCCCAGCACTTTGGGAGGCCGAGGCGGGCGGATCACCTGAGGTCGGGAATTCAAGACCAGCCTGGCCAACATGGCAAAACCCCGTCTCTACTAAAAATACAAAAATTAGCTGGGTGCGGTGGTGGACACCTGTAATCCCAGCTTCTAGGGAAGCTGAGGCAGAAGAATTGCTCGAACCTGGAAGGCAGAGGTTGCAGTGAGCTGAGATTGAGCCGCTGCACTCCAGCCTGGGTGACAGCAAACTCTATATCAAAAAAAAAAAAGGAAAACCTGGATGTCTGCCTCTACTAACTGGGAGGGGTTAATGTCAGAGCCTATGGCAATTTGTGGAGCTTTCTGGAGCTGTCTGGGGCACTATGAGATTTGAAGTTGGTGCTGAGGACCACCTGACACCTTTTGCCTCGGGGTCCCAGGACATCAAGTCCTGGAGGCACTTTCTCAGTCATTCTAGAAATGCTGACATGTTCTCATCAGTTGAACCTCCCCCTTAGCTTACTCCCATTAAAAGGGGTTTTGCTAATTTCTTTCATTTCTCTCAACAACATATTCTGGGAGTGTTCTAAAGATTCCCTTGCTGTTCTGATACTGGGTCCACACTCGAGATGGATTGCACGGCTTTTCACCAGACTCGGGATGTCTCTCAACCTCCCAGACCCGGAGACAGATGTTGCTGTTTGCTCAGCCACCTGCAATCCAGGAAGAGAGGCCTCAACAGATACCAATCCTAATGGCGCCTGGATCTTGGACTTCCAGCCTCTAGAACTGTGAGAAAAGGAATTTCTGCTATTTAAGCCGCCTAGTTATGGTATTTTGTTATGGTAGCCCAAGACCTCCCTCCCCACCACCACCACAAACACATATGTTTCCTTTATAAATATAAATATAGAGAGAAATTTGACCAGGCGCAGTGGCTCACACTTGTAATCCCAGCACTTTGGGAGGCCGAGGCAGGTGGATCACATGAGGTCAGTAGTTCAAGACCAGCCTGGCCATAATAGTAAAACCCCATCTCTACTAAATATACAACGATTCGCCAGTCGTGGTGGTGGGTGCCTGTATTTCCACCTACTCGGGAGGCTGAGGCAGGAGAATCTTTTGAACCGGGGAGGTGGAGGTGGCAGTTAGCCGAGATCAAGCCATGGCACTCCAGCTGGAGCATCAGAGCGAGACTCCAGCTCAAAAATAAATAAATAAAGAGGGATATTTATATATTTCTCCCTATATTTACAATATTTATATATATAAATATAAGTTGTATATAAATGTCTTTATATTTATAAAGCAATCTATATATTTAATACATTAATACATTAAATTTCTGTTTTATATACATTATCTATATGGACGTATAAAAAGGAATTTTTATGTTTCTTTGCTGTTCTGACACTTCCCTGCCCTTCTTTTCCCAGTTGTTTCTGGCCTTTGTCTCTGATTCTTGGAGACAGCCTCTAAATCCTTGGAATTTCCTGGGTGATAGGCGTGTCTGTTACTCATGATGACCCCCCAGGGTCACACCTGAGTTTATGCCAACCAGCTGACTTGCGATTGACTCTGGTCAACCACACTAGAAAGACCAACCATGTGATTTGAAGGTTGCAACTTTGAGCCACATGGTATCAGGCTGACGTCCAGAAAGGAACTGGGGGGCTGGAGGATGACTCCACTGCCTGGCCAATGATTGAGTCAACCAGGCCAATGTAATCAAAGCCCCGGATGTAGAGGCCCAGGTGAACTTCCCTGGTCGGTGATACACATCAATGTGCTGAGAGGATGGTGCGTCCTGAGGACACAGAAATGTCATCTGTGGGACGCTCTCAGAGTTTCCACTATGCGTCTCTGCTTTTGTCCGGTCTTAACTTTTGTCAGTGTTTTTCTTATGTAAAACTGTAGTGAAAGTATCATGCTTGGTCGAGAACAGTGGCTCACGCTGGTAATCCCAGCATTTGGGAGACCGAGGTGGGCAGATCACCTGAGGTCAAGGGTTCGAGGCCAACCTGGCCAATATGGTGAAACCCCCTGTCTCTACTAAAAATACAAAAATTAGCTGGGGGTGATCACTTGTAATTCCAGCTACTCGGGAGGCTGAGGCAAGAGAATCGCTTGAATCCAGGAGGCGGAGGTTGCACTGAGCCGAGATCATGCCACTGCACTCCATCCTGGGCAACAGAGTGAGACTCCACCTCAAAAAAAAAAAAAAAGAAAGAAAAGAAAAAGAAAGTGTCATGCTTTTCTGAGTTCTGCGAGTTGTTATAATGATCAAACCTGAGGGCACGGTGGGAATCTCCAAATTTGCAGCCAGTTGGTGAGAAGTACATGTGGTCTGAGGACACTCAAGCTTGCAGCTGTGTCTGAAGTGAGGGCAGCCTAGTGGGGGCTGGTGGCATTTGACCTGTGGCATTTGACGTAACATCAGGGAGTTGACATCAGAATTGCATCACACAGGCCAGGTGCGGTGGCTCATGCTTGTAATCCCAGCACTTTGAGAGGCAAGGTAAGAGGATCGCTTGAGCTTGAGTCTGAGGCCGCAGTGAGCTATGACCGCACCACTGCACCCCAGTCTGGGTTATAGGACAAGACTCTGACTCCAGAAATAAAAAGAAAAATCACAAAGAATTGCATGGCAGAGTGCCTGTCTTTAACAGTTTTAACTGTGGCAGGAACTGTTTTGTTTTTTTGTGTTTTTTTTTTTTTGCAGCAGGAGACAGAGTCTCACTCTGTTGCCCAGGCTGGAGTGCAGTGGTACAATCTCTACAACCTCCACTTTCTGGGTTCAAGTGATTGTCCTGCCTCAGCCTCCCAAATAGCTGGGATTACAGGTATGCACCACCGTGCCTGGCTAATTTTTGTATTTTTACTAGAGACAGGGTTTCACCATGTTGGCCAGGCTGGTCTCAAACTCCTGCTGGGATCAATGGAGTGAGCCACCGCGCCCTGCCACCTTTAGAGTTTTCTTGCCACCTGGTTTTCCTCTCTCAATATCTTTCCCTCATTTCCTGCTTTAAAACCCTAGCTTGGGGTCTGGGTGCAGTAGCTCATGCCTGTAATCCTGTAGCAGGACCAGCCTCAGACAAAACTCCTCAGACACTGAGTTAAAGAAGGAAGGGGTTTCTTCGGCCAGGGGCATCGGCAAGACTCCTGTCTCAAGAGCTGAGCTCCCTGAGTGAGCAATTCCTGTCCCTTTTAAGGGCTCACAACTCTAAGGGGGTGCGTGTGAGAAGGTCGTGATTGATTGAGCAGGTAGGGGGTACGTGACTGGCGGCTGCATGCACCGGTAATTAGATCAGAACAAAACCAGATAGGGATTTTCACAGTGCATCTCTATACAATGTCTGTAATCTGTAGATAACATCACCGATTAGGTCAGGGGTTGATCTTTAGCTACCAAGCCCATGGTGCGGCACCGGGTTGTCTGCCTGTGGATTTCATTTCTGCCTTTTAGTTTTTATTTCTTCTTTCTTTGGAGGCAGAAATTGGGCATAAGGCAATATGAGGGATGGTCTCCTCCCTTATTCCCCCCCTTTGAGAATCTCACTCAATAGTGGGAGTTCTCACTTTCATTTTTACTACCTATGTCTTCTTGCAAGACACTTTGATAGTGATTCATATAGTACACTTGTGCTGAAGCATTTTGGTGAACTAAGGTAGCGATGAAGCTTTTTATCATTTGAAGAAGTACAGTTAGCAAACAAGGGAGCAGTAAGCAGGTTGTTATTATTATTATAACTCTTATTATAAGAGTTTTAAATCTTCTTAGTGCTGGGAACCATTTTCCAAACATGGCCCCAGGATCAAATCTATGCCACACTTGCACGGGCACATGTGCCAGTTTTGTCATATCTCTAACTATGTCTTCAACTACTTGCCCTTGATTATCTATGTGTAGGCAGCAATTAGTAAGGTTAAATTTCCTGCAGACCTCTCCTTCAGCTGCTAGCAAGTAGTCAAGAGCCAGTCTATTTTGACAGATAGCATTTCTCATCTGAGTTTCTTGCCGGGCCAGAATAGTCAAGGCTCTGCCAATTTTATTAGTGATTATTTTTAAGACAGCTTGTAACCGTATGATTCGGTTGATCATGTAAATGGGGGTCCAGTATCCTCACGAGCTGTCTTGTGCCTAAGTAACAGGCCTATAATATTGTATGATTCTCTCAGGGGTCATTTATCATTTTTTCAATTTTTTATAGCTATGCTTCTCTTTTCGCAGGAAGCATAGACAGGGAAGCCCAGGAGTTTGCCTGTTTTTATGGGCAGTAGGAAGAAAGATGGTTTAATAGTGCCAATAAAACAACTACCTGCCTACTGGTCAGGTAATTTGGTGTAAGCTCTATGCCTACATATCCAGTATAATCCAGTGGGGGCCATCCAGTCCCGGTGGGCCTCTGGGTGGGTCCACGTGGTTTGCAACTTTGGGGATTTACTAAATGGATTTCTTTCTTTCTTTTTTTTTTTTTTTTTTTTTGAGACAGAATCTCGCTCTGTTGCCCAGGCTGGAGTGCAGTGGTGCTATCTCTGCTCACTGCAAGCTCCGCCTCCAGGGTTCACGCCATTCTCCTGCCTCAGCCTCTCGTGTAGCTGGGACTACAGGCGCCCGCCATCACGCCCGGCTAATTTTTTGTATTTTTAGTAGAGACGGGGTTTCACCATGTTAGCCAGGATGGTCTCGATCTCTTGACCTTGTGATCCACCCGCCTCGGCCTCCCAAAGTGCTGGGATTACAGGCGTGAGCCACCGCGCCCGGCCTTGGATTTCTTTCTGTGTGATTTGAACTCCACCAAGTGACTGTTTTTGTCTCAGACAACTACGTCGTCCTATGGGGTAAGTGAATTATTTTCCTACACTAGTTATGCAATATTGTCCAATAATTGAGGTGTTTAGGACCTAGAAATTATCAGGGTGATTCTTTTGAGCCAGGAATTCATCAGGAACTGGGTCTGTAGGTACTAATTTTCGGGCTTCCTATGGTCATTGATCTCCCATTACAGTTCCTCCGCATACATAACATGAAGTGACATTGAGAGACTGGGCTACATGCTTGGCTAATTGCAAAAACCAATTTCTTGTTTTACCTGGAATTTCTGGTACTGGCACATTTAGTTCATCATAGAAAGTTTGAAACAGTGGCTCAGGAGAGCGTTTGTAAACTTCTCCTCGAACCAAGATATTTACTCGAGGGTTCAGTCTGGCCCTGTCGATTCCTAAGGTCACACGTTTCTCTTTTTTCTAGCGAGGATCGAGGGGATTGGTTATTACTAGCTCTAAGGGGTTACATTGTCCTTTAGTACAGGAAGGGCCATTTTTTCCTTTCTGAAGGTGGACTGGATCCTTCTCATTTTTTTTTTATCCAAGTGGCCTAAATGACACAAGACCAGTATTTACATTTATTTCCACACAGTCCTAATTTATGACAGATGTACTTATTTTCTGCCATATAGCCTCTTTTCTAATTAAGAGAACCACACCTTATTCCTAACTTATTACTATTAATGAAAGCACAGGCATCAAATTTTTAGGTGACTTTTTTGGGCACCCCTTTTTCTTCTGTTTTGGCTAACACTTTACTCGTATCGTTTATGAGCCCCCACCAGTCCTCAGTCCTTAATCTTATTTTAAAAACTGTGGTCGTGGGAGACACAGATGGGTCATAACACACATCAGGTTGGTCATTTCCTGGGCTACATACCTTGTACAGAATAACATTATACAAACAAGTTCTTTTTAGAGTTCCAGTACACTCACAATAACCATAAAATAATAGGACTGTAGCAACCTTTTGTCCTACCTCAGTGACTTGATGTATACACTGGGAACAGCCCTCAGTCTGAGGAAGGTCAGTTGCAGTCCTTACTCTACAAGTCCAAATTTTAAGGAAAATGAGTCCCGCGGTGAGTTTCCTCATGCTTCGGCCTTGCAGGGATCAGTCAGCTTCCGGGTGTGACTGGAGCAGGGCTTGTCGTCTTCTTCAGAGTCACTTTGCAGGGGTTGGCAAAGCTGCTGCTATCCACGTACTGCTCACAGTCTACTGATGTTCAAGGATGGTTTCGGAGATTGGGCCTGCTAGAATAAACGGAGTCCAACACCTCTACACAGTTATGTTCAACTGGGCTATCTGGTACTGGGAGCAAGGTGGTGGGGTTTAGGGTGTTGTAAACTTCAATGGTTATGTGGGGATTTTCACATAGCAAGCTTTGCTACTTGGTTAATCTAGCATTTGTTAACCAATGATGTCCTTTGGTATTTATTAAAGTTACCACAGCATGGGGGGCCTTTATATTCAGGTTTTGCCTAAGGGTTAGTTTATCTGCTTCTTGTGCTAACAGGGCCGTTGCTGCTAGGGCCCTTACACCTGGGGGCCAGCCTTTGGAAACCTTGTCTAGTTGTTTTGAGAGATAGGCCACTGGCCTTGGCCAGGGCTCCACAGTCTGGGTTAAAACTCCAACTGCCATTTTCTCTCTTTCTAACACATAGTTTTGTCAGGTCAGGTAGCCTCAGGGCTGGGGCCGACATGAGTTTTTCTTTTAACTCATGAAAACCTCGTTGTTGTTGGTTGTAATAGATGTACTTTATCTAATCTACATTTTTATTAACTGTCACCTACTAAAATATTGACTTAAATCCTGCAGCTATTTGATTTCAAACTTTAAATTGATCTGGTATTCTTCGTGGGACTCCAATTGTGTCTAAATAGACATGAGTCGAAAGACCCGTAAGGGGCTTCTCTTGCTTTACGATACCATATTTTTTTTTCCTTCTGGTTGATGAAATGCCAGGGTGAGAGGGATAGCCAATTGGACTAAAGTACAAGTGCCACTCCAGTTATTCGGCAGAGTGTCCAGTAAAGGTCCACCACAATACCACCATACATCCGCTCTGGGATGAACAAGGGCTGACTGATTGATAAGCTCTTGAAAATTCTTAAGCTCACTGCATCCTTTCAGGTCTCCAAGGAATGCTAAGTTTCCTCCCTGTCATGAGAGACACGAAGTGAACTTAGTGTTGGGAGACAGAGGCTGGATGGCCCTTGGGGGCTGATCCACAGGGTGCTAGACTTTGGGATGTAGCAGAGAGAGCTTGGCACGACTTATTACTCCAGGCTGTAGAATCCCGGAGAAGGGCTACCATGCAGCCTATGCCTGGTTGACTGGAGAACCACCTTAGTGGAAAGGGGACAGTCTGGGCCTCTGGCCTGCCATGTGCACACACATAACAATTGCTTTTGTTTAACGTGCAGATGGAATATTTGATCCAATTAACCAGGCATTTCTATCTTGGTATCCTGTCTTAATTGCTAAACTTTGTTTTAAGTCTTTAACTTCTATGATCCTCTAGTAAAATGAATGTATGATTTTTGGAAATTACAAAAACCGGTTGGGGCAGTCCACCCTTGCTCTTTAGTGGTCCACAGAACGTTGGACCAACTATGGCATGAAAACTCTACATCAAGGGGCAAGACTCCTGGTTGGCACTGGGGTCTTTATCAAAATCTCCCCGGATTAAATGGTCCTAGTTTACTAACGCCCAGTCTGAGGAGAGTCAGGAGGGACAGAAGTACTTTTGTGAAGTAGAGAGCTGTCTTTGACTTGGCAAGTCCCCACAGGGTATAACAAGGCAAGCATTAAATGCAATAGTTTGAGGTGAAATTGACTTGGTTATGTTAATAACTAGATGGTCAGCAATAGAACGAGGAAAGAAGAAAGAGTAATAGAATAGGTGAAAAGAGTTAAATTTTTCTTAGCTTTATTTTGGTAGGGTTTTCCTATGGGACTATGGCTTACGACTCTGGAGGGGGTGGCGCTTTCTTGACTCGGATGTGATGAGTCCATCATTTTATGCTGTACGAACAGCAGTCTTGGTGGTTAGCAGCACAAGGTAGGGTCCTTCCCAGGCTGGCTCGAATTTTTCTTCTTTCCACTTTTTGATGAGAACGTGATCTTCAGGCTGATGCTGGTTTACCGGAAATTCTAGCAGTGGTACATGTGCTAAAACACTTTTAGTTTTTGAGAGAAAGAAAAGTGGAAGATAAATCAAGTATATAATTTCTAAGAAATTGACCTTTTGTTTTAAATGTGGGGACCCTGGCAGTGGACTTTATAGTCCTTAGTGCCTTTTTACTGAGAAATTTCCTTTAGCACCTATTTTTATTAGTTTTTAGACCAAAGAAAGCTAAACACTATTTTATATTTAATAATGCTTTTTGTATGATTTTTATACCAGATAAGCTAAGTTGTATATTAGTGTGTTATTAGTGTTAAACCTAATTTTAATAAAACCTTGTAAACATATTTATCTAATATTTAATGTTTGACCATAAGGTAAGATTTTATGGACTCTTTTTAACCTTTTATAATTTTTGCTAAAGAGCAGGTTGGTGCTTTAAGAAAAACCTGTTATGCTTTTACTTTAATGTCCAATTCACAGAAAAACTGGATGATACTTCTGTAACTTTAGCTAGTATGTTTACACATAGAATTTTCTTTACAATTAACGTTTTAAAACTTGCTTAAACCTTCAAAACAATATATTTTTTTAACTTTTTAATGTAGGTAAAAATCCACATTCTTATGCCTCCTTATAATCCTTTTACCAAAGATATATTTTACTTTTCTTATACACCTTACACATAAACTGTTTTTTCTTCAATAGTTTTACATTCAGGAGGCCTAGTTACTTTTAAATTATACAACATTTTTTGCATAAATTCTTTTTTATACCATTTTTCTCTTTCATGACTTTCGCAGACAATTCTTCAACATGCATCAACTTTCTGACTTATTACAAATATTTCTTTCTTTAAACAACCAGTTAATTTGTTTCAGGACAAGAATTTACCATATATTACTCTTTTTATATAAATTCCATCCCCCCCTTTTTTTTTCCTTTTTTTCCGAAGATGATAACCATTCTTTTCCAAAGCAAACCTTTTTTATGTCTGTGGACTAGACTGTCTAAGGCCACAAGAATAGAAGTTACTATAATACATGTTACACTGTTAACTTTTAGCAGACTTTGCTTTAGTTGAAAACCTTGTAAGTTTGGGATTTTAATTATCCTTTGCTATTAATAAGACCTTGTTTTGTCCAAATTAGAATTGGTATAGATGGCTTTTTTTTTTTTTTTTTTTTTTTTCAATTACCCGGGAGGAACCATCGATCGTCCTGTCCTGAAGGGAGTTCCTCCTAGGTCTGGTCAGACCTTCGTATGGTAATTAAGATTTAGATCCCCTGTTAGGAAACCTGCTGGGTTAAGGGAATTTTCAGTGATTAATGTTAAATCATCTTTCTTTCTTTCTTTCTCTCTTTGACTCCTTCTTTGTCTGTCTCTTCCTCTCTGTCTCTTTCTCTTTGCCTCTTTTCCTCTCTGTCTCTTTCCTTTCTCTCTCTCTGCTGCTCTTTCCTTTCCTCTGCCAGCTGCTTATGCTGCTGTTCTCTCAACCACTGTGTGTTGGGGGCGGGAGGCCTAAAACCAGCTGTAATCAAGTGTCTACGTACGGGAACTGGTCTGGGTGCCTTGGCTTACAGGTTACCTTGTGCCATACCTTCAAAACAGGGGACCTGTCCAGGCTTCCTTCTAATGGCCAACCCACCTCTAATGCTGGCCAGTCTATCTTACACAAAGTTTTAAGTTTTCCTGGTGTCATAGTACTCCATAGTCTCCCTTAAATCCTTTTTTTGAAATTTTTCAACATAGTTCCTAGTGGGGTGGGCTTACTTTGGTCCTCACCCATGTTTCCTCAAGACAAAACACCACACGCACACCACAAAACAAAGAATGGGTAAAAATGGCACACACTTTTGTAGTTTACACCAAACCAAAATCAGAGTATCCAGAAATCCAAGCCAGCTCAAAACCAAAACCAAAGTATCAAGCAATCCAAGTCAAGTCAAAAACAAAAACCAAAGTGCTGGTACAGGCACACCATGGGTGACCAGGCCACGCTTCCACTCAAATGGAGTAGGCAAGTTCCCAAAACCAGTCCCATCAAGCTATTCAAACCAAGTCAAAACCAAAACCAAAGTGCCAATAAAGGTGCGCTGTGGGTGATCAGGCCACGCTTCCACTCAAATGGAGTGGGTAAGTTTCAAAGACTAGTCTTACCAAGTTTTAGATGTCCAGACTCCAAGTGCCCATTCCTTCCCAGTGTTCAGCCACTGCATTGATCCTCCACGGGGGCCTGCCACACACTGCTCTGGCAAGGTGTCCCACCAGGGCAAATGCCTACCTGGGAGCACTCGCAGGATCCGTGTCGCTCAGGCTGGTCGGAGTCCCCCTCAAGGATGTTCCATGGGGCAGGCTTAAGCCACCTAAGGAGCCAAGGAGCTGCCTCGACCATCTGCCAGTCACCTCGCTTCCTGGTCAGGGAACCAAGAAATGCAGCAGGATGAGTCACAGATAAAACTCCTCACACACCAAGTTAAAGAAGGAAGGGGTTTATTCAGCCAGGGGCATTGGCAAGACTCCTGTCTCAAGAGCTGAGCTCACCGAGTGAGCAATTCCTGTCCCTTTTAAGGGCTCACAACTCTAAGGGGGTGCACGTGAGAGGGTTGTGATTGAGCAAGCAAGGGGTACGTGACTGGGGGCTGCATGCACTGGTTATTAGATCCGAGCAAAACAAGATAGGGATTTTCACAGTGCTTTTCTATACAATGTCTGTAATCTGTAGATAACATCACCGATTAGGTAAGGGGTCGATCTTTAACTACCAGGCCCAGGGTGTGGCGCCGGGCTGTCTGCCTATGGTTTTCATTTCTGCCTTTTAGTTTTTACTTTTTCTTTCTTTGGAGGCAGAAATTGGGCATAAGACGATATGAGAGGTGGTCTCCTCCCTTAATCCCAGTACTTTGGAAGGCTGAGACGGGCAATTCACTTGAGGTCAGGAGTTGGAGACCAGACTGGCCAACATGGTGAAACCCCGTCTCTACTATTTTTACAAAAGTTAGTCGGATGTAAGGTTGGGTACCTGTAGTCCCAGCTACTTAGGAGGCTGAGGCAGGAGAATTCGCTTGAATCCAGAGGTGAAAGTTGCAGTGAGCCAAGGTCATGCCACTGCACTCCAGCCTGGGAGACACAGCGAGACTCTGTTTCCAAAACAAACAAACAAAACCTCTAGCTTGGGACTGGCCTTCTCTTCTGTTATTTTTCTTTTTAAAAAAATTTTTAAAAAATAGTTTTTTTTACCACCCCGTGTGAGAAGTGAGGAGTCCCTCCGCCTGGCAGCCACCCCATCTGGGAAGTGAGGAGCGTCTCCGCCCGGCAGCCACCCCGTCCGGGAGGGAGGTTGGGGGGTCAGCCCCCTGCCCGGCCAGCCGCCCCGTCTGGGAGATGAGGGGCGCCTCTGCCCGGCCGCCCCTACTGGGAAGTGAGGAGCCCCTCTGCCCGGCCAGCCGCCCCGTCCGGGAGGAGAGGGGCGCCTCTGCCTGGCCGCTGCTACTGGGAAGTGAGGAGCCCCTCTGCCCGGCCACCACCCCGTCTGGGAGGTGTACCCAACAGCTCATTGAGAATGGGCCATGATGACAATGGCGGTTTTGTGGAATAGAAGGGGGGGAGAGGGGAAAAGATTGAGAAATCGGATGGTTGCCGTGTCTGTGTGGAAAGAGGTAGACATGGGAGACTTCATTTTGTTCTGTACTAAGAAAAATTCTTCTGCCTTGGGATACTGTTGATCTGTGACCTTACCCCCAACCCTGTGCTCTCTGAAACATGTGCTGTGTCCACTCAGGGTTAAATGGATTAAGGGCGGTGCAAGATGTGCTTTGTTAAACAGATGCTTGAAGGCAGCATGCTCGTTAAGAGTCATCACCACTCCCTAATCTCAGGTACCCAGGGACACAAACACGGCGGAAGGCCGCAGGGTCCTCTGCCTAGGAAAACCAGAGACCTTTGTTCACTTGTTTATCTGCTGACCTTCCCTCCACTATTGTCCTATGACCCTGCCAAATCCCCCTCTGCGAGAAACACCCAAGAATGATCAATAAAAAAAAAAATTTAAAAAAAAATAAAATTAAAAAAAATAGTTGTTGATGCTATGTTGCCCAGGCTGGCCTCAAACTCCTGGCCTCAAGCGATCCTCCCGCCATGACCTCCAAAAGTGCTGGAAATGTAGGTGTGAGCACTGCACCCAGCCTTGTGTTTTTTTCTACATAAAAAATAATGCAGGATTGTCTTCTAGAGCTAATTAATATGTTCAAATAACCAAAAGCCCATTGAGGAAAAATGTCACATGACAGCAAATAATCCAGACCAACATGATCACACTCGCTGTGAAGGTGACAAAACTTCATCTTTATTATGTTTCCCCAAGAGACGCACTGCATTGTTCTCTTGAAAACACACAGCTCATGTCCTCCTTTAGAACACACATCCTCTTTAAAGTAACATACAAACATGCCAATACAAGGTAAAAAATTACATCTGAATTCTCACATTTCAAAAACATACAGTAAACATCAAAAAGTTATTTTTATAAGAATTTAGGGGAACTATCATGTAGCTATAAGTGTAATACATATATTAAGTATCGTAGATAAAAAGAGTGCTCCCTTCAGCAGCACATGTAATAACAGATACAAAGATTTAAAGATAAAAGATTTAGGATAAAAAGAATGCTCTCTTAAAAAGCAAAACAAAATTATATTTATGTGTATATAGCAGCTGTAACACCCATCTCACAACTTTATAGGAACAGTGTCTATTCAAAAATACCAATATTTTCAAAATATTTAAAATAAATGTAATAATTCTAATAATGCCCATCTTTTTCAAAATAAACCAATAAAATATATAGTATATATTAGACATGTTAGTATATATCTAAGACATGTTAAAAATCCAACTGAATTCTCACAATTCAGTCACAAATCTAAACAGCAAATAAAAATGTGTATGACAGGAATTTAGGGGAACTACCAATAGCTATAAATAGAAGAGATTATTATGGAAGTATCATAGATAAAAAGTGTAGTCGCTTCAGAGGCACATATAATACAGAAAACAATTTAAAGATAATAAAAGATTTAGGATAAAAAGGATTCTTAAAATGAAAAGAAAATTATCTTTGTGTATATATAACAGCTATAACTCATCAAAAAATCTGCAGGAACAGCATGTTTTCAAAAGTACAACAATTTCCAAACTATTTGAAATAAACCTATTAATAATTCAATGGCCAACATTTTCCAAACCAATAAATGCATAGTGTGCATGAAGCTGCCTGTTACAGTCTATAGCACTCATATTTCACAAATAATTCTGTGCCTATCTGAGTGTCTGCACTGTGCCTTCAAATGCTCCTGGACTGTGGCAACCAAGTCCGTAAGAAACAGGACCTCCAGGTTCCACCCCAGGGAAGTTGGAATTCAGCAATATAAAAAGGGAGGTGGTGCCGCAGGAAGGGGTGGAACCAGAAACACCCCTGGGTTCTTACGGTTCTCTGTGGATTCCTAGAAGTACCACCCCCCAACCCCCGGTCCTAGGACGACAACATGATCACTCTATTCAGCTCCATCTAGAACAGTCCAGGTTCTTCTAGATGATCTGCACAAATGGCTCCTCTCCTCCTTCCTGGTGCCTGCCATTAGCACTGGAATAAAGTTCTTGCTGAAAATCCGCATCTCCCCTGGGCCCAGTGTTCTGGAAGTGAGAAAGAGGATGTCACACTTCAAGGAGGCAGCTCTCTAGACAGGAAGGTTATTCACGTCCCATGTCAAGTCTAACTAGAGTTCAGAGCAATTGAGAAATCCAATTTTATCTCCTGTCCTTCGTTCCATAGCCTGCTTCTGAACCATCATGTTCAACTGTGAAACTCACACTTTGGTGACCCTGACTCCAAAACTCACTCAGTACACCCAAGGTCAGCCCCAGTGATCTACTTCATAGCAAGGAATTTAGGTGGGTCTGCCCAGGGAGTAGGGCACCCTCAGAGAATGTGGCTTTGGACTTCATCACAGCTGGGGCCTTTTGTGTCACTTAAGAGCTAAACTTGTAACCATGCTAGATCTGTTTCTAATGTGACAACATCATGAACCACGAGTCCCAAAGCCTAATCCTTAATCCTACCTCCTCATGATGAAGTCTCATGCTCTGTGCTCAACGTGGTTAGCTGCACAAGATGTAAACCAAAGCTTCACTGAACCCTCAACCCAAATCGGTAACTCAAGTGCTTCAATCATAGTGAACCTCCCCGAACTCAGTATTTATGATTATTTTTGAATCAGGGTCTCACTCTGTCGCCCGGGCTGGAGCGCAGTGGCAGGATCAGGGCTCCCTGCAGCCCCGACCTTCCAGGCTCCAGCGATCCTCCTGCCTCAGCCTCCTGAGTAGTTGGGAGTAGAGATGCCTCCCACACCGCCTGGCTACTTTTTGTATTTTTGTGGAGAGGGGATCTCGCCACATTGCCCAGGCTTGAAGCCAGATCAAGCAGTTGGGTTCCTCAGATTTCTGAAATAGACCCCAATATTCTGCCTTTACCCCGGAGGACACAGATGTACCTTCTCTCAGGCCAATGACCTCAGGCCTCTACGGTCCGTGGAGCTCTAGGAAAGGCGGGTGCGATCTCACGCCCACACCCAGTGCTGTGGGTCATAACCCTGGATCTGGAAAAACAAATGCCCCTTAAGAAGATGGAGACTCCCCAGGATACTCCTCCCTCCCCTCATCCAGCCTCCAGCCTCCAGCCCACCCGATTCCTCCCCACCTCCTCCATCTCCCCAGGCCCCACCCACCTCTTCCAACTCCTCCAGGAAAACCCAAGCCCTGCAGTGCACGTAACAGAAGAACTGGAACCGAAGCTTGTGGAACAAGGCTATCTGAGAGCAGTTCTTCCCGTACAAGAAGTAGAAGATGTTTTGTTTGGGGGTCTCGCTGTCCTCCTCCATGTCATTGGCCAGGTAGCTGGGGACAGAAGTCAGGTTACTGCTCAGGGGCACCACCAGGAGAGACCTCCGGCTGAGGTCAGCTTCCCAGAGAGGAGGGCAGGGGACCGTCCTGAGCTCAGGATGGGCACCCACCCTGCAGAGAGCCACGCCTTCCTCAGGAGGGCTCTGCTGGACACAGACCTGCTGAAGGGCATCTCCCACTCCTTCAGGATGGAGACAAAAACCCAACTGGTGGCCGAGAGTGGTGGCTTATGCGAGGAATCCCAGCACATTGGGAGGCCGAAGCAGGAGGATCACTTGAGGCCAGGAGTTTGAGACGGGCCTGGGCAACATAGCAAGACCCTCATCTGTATTAAAAATATAAAAAATACGCCGGATGCAGTGGCTCATGCCTGTAATCCCAGCATTTTAGAAGGTTGAAGCAGGTGGATCACTTGAGACCAGGAGTTTGAGACCAGCCTGGTCAACCTGGAGAAACCCCGTCTCTACTAAAAATACAAAAGTCCCCCTAGTGCGGTGGCACACCTGTTAGTCCTAGCGACTCAAGAGGCTGAAGCATAAGAATTGTGTGAACCCAGGAGGCGGAGGTTGCAGTGAGCCGAGATTGGGCCACTCCACTCCAGCCTGAGAGGTACAGCAACACTCTGTCTCAATCAGTCAATCAATCAATAACTGTCCAGGTATGGTGGCACAGCCCTGTAGTCGGAGCTAATCAAGGGGCTGAGGTGGGAGGATCGCCTGAGCCCAGGATATGGAGGCTGCAGTGAGCTATGATCTCACCACTGCACTCCAGCTTGGGGCACAGGGCAAGTCTGTCTCAAAAAAATAAAAGAAATTGAATACATTGATATTTTGCCAGGACCCTGCCTTCTACAGGCATCTAGTCTAATGGGACTGGGAGTAATCAGGGCAGATGACCTAATCCCAGTGTCACATTATAATAGGATGTAACTGGAGAGCTATGGGCATGCAGAAGTTGGAAGATGAGGGAAGGCATGACAGAGGCTGTGGGGTGAACTGACTTCAAGGAATGGGTCCTTCCCTTCAGAACCACATGTGTGTGGGACACCCAGACAGAAAACACAAACGCAAAGTCGAGTGGAGGGCATTTGGAAGGAGCAGTGAAGCCAAGCCAGGAAACACCAAGAAGGCGAGCCAGTGTGGTTGTAGAGATTGTAGAGAGGGTGGAATTGGCACTGTTACCCTGGCCTCGATTTAGAAAGACATCAGCTAAGGAGGTTGTTCAGGTGGGCAGTGAGGTTGTTGTGCTGTGGAAAGATGTTCAGGCTGCACTAGGGAGCCCCCTGGCTTGGGGAGAGACTCCAGGAGACCCCAGCAGGGAGCATTTGACAGTGGATTCGAGTGATGCGAGGGGGACCTGAACTGTGGCCTCTGTCGTGAGAACCTGGAGGAGGTCGATGGCATTTGCGGTTGATGTGGGAAGGAGAGAGAGAGAAGAACCAGAAACGTCTGCTTGCTGGGGGAAGTGTTGTGTCCGCTCCTCCGCTCCTTTTCTTCTCCCCTTAGGAGCAGTTTATGGTTCCTTTTGTTTTATTCTTTTATTTGTACACTGGCGTTGGAGTTTGTTTTTTTTGCTGTTTTTTTTTTTTTTTTTTTTTTTTGGAGAAAAAGTCTCACTCTGTCACCCAGGCTGGAGTGCAGTGGCTCAACCTTAGCTTACTGCAACTTCCACCTCCTCGGTTCAAGGGGTTCTCTTGCCTCAGCTTCCCAAGTACCTGGGATTACAAGTGCACACCACCATGCCCAGCTAATTTTTCTATTTTTACTAGAGACGGGGTTTGGCCATGTTCACCAGGCTGGTCTCGAACTCCTAACCTCAGGTGATCCGCTTGCCTTGGCCTCCCAAAGTGCTGGGATTACAGGCATTAGCCACTGCACCCAGCCTGAGTTTCTTTTTAGAAACAGCAGTTTAAGAACAAGATAGTATAATCCTGTCTTTTTTGTACACAGAGTAAAGAGGACAAATAGGTGAAAGAATAAATGAAAGGCTGGAATCCCACCTTCCTCTGCTGTCCCAGGGCGTTGGATACTGACGGATAGGAGTCAGCAAACCACTCACAGAGCCAGGAAGAAATGAATGCGTTGGTATTGCCAGGAGAAGAGGCTGGCCGGGCTAGAATACGCTATGACCGTAGCCAGGAGATACTGATGGAGCGAAGGGAACACAGAGAGGGAGAGGTCACATCTTGGGAGAGGAAGATCATGGAGATAGTGGAATGGGGGTCTGGGGAGGGGCTGCCCATCAGAGAAGGGACCTCAGTGTTGGGGTGACTGTGCTCATGTGCAAATTGCGGGGTGGAGGGGTATTCAAAGGTCGGATGCAAATTCGAGAAGCCGGAGGAAGGGATGTCGGTGATGCTCCCAGGATGGTGGGCTCTGATGGGATCTTTGAAAGGGTGAGTCTAGGTCAGCTGGTGTCAGGAGGGTCTTTGGTGTGCCAGGCAGAGAACTGTCCCAAAGAGCTGAGAGTAGAGGGGCCAGGAGCTTCAGGGCTGTGGCCAGACTGTGGCCCAGGGCTCAGATCCCAAACGACCTGTAGGAGAGGCAGGGGCCACTCATTCACTCGGCAAGAGACCAGCAGAGTCCTGAGGGAGATGCTGACAAATCATAAAAAAGACCAAGAATAGCCAGGAGTGGCGGCTGAAGCCTGTGATCCCACTAGTTTGAGAGGTGGAGACAGGAGGATCACGTGAGCCCAACAGTTCGAGAACAACCGGGACAACATAGCAAGACCCTGTTTGTTTAAAAATTATTCAAGCGTGATGGCATGTGCCTGTACTCCCAGCTACTCAGGAGGCTGAGGCAGGAGTATTGCTTGAGCCTAGGAATTAGAGGCTGCAGTGAGCTGTGATCATGCCACTGCACTCCATCCTGGGGAACTCAGCTACATACTGTCTCAAAAAAAAAAGGGGGGGGAACCAAGACTCAAGACTGTGGGAGCTGGAGGGGCACAGTGGCTGACGTCTGTAATCCCAGCACTTTGGGAGGCCAAGGCAAGTGGAACACCTGAGGTCAGGTGTTCAAGGCCAGCCAGGTCAACATGGCAAAACCCGGTCTATACTAAAAACACAAAAATTAGCCAGCCCTGGTGGTGCATGCCTGTAATCCCAGCTGCTTGAGAGGCTGAGGCAGGAGAATGCCTTGAACTCGGGAGGCGTCGGCTGCAGTGAGCCAAGGTTGAGACACTGCCCTCCAGCCTGGGCAACAGAGCGAGACTCTGTCTCACAAAAAGAAAAGAAAAAGACTGTGGGAGCATCTGGTGGGAGATGCTGGAGGGAGAGAGGAGAGGAACTGTGGGTTTGGAAGCTGTGCCCTGCCCCGGGCGGTGCATTGTAGCAGGAACACCGTTCCGTAGAAAACAACCTTACCTTGTCCGACACCCTCAGATCTTTGTCCCAGACCAGGAGTCTTTTAACGACAGGATCCTCTGTGATTAGAGAGCAGATGTCAGCGTGAGAAGCAGGACAGGGTTTCCGTGGGAGCAGCAGAGCAGCGAGAAGTGTGCTTCCCGGGGGGAAGTCTCAGGATTGTGGCCACGGGTGAGGTGGATGGGAGAGGGGAGAATGACTTTCACTGGGCAAGGGACAGAGGCTCCCGCTCTGACAGTCCCCTGAGAAGAGGCCGAAGGAGGCCCTGGGTGTGAGAATCTACGAGATGTAGAGCTGGGAATAAGCCAGGACGCCCTCCCAGCAGACACGGAGGGACCACTGCAGAGTCGTAAAAGAATTCCCATCATTTCCCCATAAGACAATCACATCAGGGTGCGACCATGGCCTTGGTATCCCCCTCTATGGATGGAGACACTTAGGTTTAGAAAAGTCAGTAAGAGACATTAAGTTTCAGAGAGCACAGCTGAAGCCACTTTCTTTGATTTCTTATTTTATTTATTTATTTATTTATTTATTTATTTATTTACTTATTGAGATGGAGTCTCACTCTGTGGGCCAGGCTGGAATGCAGTGGCACAATCTCAGCTCACTGCAACCTCGACCTCCCAAGTTCAAGCGATTCTCCTGTCTCAGTCCCCTGAGTAGCTGGGATTACAGGCGTGTGCTACCACGCCCGGCTAATTTTTGTATTTTTAGTAGAGATCAGGTTTTACTATGTTGGTCAGACTGGTCTCTAGCTCCTGACCTCAGGTGATCCACCTGCCTTGGCCTCCCAAAGTGCTGGGATTACAGGTATGAGCTACCGCGCCTGGCCTTGCTTTTTCTTTTGAGACAGAGTTTTGCTCTATCACCCAAGCTGGAGTGCAGTGGTGCCATCATAGCTCATAGCTCACTGCAGCCTCAAAGTCCAGAGTTCAAGCAATCCTCTTGCCTCAGCCTCCCAATGTGCTGGGATCTCAGGCGTGAGCCCCCGCACTCAGCCCAAAACCAAGCTTTCTCATCCCAAGTGCTGACCTAATCCTAATCCTCTATCGTCTCCTAAACGTCCCTCATGAGTGATCACTTCTGAGTCCTCCCGCATGGAGAGCTCACCCACTGGGGGCATGTTTTTCCCATTGGAAAAGTGTGGTTATTGGAAGTTTCCTCTTTTTAGAAAGAACAGGATTGGAGGTGCTCTCTGGGGTGTCCTCCTACCAAGCAGCCTGTTAAAGGACTCAGGTGCTCAGGGAGCATGGGTGACACTCGCTGTCACTTCAGCTTCATCTTGAGCCCACACAGTGTCTCCGCCACCCAGGTCTCCTCAGGCTCGGGGGTGAGCTCCTTCTCTGGCTCCTCCTCACATTCGTCCGACCACTCATTCTTCCTTTTCCAACAAAGGGACCTACCCCAGGGGCTGAGTAAAGAAACCAGTCCACGGTGTAATGCTTCTGCAACTGATCACCTTAGACCCCGACCCAAAACCCCAAACTACTCTCCATCCTCCCTAGCGTCACAGACTGTTGGTTTCTCCAAGCCATCTTTCTGTCTTTCTCCTCTGCTGAGCCCCATGTGGTGCTCCTTCTCCTCCCCATTCTTGCATCTCTCTGTCCTGAGAACACTTCCTCATGTCCTTCCCTGGTCCCTGGCTCTCTGAGTCCCTCTTTTTCTGTTTGTTTGTTTGTTTGTTTGTTTGTTTTGTTTTGAGACAGAATCTTGCTTTGTCTCCCAGACTGGAGTGTAGTGGTGCAATGTCAGCTCACTGCAACATCCATCTCCCGGATTCCAGTTATTCTCCTGCCTCAGCCTCTCAGCTCTCAGGTAGCTGGGATTACAGGTGTCTGCTATAATGCCCAGCTCAGTTTTGTACTTTTAGTAGAGATGGGGTTTCACCATGTTGGCCAGGCTGGTCTCAAACTCCTGGCCTCAAACTCTTGGCAGGCCAAGTGAACCGTCTGCCTTGGCCTCCCAAAGTGCTGGGATTACCGGTGTGAGCCACTGCACCCGGTCTGAATTTCTCCATTCTTCCCACACACCCTTCTCAGGTTCTCCTTCCTGATTTCTGACCCTTTTTTTTTTTTTTTTTTTTTTGAGACAGTCTCTCTCACCCAGACTGGAGTGCAGTAGTGCTATCTCGGCTCACTGCAACCTCTTCCTCCCAGGCTTAAGCGATGCTCCTGTCTCAGCCTCCTGAGTAGCTGGGATTACAGGCGCACACCACTACCACCTGGATTTTTGTACTTTTAGTAGAGATGGAGTTTCACCATATTGGCCAGGCTGGTCTTGAACTCCTAACCTTAGGTGATCCACCCACCTTGGCCTCCCAAAGTGTTGGGGTTACAGGTGTGAGCCACTGCGCCCAGCCCCCTTCCTTCGTCTTAGTCAATCCTATCCTACCTCTTCTTCCTCCAGTCCCCTCACCTGATGGTCCCGACACTTCATCATCCACCACCTCCTGGAGGGGGTACCCCGAGGCGCTGGGCTGGGGGCTCTGCTCCTCATCCTGGAGGTGTGGTTGGTGGCTGGTCATGATCTTCCCCAAAACCTGTCCCATCCCATGGAACCTAGTCTCTGTTCTGTCCAAGGCCTTCTTCTGGACTCTGCTAAGACCCAGAAGAGTGTGTTGTCAATTCTCGAGGCTGGGAGAAGTCAGGAGTGGACAACAGCTCTGAGAAGATGCTGTTGTCCACCTGAGCTCCCAGGCGCCCACAGAGTCCAGTCCTTCCTAGGAAGGTTGGAATCTCTGATGTCATTGGTCATTCCAACCTGGCAACCATTTGGAAGAAAAACACATGTAACTGCCAGGCTGATCTCTTGTCCTGGGTGAATGGTATCTCCTGCCACTGTCCCAACCTCAGACCACTGTCCAAAAGCATCTTCAGGGTCTCCGCATCCCTCTGTTCCCTGTCCCAGCAGAGGCTGTGTCCTCTCCACTCAAAGCCTGAAGTATGTTGGGGTCTCCTCTTCTCTGTACATGCCCATTTCAGAGTCCAGTCTGGTGGGAGAGGGAACAGGGTTGGAAAGAAAACTAGGGTAAGCAGAAACTATGAAACCTTACAAGAGTGAGATGATCATGTACAAGAGATCCCAGGAACATTGACTTGATGAAAAAGTCACATCAGAGCACTCAATTTGGCAGAGCTTTTCTGCCGAATGTTTACTGACATTCACTGTCTGAGATTCTATACTGGGGGTACAAGCGTCCTCTGCCCTAAGGCATCTTTGAGTCCAAGAGACATTTTGAGGCCTGAAAATCATAGGAAAGTGCCCATGAGCTCACACATATTTCCAATTGTGTCCCGAATTTCAGGGAGTCCATGGATTACCTAAAGCCAGCCTCTCCAGTTCAGCTAAGAAACTCTAGTCTATATATCAAGTTTTGTATCATATGTATTACTCTGAACTCAGAAATTTCCCTACCATTTATGGAGTCTATGAATAAAATATCGCATATACAAAAAGACTAAGTCGAAAAATTTCAGCTGTGCACAGTGGCTCATGCTTGTAATCCCAGCACTTTGGGTGGCCAAGGGAGGAAGATTGCCTGAGGCCAGCAGTTCAAGATCAGTGTAGGCAACATAGCAAGACCCCCATCTCTAAAAAAACAAAACCAAACCAAATTAGCCAGGTGTGGTGGCTGGCACCTGTGCTCCACTTACTTGGGAGACTCGTGACAGGAAGATCGCTTGAGCCCAGGAGTTAGAAGCTGCAGTGAGCTATGATCTGGCCACTGCACTCCAGTCTGGGCAACACAGCAAGACGTTGTGTCAAAAAAAGTTTTTTGATAAAAAATAAAAGAGTTGCATGACATTCAGAGACCATCCGAAAAACCTGTGGGTTCCTGGCCGGGCTCAGTGGCTCATGCCTATAATCCCAGCACTTTGGGAGGCCAAAGGGGGTGGATCACTTGAGGTCAGGAGTTTGAGACCAGCCTGGCCAACATGGTGAAACCCCATCTCTACTAAAAATACAAAAAATTAGTCAGGCATGGTGGCGGGTGCCTGTAATCCTAGCTACTTGGGTGAGGGAGTGCTGGAGAATCACTTGAACTCGGGGTGCAGAGGTTGCAGGGAGCCAAGATCACACCATTGCTCTCCAGCCTGGGCAACAAAAGCAAAACTCTGTCTCAAAAAAATAAAGAACCTGTGAGTGAGTTCCCACATGGCTTCCTAATGGGCTGCGGCTCTCCTAGGAGTCTCTTGCTCATGGGAAAGACACAGACTGAGTGAAGAAGCAGATCCCATTGCTGTGGAAGTCCCATTGTTAGGAAACTCTGCTTTTCTGGAGTTCAAATTTGCATTCATGACGCTTTAAACCGTCAGAGCTGGGTGGGTCCTCCTACCACAAAACAGTTTGCTCTCTGTCTCCTGGTTAACAGGCTTTCAGATATTAGAAGATCCATGTTCTGACCCCGTTAAAATTGCTCTTTTGTGGAATGAAAAGCTCTGATTTAACCCGTCTTCAAGCCTGGTTTGCATATTCCCCTCTCTTCTGGCCACCTTGTCTAGACACACTACACTGAGGCCGTGCCCATCTTAAATAATGTTGATACATTGTCAAAAAATGGGCGAAGCAGGTGCGGTGGCTCTTGCCTGTAATCCTACCACTTTAAGAAGCCGAGGCAGACAGATCACCAGAGGTCAGAAGTTTGAGACCAGCCTGGCCAAGGTGTTGAAATCCGTCTCTACTAAAAATACAGAAAAAATGAGCTGGGCGTGGGAGTGCACATCTGTAATCCCAGCTACTTGGGAGGCTGAGGCAGGAGAATCACTGGAACCTGGAAGGCAGAGGTTGCAGTGAGCAGAGATTGCGCCACTGCACTCCAGCCTGGGCAACAGGGCGAGACACCATCTCAAAAAAAAAAAAAAAAAAAAGGCTAAACAGCCCAGGTTTGGTCTGATATGTTCAGAAAAAAGCAAAACAGCCACCTCTCGCCTTCTTTTTTCCTGCAGTGATGCAGTTGAATACAGCAATGGCTGCACGTATGCGGCAGAAATATCATTCAAGTGACACAGAAGGGCTTTCCTGGCCTGACACAGTGCTCACTCCTGCAATCCCAACACTTTGGTTGCAAGGTGGGAGGATTTCTTGCAGCCAGGAGTTGGAGGCTGCAGTGAGCTGTGATCCCACCACTGCATTCGAGGCTGGGCCTCAGAGTGAGGCCTGTCTCTAAAAAACTCTTCACTCCCCACAAGAAGGGATTTGCAAATACCAGCCTTTCAGCATGAGGATCACAGGGAGGAACATTAAGATATAGATGCTGGGACCTGGCCCTATTGATTGTAATTCAAAAGCTCAGGTGGGGCCTGATTTAACCCCATTATTGGAATCCATTCAGATTTGGAACTCTCTGGGTTGAACAGTGTAAGAGAGATCCTAAGAAAGCAAAGTCACTATGGACTGAAATGAGTAGACAAGGTTTTCTTTCTTTCTTTCTTTCTTTTTTTTTGGAGACAGAGTCTCGCTCTGTCACCCAGGCTGGAGTGCAGTGGCGTGATCTTGGCTCACTGCAAGCTTCGCCTCCCAGGTTCATGCTATTCTCCTGCCTCAGCCTCCCGAGTAGCTGGGACGACAGGTGCCTGCCACCACGCCCGGCTAATTTTTTTGTATTTTTAGTAGAGACGGGGTTTCACCGTGTTAGCCAGGCTGGTCTCCATCTCCTGACCTTGTGATCCTGCCCGCCTCGGCCTCCCAAAGTTCTGGGATTACAGGCGTGAGCCACCGATCCCGGCCGTAGACAAGGTTTTCTGAGCATAGTGAAATATGATCTGGGCCTCACTTGGGAGGGCTGTGGCCAGGCCTTGAGTCCTTGGCTCAGTGAGACCATCTGAAACAGCCTCCAAGCTGTGCCCCCGCTTCCTTTGCTGTTGGATGACCCCCTCCAGTGGCTTTGGTGCTGATGGGAATAAGTCGACCTGCAGCGGAAGTTCAGCCCAAGTCTCAGCCCAGCAGCCTCCCCACACCTGACTGGGGTCTGGTCATGCTGCCATCTCCGTGGTTCTCTGCAGAGTTGTGGTTTCTGTACCTTGAAGAGAATTTCCCCTTCTGGAACCCAGAAACCCAGTAAACCCTGAGGAAAAAAGCGAATGAAATTACTCTGTGGTGGGGAGATGGAAAAGAGGCTCTTTGTTTTTGTTTTTTTGTTTTTTGTTTTTTGAGACACAGTTTCACTCTTGTTGCCCAGACTGGATTGTAGTGGCTCAATCTTGGCTCATTGCAACCTCTGCCTCCCATGTTTGAGCGGTTCTCGTGCCTCAGCCTCCAGAGTAGCTGGGACAATAGGCGCACACTACCATGCCCAGCTAATTTTTGTATTTGTAGTAGAGATGGGGTTTTGCCATGTTGCCCAGGCTGGTCTTGAACTCCTGGCCTGAAGCAATCCGCCTGCCTTGGCCTCCCAAAGTGCTGGGATTACAGATGATGTAAGCCACTGTGTCCAGCCCTCACTGTACGGATTTTCTAAAAAAAAAAAAAAAAAAAAAAAAAAAGATTAAATTTGTCTTAGTTGCCAAAAGGTAAATTAACCTTTTCTCCTCTCCTTTTTAAAGAGTATTTCCTGATAAATGTTGTAATATAAATAACTTTTGTGCCTTTGACATGTATCTAAATCTTTTAAAAAGGTAAATGAACTTCTTGCCAACATTACAACCCAGGAATTTTTTTTTTTTTTTTTTTTTTTTGAGACAGAATCTCACTCTCACCCAGGCTGGAGTGCAGTGGTGTGATCTCGGCTCACTTCAACCTCCACTTCCCCGGTTCAAGCAATTCCCCCGTCTCAACCTCCTGAGTAGCTGAGACTACAGCGCCTGCCACCACGCCTGGCTAATTTTTTTATTTTTAGTAGAGACGGGGTTTCACCTTGTTGGTCTGGCTCGTCTTGAACTCCTAGCCTCAGGTGATCCACCTGCCTCGGCCTCCCAAAGTGCTGGGATTACCAGCATGACCCACCACGCCTGGCCACAACCCAGGAATTTTTTTCTTAAGAGCCTGAGAGTCTTGTCTTTGAAATGTAAACCTCGAGGAAGATAGTGTCCCTATCTTCCTGTTGCCTAGGGAGTTTAGCCTAGGCACCTTGAGCTGTTACTACCTGCTTGTCAAGGAGATATGAGAAGTTTTGTTTTTTCATCGGATACAGGTAATTAACTAGCATGGGTGGCCACCTTGATTTCCAGGTGAATTTAGGATGAGTGTTTAAGAATGCATAGCAGGCCAGGCGCGGTGGCTCACACCTGTAATCCCAGCACTCTGGGGAGGCCGAGATGGGCGGATCACTTGAAGCCGCACAGAAATCAAAAGAAGGAGTTTGAGTCCAGCCTGGCCAATATGGCGAAACTCTGTCTCTACTAAAATACAAAGATTAGCTGGGCATGATGGCACATGTCTGTAATTCCAGCTACTCGGGAGGCTTAGGCACGAGAATCACTTGAATCCAGGAGGTGGGGGTTACAGTGAGCCAAGATCACACCACTACACTCCAGCCTGGATGACAGAATGAGACCCTGTCTCAAAAAAAAAAAAAAAAAAAAAAAGCATAGCAAGTCCTTTTACATGAGGATGAGTCACCGTTTATCTTGACAGCGTGTGTGCAATGGATCATGTCTGCCAGGCTATGTAAATAGGAGGCTTTGGCGGGGCGCCATGGCTCATGCCTATAATTCCAGCACTTTGGGAGGCCTAGGTGGGTGAATTGTGAGGTCAGGATTTTGAGACCATCCAAGCTAACATGACGAAACCCCATCTCTACTAAAAATACAAAAAATTAGCCAGGCGTGGTGGTACGTGCTTGTAGTCCCAGTTACTTGGGAGGCTGAGGCAGCAGAATCGCTTAAACTGGGGAGGCAGAGGTTGCAGTGAGCCGAGATCATACCACTGCACTCCAGCCTGGGTGAAACAGCAAGACTCTGTCTCAAAAAAAAAAAAGGAGGCTTTATTTCTCTTTGCATCTCATTAATGGATCACCTGCAATGGACATCACAGTTTGGTTTAATGTTTATTCAATAATAAAATTGTTTTCTTTATTTTCTGAATTTGTTGAGAGAATATTCTAGGTTAATAGAAGAATTTATTTATTTGTCTATTTATTTATTTAGAGGTGGAGTCTTGCTCTGTCGCCAGGCTGGAGTGTAGTGGCGTGATCTCGGCTCACTGCAATCTCCGCCTCCCGGTTCAAATGATTCCCCTGCCTCAGCCTGCCAAGTAGCTGGGACTACAGGCACGCACCACCACACCCAGCTAATTTTTTGTGTTTTAGTCGAGACGGGGTTTCACCATGTTGGCCAGGATGGTCTTGGTCTCCTGACCTCATGATCCACCTGCCTCAGCCTCCCAAAGTGCTGGGATTACAGGCATGAGCCACTGTTCCTGGCCTCAGAAGAATTTATTTTTAGTCTTTTCCTTACCAGTTTTTATGAAACAACTGGGCAAGAACACTGTTAGATTTCACCAAAAAATTGTGATGAATCATTGTCCTTATGATCCCATTTTTGAAAACTGACATTTTAATTGTAAAGCAAAAATAAAATTCTAAGCCCCCACAACTGACTGAATGGACTCCCCTGTTGGCCAGCAGGATCCAAAATAAACATGAAAAACTGATTCAGGTCATGATGGGAAGGAGGGGGTCAGACATGCCTTGTCATACTCTCCTCCCTTCAGAGTTTAGGCACAGCTGACCAACATTAACACTAGAATACAGATCATAAGACTGACAGAACAGGCTCTTTGTATCAGTAAGATACCCAACTCCAACCAGACTCTGATATAGCATCACATGACAGATAGCAGTCCCTGAAGGAAATCATAGTATTTTACCCCATAATATATTTTCTTTGACACACTTTAAAATAGTCCTGCAAAGCCATCTCTTTGGGGGAAATTTGCATTCTGTAGGGAATCTCCTTCCCTTACAGAAAAGAATCCAGGTCTTTTCTCGAGATTCTGACACCTTTTAAGATCCAATAAGAGATTTTTATCATCTATTCTCTCTGAAGCCTGTTCTGAGGCTTCATCTACATAACAAGAACCTTGGTTTCCACAATGCCCTTTACCTTAACTCAAGCTTTTCTTTTCTTTCCCTCCCTCTTTCTTTTCCTTCCTTCCCTCCTTCCTCTCTCTCTTTTCCTCTCTCTCTTTCTCTCTTTCTTTTATTCTCTGTTGCCCAAGCTGGAGTGCAGTGGCACCATCATGGCTCACTGTAGCCTCAACTTCCCAGGCTCAAGCGATCCTCCCATCTCAGCCTTCTGAGTAGCTGAGACTACAGGCATGCGCCACCACACCTGGATAATTTGTTTTTTTTTTTTTGTAGAGGTGGGGGTCTTCCTGTGTTGCCCAGGCTGTCCTTGAACTCCTGGCCTCAAGGGATCCTCCCAGCTCACCCTCCCAAAATGCTGGGATTACAGGCATGAGCCACCGCAATGGCCCATTCCTTTATGTCGTTTTCCAACTGTTCAGCCAACGCTTAACTCTGAACCAACTGCCAATCTTTGAATCTGCTAGTGACCTGAAAGCCTTTCCAGGCTGACCCAATGTGTACCTCTCATGTATTGATTTATGTCTTTGCCTGTAACTGCTGTCTCCCTGAGATGTATAAAACCAAGCTGTAACCCAACCACTTTGGGCTCACACTCTCAGGACCCCCTGAGGCTGTGTCACCAGCCATGGTCACTCAAATAGGAGGCCCAGAATAAAACTCTTTACAGACTTTGAGTCTTTTTGGTCAACATAACCTAACCCTAAACATAATCCTCCTGGGGAAGGTGAGATCACAGGTATCTCTTTTCTTCGTTCGATCTGTATATTTCCTGATTTCTCTACAGTTTTTAGGCATTCGCTGTGTGATCTAGAAAAGCTACAGAGTCTTGCTCCGTCGCCAGGCTGGAGTGCAGGGGCGCGAACTCGGCTCACTGCAACCTCCACCTCCCAGGTTCAAACTGTTCTCCTGCCTCAGCCCTCGAGTAGCTGGGATTGCAGGCACACGCCACTACTCCCAGCTAATTTTCGTATTTTTAGTAGAGACGGGGTTTCACCATGTTGGCCAGGATGGTATCTATCTCTTGACCTCGCGATCCGCCCTCCTCGGCCTCCCAAAGTGCTGGGATTTACAGGCGTGAGCCACCGCGCCCGGCCACAAATTCTATTTTCTTTCTCTTCCTTGGAAAGCATCGCTGGGCATTTATCCTGTCCTAGTATTTGAGTGAAACTTCTCTTAGCATTTCAGCGCAGTGACCACGATACACCCTTTCCTTTCCTTCTCGTTATGGGAAACTCGGTTCTAACCCAGAGGCCTTGAGCTCCAGGACCCAGTCAGGCAGCCCTGGACTTGACCCTAAAAGGGAGTAAAGACAAATGCGAAGTTCAATCAGGGGTTCAGCGCTCCCAAACCTCATAGCCTGGAGCTTCTTAACCTTTAGGCAGGGTAGAGACATTTAAAACGGCCCCTAAACTTGGGGGGCGCGTAGGCTCATGGGAAATAGAGTAGGGTGCTTGTCCTAGGACCAGCTGTGGGCCCCGGAGGCTGACTTCCGGTGCACTCCTGCGCGTGTGCACCTCTCTCTGTGTGCGTGTTCGCGCATGCGCGCCGTCGCTGCACTGCCCTCGCTTCCTGTGCGTCCTCAGGTCACCGCTTGCTCTAGTTCCCAGGCTTTGGCCTCCAGTGGACGAGAATCGCGGAGCCCGCGGGGCTGGACGCTGAGCACCCGGGCCAGCACCTAGGCGGGCGCGGGGCTGTGCGGGCCAGGGTTCGCGCGGGCCGGGTGGAGGCTTGAGCGGGGACCCCCGAGCTTGAGCCCCGGAGCCGGCGGCGCTGGGGCCAGAGGGGCCGGACGGGAGGTGGCGGAGGTGGCGGCGGAGGCAAAGGGGCGGCGGGACGCGGGCCTGGCCCGTGTGTGTCCTGGCGGCCTGGCCCAGGCTGCCGGTGTACGGTGAGCCCCAGGGAGGCGGATCTGGGTCCCGGGAAGGACACCCGCCTGGATTTGCCCCTTAGGCCCGGCCCGGGCCCCTCGGGAGCAGAACAACCTTAGTGAGGTGGACAGGAGGGGTCCTCGCGAGCAGACGCGCGCCAGCAACAGCAGCCCCGCCCCGGCCTCTCGGGAGCCGTGGGGCAGAGGCTGCGGAGCCCCAGAAGGGTAGGTCTTGGGTTTTCGGGCCCGGAGCGAGAAGGGCCTGGGTGAAGTCACCGTGTGTTGGGGACCTTAGAGTGTGGGGCAGGGGGAGGGTCTCGATCGCTTGCAGGAGAGACGTGTGTTTGGGTCTGAGGGCAGGGTCCGGCTGCACCGAACAGGCGCTGCATGGGAAATCTGGGAGGACGAGGCTTATGGGGGCCTGGAGGGTGTCACCAGCCTCAGCTGCGGACGTCGTCTCCACTCCCCGCTAACCCCTAACAGCCCTTCCTCCTCCTTTCCGTGCTGCAGATTTCGACTGCCTCTAAACGTCCGTCAGCACCTCTGTTCTCTCATTGAAGTGTCTGCTGACTCCCCCCTTAGATCTGTCCTGGAGACTGGTAGTAATGCAGGAACGGTCTGCAGGGATTCTCTCTTGCTGCCTCAGTTGCTAGGGGAAGAGACTCGGCCTTAGCAGGTGGGTGACTTGACCAGGTCACCGGCTTTGTGGGTAGAGTTGCTCATAGTAGAACTCAGGAGTCTTATCTCCCAGGGCAGTGTTCTTTCTCCCGTATCCTAGTTTTCTTAATAGAAGATTATTAGGTGCAGCAATAACCAAGTTTAGTTAGATAATTTAGAAACAAAACCATATTTTATACACATTCATTTCATTTCTGAGAGCTCACACACTCAATTCCTATGGTTTCTTTGATTTTAAGCAGTTTAAAGAGACAATAAGAAAATGCGGGCTGGATGCAGTGGCCCATACCTGTAATCCCAGCGCTTTGCGGGGCTACAGCAAGAGTATCCCTTGAGACCAGGAGTTAGAGACCAGCCTAGGCAACATAGGGAGACCCTGACGCTTCAAAAAATACAAAAGTAGCCAGGCATGCTGGGATGCACCTGTGGTCCCAACTACTCAGGAGGCTGAGGTGGGAGGATCAATGGAGCCCAGGAGGTCGAGGCTGCAGTGAGCTGTGAATGCACCACTGCACTCCAGCCTGGGTGGCAGATTGAGACCCTGTCTCAACAAACAAACCAGAAAAAACATGAGCTGTATAATGGGAATTTTTTTTTCTTTTTGCAGGTTGTATTTGATGATGGCAGACTATATTTGTAAAAGGAGTCATGTTACCCATGAGAGTCTAACTCATCTAATTACTACCCGATTATCTTAGAGTTACAAAGTTACAAGTGCATGCTTCGCCTATCACTCTTTTTCACTCTTTTTTTTTTTTTTTTTTTTTTGAGACAGTGTCTCTCACCCAGTCTGGAGTGCAGCAGTGTGGTCTTGGCTCACTGCAACCTCCACCTCCCAGGTTCAAAGGATTCTTGTGCCTCAGCCTCCTGAGTAGCTGGGACTACAGGCACGTGACACTGTGCCTGGCTAATTTTTTTGTTATTTTTAGGTAGAGACGGGGTTTCGCCATGTTGGCCAAGGCAGGCAGATCACTTGAGGCCAGAATTCGAGACCAGCCTGGCCAACATGGCGAAACCCTGTATCACTCTTTTAGGCCCTTCTGAGTGTTTGCAGGCTGAGTGTTCACAGGGTGTTAGCCTATTGAGCTTTCTTTTGTGGTTCTTACGCAGGAGATTCCTGCCTTTGCAGGCCAGAGCACTCATGACTTCAGTGACCTGCTTCTCCCCCTCTAGGTCTATCAGCCACAGTCTCTGCACGTTTCCAAGAGCAGCAGAAAATGAACACATTGCAGGTGAGTTTTCATGCTTGTGTACATGTTCCTCAACTTTATTTTATGATGCATTTTAAGAGGTTTGTAAGGATTCGTACTTTTTTTTTTTCTTTTTTTTTTTGAGATGGATTCTTGCTCTGTTGCCCAGGCTGGAGTGCAGTGGCATGATCTCACTTCACTGCAACCTCCACCTCCTGGGTTCAAGCGATTCTCCTGCCTCAGCCTCCCGAGTAGCTGGGATTACAGGCGTGCGCCACCATGCCCAACTAATTTTTTGTATTTTTAGAAGAGACAGGGTTTTACAATGTTGGCCAGGCTGGTCTCAAACTCCTGACCTCAGGTGATCCTCCCACCTCAGCCTCCCAAACTGCTGGGATTACAGGCGTGAGCCACCGCACCCAGCCAGGATTCATACTTTAAAATGGGAATGTGGAAATAGACATTGTCCTGTAAAATATAGTTAGTGTGGCAGATCAACACCAAAAATGATTTGTGAAGCTTGTATGTGTGGATAGTAGATTTTAAGGCTGTTGAAATTGAGCTGCACCCAGGACTGATATTCTTGGCAGTCATCACAAAAGGAAAATGCTATCTGTATTAGTCCATTCTCACGCTGCTATAGAGAAATAACCAAGACTGGGTCATGTATAAAGAAAAGAGGTTTAATTGGCTCACGCCTGCAGGCTCTATCATAGAAAGCATGGCTGGGGAGGCCTCAGGAAACTTACAGTCATGGTGGAAGGCAAAGGGAAAGCGGGTACATCTTCCATCACCAGAGCAGGAGGAAGAGGGAGGGGGAGGCGCTACACACTTTTAAACAACCACGTCTTGTGATAAGTCACTGAGTGTCAGGAGAACAGCACCAAAAGGGAAATTGCCCCCATGATGCAATCACCTCCCAGCAGGCCCCACCCCCAACATTGGGGATTACAATTGAACATGAGATTTGGGCGGCGACACAAACCGAAACCATATCACCATCCATGACATCATTTGCATTCATAATAAGGAGAAACCAATTTTGTTACTTCTGGATTTAAAAGATTTTCTAGGACTTGGAAAAATTTCTTCATTCAAGTTCATATAATTGCGGATAGCTTTCCTAATAACAACCATTAAGTTACCATAACTTATGGCTTATTCTTGGTGCTTATGTAAGCAGAGGGCCTGCCTGCTGCCCAAGGAGAACTTGGTGCATATAATTTTTCCAGGGACGGAAATATTGTGATCCAAGTAGACAGAATTCTGTTTTTACTGTTGAGTCCTAGATCATGGGGGGAATGAATGACTTGATCATCCTTCAAATATTTGTTCGTCTTTCAGTTTGGGTTGCACAGCAAACAATACAGTTACTCTCTTGTGAAGATTTCCTCATTTCTGTTTCTCATTTCAGTTCTCAGTGTTTTAGTTTTGTCCTTTTCACATTGCTGAGTCAGTCTGTAAAGATTACCAGTGATTTCATTGCAGTCAAATCCAGCGGGCATTTTCTAGCCCCTACCTCCCAGGACCCTTTGTCTGCCTTTGACATCTGTTACTTCCAAACTGATACTTTCTCCATGGAGTCTCTCTTTTCTTGGCTTTTAAAAAGATTCATCTGTAAGTATTTCTGCTTGTCTTTAAATGATGAAGTCTGTTTTGTTTTGTTCTGTTTCTTTTTTTCTTTTTTTGAGATAGGGTCTTGCTCTGTCACCCAGGCTGGAGCGTAGAGACGTGATCACAACTCACTGCAACCTCAATCTCCTGGGCTCACACGATCCTCCTGCCTCAGCCTCCTACATAGCTACAGGCGCAAGCTGCCACACCCGACTAATTTTTTTATATTTTAGTAGGGACTGGGTTTCACCATGTCACCCAGGCTGGTCTTGAACTCCTGAGCTCAGGCAATCTGCCCACCTCAGCCTCCCAAAATGCTAGGATTACAGGCGTGAGCCACTGCTCCCGGCCTAGAGATGTATTCCCACTGTATTGCTCAGACTGGTCTCAAACTCCTGACCTCAAGCAGTCCTTTCACTTTGGCCTCCCAAAGTGCTAGGATTACAGGTGTAAGCCACCACACCTGGCTAATAAGGAATCTTTTTAAAAGGGGCTAGGAATAACCCATAATACTCTCTTAATACATGTGGCAATTGGGTTAAATCTTTTAATAGTTCCTATATTATGTCTCTTGCGTGCTCATTGTTTTGAAGAAACTGGGTTGGTTATCCTCAGTTTGGATTGTGTTACCCTTGTTTCACCTTTAGCACATTTTTAAAAAATATCTTGTATGCCTTGTAAAATTGGTAGTTTGATCTGGAAGTCTAATCAGGTTTATGTTCAATTCTTTTCACACAGCTGTACCATATGTGGCATTTGTCTACTTCTGGAGGCATGTGTTACCTTCTTTGTTTTTGTGAACTTAAGAACTATTGACTGTTGATTATTGCTGTGATTTACTAGTTCATTAGGGGAGGCAAAATGGTGATGTGCTAATTCTACCATTTCTTCTTTATTTACTAGCCAAAATACCTTTCTTTTCTTTTCTTTTTTTGGAAACAGAGTCTCACTCTGTCACCCAGGCTGTCGTGTTTATGGCTCACTGCAGCTTCAGACTCCTGTGCTCAAGTGATCCTCCCACTTCAGCCTCACAACTAGCTGGAAGTATAGTCATGTGCCACAATGCCCAGTGAATTTTTTAATTTTTAGTAGAGACAGGTTTTGCTATGTTGCCCAGGCTGGTCTTGAACTCCTGGGCTCAAGTGATCCTCTTCTTTGACCTCCCAGTGTTGGGATTACAGGCATGAGTCACCACAGCTGGCCTAGAATACTTTTCTAAAGATAAATTTCTGTTCTCTATTTGGTTATGTAATTCATGCAGGAAAGACAGTTTCTAAAATATTGAGTAGGCTTCTAAGCAGGAAGGTTTTTTTGTTTTGTTACCATTATGAGCTCATGGGTTTAAACAGATAGTAAATATTTCAGTACATCGAAGTTGTGATTCTTTTTGAAAATTAAGTGGCTCCATCTTTGGCCAGACAAAATCCCTTTAAGTTGGTTTCTGAGTCCTTTTGAAATATATTTGATATATTTGATAGCAAATCTATACATATAATATATATTTGATAGCATTATTTTCTGTTCAGCGTTTTATTTTGAAATCATTTCAAATTTTCAGAAAAATTGCAAGGATTTTACAGAGAAATCCCAGCTACTTCCTTTTGTTCAGATACTTCATTCTTAACATTTTCCCACATTAATCATTTATATGCATATATACATATATGTGTGTACATATTTTTATATATTTTTTTTCTGAACTGTTTGAGAGTGGGTATGATTTGTCATGCCTCTTTACCCTATAAAGTTTTAGATTATATCTCATAAAATCAAGAACTTTCTATTAAATACCCATAGCACAGTAATTGAATTCAGGAAATTTATCATTGATTTAATACTTTTATCTAAACTATAGTTCATTTTCCAGTTTTGCCAGTTTCCCAATAATTTCCTTTATAGCAATTTTTAATTTTTGGTAGAAGATTCAGTCTAGGACTGTCAATTGCCTTTAGTTTTCATGCTTTTTAAGGCTGTTTAATATGAATTTGTTCCTCAGTGCCATTATAATATTTGCAGAATACAGGCCAATGATTTTATAGAAGTCTTTAAATTTAGGTTTCCCTGATCTTTCTTCATGATTAGATTTAGTTGGTGAATTTTGGTCTGGAACACTACATGGGACCTCTTAAATTTATGGCTCAGAATAGGATCTGTCTTGGGAAACTTCTGCGCATGCTTGAGAAGATGGCTTGTTCTGCTCTGGTTGGGTGGAGTGTTTGATAAATGTTAATGAGATCAAGTTGGTTGGTTGTGTTGTTCAAGTGTATTATATCCTTGCCTACTTGTATCAATTGTTGGGGAGAGGGGATTGAAATCTGCTGCATTTGTGGTTCTCTTTCTCTTTGCAATTTTACCACTTTTTGCTTTATGTATTATATGAGATACATAAATGTTCAAGATTATTACGTCCTGTTGATTAATTAACCACTTTGTAAAATGGCCTTCCTTATCCCTGCTAATATTCCAGGCTGAAATGTACTTTGTTATTTATGTAGCATTCTTTTGAGTAATGCATGCATGGTATATCTTATTCCATCCTTTTACTTATAACGTATTTGCATCTTTATATCTAAAGTATTATTTCTTGTAGGCAGCAAGATTTGGATCTTGCTTGTTTTCATCAGTCTATTTCTGTCTCATAATTGGGGATGTATAGACTGTTTACATGTAATGTAATTATTGATAAAACTAGTTAGGTTATAGTCCATTGCCTTTGCTTTCTTTTAGTCTCATCTTCTTTGTTTCTTTTTAAAATGTCTTTGTCTTCCTTCCTTTTGATTAACTGATAATTTTTTATGATTCTACTTAATATATTTTGTTGGGTTTTTAGCTACCACACTGTTTTGTTATTTTAGTGAGTTAGAATTTATAGTGTGCAACTTTAATTATCATAGTTTATTCTTAAGTAATATACCATTTTTCTTAGAGTAAGAGAAGCTTACAGTAGGATACTTCCATTTCTCTCCTCTTGGTCTTTACACCGTTGTTCATTTTATTTTTACAGGTGGTATCAGTGCCACACAGAATCTATTACGTTGTTGTTAATTAAACAGTTATCTTTGATTGATTGATTGATTGATTGATTGATTGATTTTGAGATGGAGTCTCCCTCTGTCCCCCAGGCTGGAGTGCAGGGGTGCGATCTTGGCTTACTGCAACCTCTGCCTCCCAGGTTCAAGTGATTCTCCTGCCTCAGCCTCCCGGGTAGCTGGGATTACAGACATCCACCACCACGCCTGTCTAATTTTGGTATTTTTAGTAGAGACGAGGTTTCACCATGTTGGCCAGGCTGGTCTCAAACTCCTGACCTCAGGTGACTTGTCTGCCTCAGCCTCCCAAAGTGCTGGGATTACAGGTGTAAGCCACCACACCCAGCCCAGTTATCTTTTAAAACGATTTAAGTAATGAGAAAATACGCAGTTACCATTTCTGGTACTCTTCATTCCTTTGTGTAAATCTAAATTTTTATTTGCTGTCATTTTACTTCTGCCTCAAGGACTTTCTTTAACATTTCTTCTAGTTGATGATGAATTCTTGTATGTCTGCAAATGTCTTCATTGTGTCTTAGCTTTTAAAGGTGTTTCTGCTGGATATTTCTCCACAGTGCTTTAAATATGTTTCTCTATTGTCTTCCTGCTTACATTTTTTTCTAAGAGAAATCTGATCTCATACTCATCTTTGTTCCCCTATATATAACATGTCTTTTTTTCTTTCCCCCCTTATGTTATAAACTTTTTATCACTAGTTTTGGGCAATTTGATTGCAATATGTCATGGTATCATTTTTTCATGTTTCTGTTTTGGGGATCACTGAACTTCTCAGATCTTGGGTTTATGGTGTCATCACTTTGGGAACATTTTTATCATTATTTCTTCACATACCCACCACCTCCGCTCCATTGATTCTTGTTGCCTGTATATTAGGCCACTTGAAATTTTCCCACAACACACTGTTGCTCTTTATTTGCTTTTAATTCTTTTTTCTCTGTTTCATTTTATGTAACTTCTGTTGCTGTCTTTATATTCACTAATCTGTTTTTTCCACGATGCTGTTAATCTTGTCCAGTATAATTTTCATCTCAGATATTGTAGTTTCTATCTGTAGAAGGTTAGCATGGGTCTTTTTTACATCTTGCCTGTCTCAATTTTTTTGGACATGTGGAATAGAATGATGAACTCTCTCAGTGCTCTGTGCGGGTTGTAAACTCTGTGCCAATTCTGGGCCAGTTTTGATGGACTGATTCTTTTCTTCCTTATGGGTTGTAATTTCCTGCCCATTTTCCCATCTCACAACTCTTACACCTCACATCTGCCTCTGTTCTTCTTCCCTGTTCTGTGGCCTGGAAACACTCAAGGCAGAAGTTGATTGGTTCACCTTGTTTATTTCCCATCACTCATAGATAACTCTACTGCCTGATAGTCAGTGCCTTGAAAACCATTGCTTCGGCCTGGGCATGGTGGCTCATAACCTGTAATCACAGCACTTTGGGAGACCACGGAGGGTGGATCACAAGGTCAGGAGTTTGAGACCAGCCTGGCCAACATAGTGAAACCCCTTCTCTACTAAAAATACAAAAATTAGCCAGGCATGCTGGTGCACGCCTGTAATCCCAGCTACTTGGGAGGCTGAGGCAGGAGAATCGCTGGAACCCAGGAGACGGAGGTTGCAGTGAGCCGAGATTGTGCCATTGCACTCCAGCCTAGAAGACAAGAGTGAGACCTCACCTCAAAAAAAAAAAAACAAACAAACCATTGCTTCATATGTGTTCTCCGTTTTATTTTTCTTTCTGTTTTTGATTTTGTTGTTGCTTCTGTTCTTTGTTATGTGCCATTTCAGGTTGGAGGGTATATCCAGTACCTGTTAGTTTATCACAACTGAGGGCAGAAGTCCTCATGTCTCTCTCTATATATATTTTTTCTAATATATATAATTTTTTCTTTGTAGAGACAGGGTCTTGCTATGTTGCCAAGGCTGGTCGCAAACTCCTGGCCTCAAGCAGTCCTTCCGCCTCAGCTTTCCTGAGTGCTGGGATTACAGGCATGAGCCACTGCACCTGGCCTGGATCCAGTTTTGTCCATGTCCAAATGGTGTTTTTCCCTGAGCTGTTTTTGATTTTCTTCCACCCCATATGAACTGTAGTGTCAGCTTACTAGTTCCAGGAAAAAGCTTTTTGGTATTTTTATTGGGGTTGCATATTTATAAAGTAATTTAGGGTAACTGACTTGCCCTAGGTAGGGTAAGTTGACCTTAATAATACAACTAATTTTTTTTAATTTTATTTTTAGTAGAGATGGGGGTTTCACCATGTTGACCAGGCTGGTCTTGAACTCCTGACGTTGGGTGATCTGCCCACCTCGGCCTCCCAAAGTGTTGAGATTACAGGCGTGAGCCACCATGCCCGAGCACTTTTTTCTTAGTTATATTCCTCTAATTGTTTTATCTTCTCTAATTGTAGATAATGAGCATTTTATTAATACCTTGTTCTTGATCTTAGTAGGAAGGTATGTAGTTTTTCCCTGTTAAGTAAAATCCTGACTTTTGGACCGAGAAGACTGAGGCATAAATGCGTGCGTGCGTGCATGCATGTGTGTGTGTGTGTGTGTATACACGCAAACTGTATATATGTGCTTGTGTGTAATTGAAATACATATGTCACATATATATCATACATACTATTGCATATTAGGGTGCAATATTTATATTTGTGTATATACATATTATTGATGTTAATGAAGTAGCCATCAGTTTCTATTTTCTTTAGTTTGTTTTTTTAAATCAGCTTTTTCTGTCAAGCTTTTTCAGGTATCTTCATGGATACAAGATTTTTCTTCTTTGCTGTGTTATAGTGGCTTATCATATTAATAGATTTCCAAATATTCAACTAGTCTATACTATTGGAATAAGTCCCATTTGGCTATTGTATATTATGTTTTTAATCTGGTACTGGATTTTGTTTGATTATGTTTCATTTTGGGTTTTTGTGTTGATGTAAGTGGTATTGGCATGTAATTTTATGTTATTTATTGGTTGATCAGTCTTCTAACCCCTACTACCTCCTTGCCTTCTGGACTAACTTAACCCAGAAGGTTATTACTCTCTCTCAGTGATTTTGTCAGCTCCTGTGGCCTGATTGTGGATAAGCTTGGATGTTCTGCTTTAGTTTCTCAGCCCACAGCCTAGCGGCCCTGCCTCTGCTGTCTCTTGGGATCTACATGGTCCTAGCTGTATCACTGGATTTGAACCCCTTGTCGATATGTTCTTTATAAATAATAGGATAATGCAACCTGCTTACTGGGCACTTCCTTTTTCTAAACTACAAGTTTGGGCGGGGCATGCTGGCTCAAGCCTGTAATCCCAACACTTTGGGAGGCCAAGGCAGGTGGATTGCTGGAGCCCAGGAGTTTTGCTTTTTTTTTTTTTTTTTTTTGAGACAAGGTCTCACTCTGTTGCCTAGGCTGGAGTGCAGTGTTGCATTCACAGCTCACTGCAGCCTTGACCTCCCAGGCTCAAGTGATCCTCCTGCCTTAGCCTCCCAAGTAGCTAGAACTACAGGCATGTGCCATGATGCCCAGCCAATTTTTTTTTTAAATTTATTTTTAGCAGAGATGAGGTCTTACTATGTTGCCCAAGCTGGTCTCAAACTCCTGAGCTCAAACGATCTTCCCATCTTGGCCTCCCAAAGTGCTAGGATTATAGGCATGAGCCACCATGCCCAGCCCCAACCTCTTAAAAATTGAAGCTGCTTCCCGTTTGCCATTGGAACTTTTTACACCTCATCATATTGTTCTTCCCCTTCATCCCATAGAATACACGATTCATCTTTAAAGACTTCAAGCTAACTGAGTCTGTGAAGCCTAATCTGATGGCATAAAATTAAAATAATTTGATCCTCTTTTGTTAAATCATTCTGCACCTTGTCTGCATTACTCTAATAACAGCTTTGGGCATTCATTCATTTAACGAATATTTATTGCTCCAAGATTGAGATGTTTGAGATAAAACTCAGCCATGCAGATAGCCAGAGGCCACTGGTTTTGAGAATAAAAGAGCCAAAAGAACAAGGAGCTGAAACTAGGTGAGAGCCGCAGAGCAGTGAGTTAGGAGGAAGAGGACCAGGAGCTGAGTGGTGGGCACTCCAACATGAAGAGGTCCAGGAGAAGGGGAGGGCCTGGCAGCAAGGAGGACTAAAAGAAGTGACAAGGAGTAAAATGCTTATGTTTGTTTACATGTTTATCTCCTTATTAGGTTGTCCACTTTGGGAGCAGGCATGGTGTTTCACTCATCTCATGTCCCCAGAGCTCAGCTAGTTCACTTGCAAAATAGGAGCTCAGTTGTGTTTTGGGTTTTTATTTTTGTGGGGCAATATATATATATATAAATATATATATTATATATATTTTATGTATAATATATATTTATATATTACATATATTATACATATTTATATATTATATATATAATATATTTTATATATATAATATATATTTATATAATATATATCTGTATAATATATAAAATATATATTATATAAATATATAAATATATATATCATATATATTATATATATCATATATATTTTTTATATATATGATATATATAATATATATATTAATATATATAACCCCAAAGGATATGTGTTTCCAATATGATTTCCCTTCCATAATCTGTAACATAAAATAAGGTATACAATGTTTATGGTTAACTTTACCAGTGAGCTTTGTAAAACGTTATCCCCCTATCCCTTTTCCATATCTCCCAATTCTGATCATGTTGCCATTACAGGGGCCAGTGTCATTCAAAGATGTGGCTGTGGATTTCACCCAGGAGGAGTGGCAGCAGCTGGACCCCGATGAGAAGATAACATACAGGGATGTGATGTTGGAGAACTACAGCCATCTAGTTTCTGTGGGTGAGGATAGCTTGCTTTCTGAATGCTGTCAGTTGAATGGGGTTTTATCCTTGAGTTTGAAGAAATAAGTGAGACATCATTTAATTCCTTGTGGGCACTAGCTGGAGTGTTTATATTATTATTCATTGAAAGGTTCTAACTTTGATAAGGTAAAAAACGGAGCACTTCTGTTATGTAGCTTATGAGGTGGCAACATCTTGTACTTCAGAGATTCTGAAGCCAAGCAGCTTGCCCAAGTCCTCCTTCTTTTCCCATTAACAGGGTATGATACCACCAAGCCAAACGTCATCATTAAGTTGGAGCAGGGAGAGGAGCCGTGGATAATGGGAGGTGAATTTCCATGTCAGCATAGTCCAGGTAAGTTAGTAGCGTATCAAAGGTTAAAAAATGCTCATCCCAGACCTTTGGGAGAGACTAAAGAGTTGTTTATATGTATTCGGTACCCTCAGTAACACCTCCCAACCCCCAAATATCACTTTCCTTCCCGCACACATACATGAACTCTTTTGTTGATTTTACATTTGATTTACATTGGTAGGGATTTTTTCATTCTAACTGGTACACTAGAGACCCATTCACTTCCTCTTTCTCCAGCATTATTGGTAACTTATTTACTCCCTTGCCATTACAGAATTGTTTTGGGTTTGTTTGTTTGTTTGTTTTGGAGACAGAGTCTTGTTCTGTCACCCAAGCTGGTGTGCAGTGGTATGATCTCAGCTCACTGCAACCACCACCTCCCAGGTTCAAGCGATTCTCCTTCCTCAGCCTCCCAAGTAGCTGGGATTACAGGCACATGCCACCACGCCTAATTTTTATATTTTTAGTAGACACAGAGTTTCACCATGTTGACCACACTGGTCTTGAACTCCTGGCCTCAAGTGATCTGCCCACCTCAGCCTCCCAAAGTGCTGAGATTACAGTCCTGAGGCTCCTGGCCTTACAGAATTGTTTTGTTTTGGGGCATTCAGAAGTCTGACATAAAAATTAACTTGAGACTTTTATGTTCATTCCTTTTATCTTCCATTTTCTTTCCTTCCTTGCTTTAAAAATACCTTGGACTTGTTTTCTGCCCTCGATTTTATTTACTCCTTTAGGCATTCAGATACCAAAACCTCATCCTCCACCTGTGCTTGTGTATTGAGTCACAGCTTGTGGCGTATGTTATTTCCCAAAGTCCTTGTTCAGTTGATGTGACGCTATAGCACTCCCTCAGCCTTCGTCTCTTTCCGCAATGCTCATGACCCGTCTGTGTGTTCATTTCCCCTTCCCCGTAACTGGAATCATGCTCTGTCCATAGCAGACATTCAGGAAGTGTGAATTTCATAAGTGAATGTTGGTTCCTTTTCTTGCCTTTTCAGGAGTGTCCCCCTAGGACCTATTTTCCACTTTTTTGGTTTTCTTTGTATCCCTTAAAAGAGTTTATCTAATCTCACCTTCTAAGACCTTTTTTCCCATGTATTTTTGCAGCTTGCCTCCAAATTGATACGTCTGTCACTTTTAACCTGGAGTCTAGTTGAATATTTTACTTGACAACATAGCAGTTACCAGGGAGATAGTTCACTTCCTTCTTTCTCAGAATGTCTGATGATAAACTGTGCACATTCCAAAATCATGAATTCTGTCTACCTTCCTCACCTCCCAGTATTTGATTGTGCTAGTCTTCTCTCCATGGTTTGTGTTCTTTGTCTTCTGTGAAATGCCTTGCAGATCGTCAGCACATTCTGTTTCTTTCAACATTTGTGTTCAGTATTCTCCCATACCTGGATTTCAGTGGATCCATCTTCCATTCAAATGATCATTGTCCTTTTCCTTCATCTGCATTTTACTTGCCCACATAATACATATTTTCCCTCCCTTTCTTCCTCTCCTCCCTCTCTCCCTTCCTTCATTCCTTCCTTCCATTTTGAGACGGAGTCTCACTCTTGTCGCCCAGGCTGGAGTGCAATGGCATGATCTCGGCTCACTGCAGCCTCCCCCTCCCAGGTTCAAGCGATTCTCCTGCCTCAGCCTCCCAAAGTAGCTGGGATTACAGGTGCACGCCACCATGCCTGGCTAATTTTTATATTTGTATTAAAAAAACACACATAACATACCATCATATTTACCATCATAACCATTTTTAAGTATACAGTAATGTTAACTGTATTTGCATTGATGAGCAATAAACTTTAGAACTTTATGCTTTACATTTGAGCTGAAAAGGTTAACTCCTTGAAGTTCCCTTCATGGTTCATTGACCACTCCAGTCTTTCCTTCTCTTAATATCTATTCCAGTCGGCGATTATTACCACAAAAAGTTAGATATGATTATATACTCTGATATGATTATACACTCTGATAGGATTATATGCTCTAAGATTATATGCTCTGATAGGAGTGTATGCTCTATAAGCTCTAAGATTGTGTGCTCTGTGATTGTATGCTGTGATAGGATTATATATTCTAAGATTATATGCTCTGATAGGAGTGTATGCTCTATGAGTATAAACTCTGATGGGATTATATATTCAAAGATTATATGTTCTGATAGGATTATATGCTGTGATAGGAGTGTATGCTCTATGAGTATATGCTCTGTTAGGATTATATGCTCTGAGTATAAGCTCTGATAGGAGTATATGCTCTGTGATTCTATGCTTTGATAGGAATATATACTCTAAATGATTATATGCTCTGAGAGGTAGGTGCATATATTTGTTGCTTGAGCTTCTTCTACCTGAATTATAGTCCTCCAAAGAGGAAAGACCTTTTTACTCTTCTTGTTTTGATAATGCAACATACAGTAGGCATTCAGTAGATTTTTATTGACTTACCAAGGAGCTAGGTAGAAGAAAGATCTTTATCATTAATCCATCAAGAGATCATTTATTCTGAACCACAGATTCTGATAAAACAGATAGGGGTTAGATTAGAACCTGTAAGCACCCATCAGATTAGGAACTACTTTAATTTCTATTCAGAGAGATTCAAAGAAAATATGAATATTTTCCAAGGGCATAGGTTTTGGTTAGGAAATAAGATAAAAGCTGCATGAATTACTTTAAAATTCAGCTTTCACATGGATAATTTATACTCCAATGCACATTGTGCAACTTTAAGAAGCTATTTTAAAATGTAAGGGAAAGAGATTCAATGAACTGGGAAGAGATTTGATAAATGTCTTCAAGTTTCCCCCAAAGTATAGATAGATTTTGAGTATAGCCAACACCAGGAGTCAAATTGAATGAGGAAGATCACGAGTACAGACTTGTGGCTGAGAATAAGCAAGGCATAGCCTAGGCTTCCAGGAGCAGAAGATGTTGGCAGATTAGTGGAATGCTAGCTTGGATATATATTGTGAGTCCAAGTAGTGAAAAATCCCGTTAATAACCTTTCTGTTTCTTCTGTTGGTGTTTGGGGTGCTGGAGCTCAGAGATGTCGTAGATTTCTGAGCAGAGTACCATCTGGGTTGCATTGAATGTGGGTGATAGCAGCTAAAAATAGTTTGTGCATCCAAAAATTTGTAAGATACATAAAAATAAAAGTACATCATAGGGGCAGCTTTAGGAATCTGAGATATAAGATTTTACACCAAACGAAACCCAGGAGTTTGGGAACTCTTGTTTGTATTCAGAATTAAGTAAAAGAATTATACAGAGACATGACTGGTTTTAGGAAATTTAGGTCAGCAAATTGAAAGAAAATTAATGGCTCAACTTAATGAGCATTTGTTTTATGTTATAAACTGTTCTAAGCAGTTTACATGTACTAATTCAGTCCTTTGACAACCCTATGATTTAGGCACTCGTATTCACATTTCAGATGAGTGAAACTGCATCACAGTTACACAACTTGACCAAGTGCCCTAGTTAGTAAATTGTTGGGGGTTTGAACTGAGGTGACCTGCTCTGGTGGTCATGCTCTTAACCACTGTGCTATATTGTGCAAGCAGGGAAAGCAGAAATTAATGGCTAGGAAGGTTAGCTAGTATTAAATATGACTTTCAAAACACTTCAAAGATCTGATCTTGGGTTTTTTGTTTTGTTTTTCTTTTTGTTTTTTTGTTTGTTTGTTTGTTTGTTTGTTTTTTAGTAGCGACAGGGTTTTGCATGTTGCCCAGGCTGGTCTCAAACTCCTGAGCTCAGGCAATCCATCCACCTTGGCCTCCCAAAGTGCTAGGATTACAGGCATGAGCCACCATGCCCAGCATGATCTTGTTTTTAAGATATTCCCTGGCTGGCCACGGTGGCTCATGTTTGTAATCTCAGCACTTTGGGAGGCTGAGGTGGGTGGATCACCTGAGGTCAAGAGTTCAAGACCAGTCTGGGCAACATGGTGAAACCCTATCTCTACTAAAAATACAAAAATTAGCTGGGTGCGGTGGCGTGTGCCTGTAATCCCAGCTACTTGGGAGGCTGAGGCAGGAGATTCGCTTGAGCCTGAGAAGTGGAGGTTGCAGTGAGCCAAAATGGTGCCATTGTATTCCAGCCTGGGTGATAGAGCGAGACTCCATCTCCAAAAAAAACAGATACCTTGTCTTCTGGTCTATCTTATGTTTCTTTTGGACATTCACATGCCTGGAACTCTCCTCCAGATGAATGTGAATCCTCTCTGTAAACGTGAAGAAATCAAAGCATTCAGAATGCTTATTTGCATTTATACGCAGACTAGTAAGGCATGGATTTTGGAAGGGATGCCACCATCGTAGTCTTGATATGAAGTGATATCTTGCAGTTTAATATAAATTGTAATAGATGTCTCCCACATGTAATCCATAATGGAGTCTTTCCTTTGCACGGAGACCTAGCACCTGTTTTTGTTCCTCCTGATCCCATTTGTGTCGGGGAACCTGCCCCGATAGTCACGTAGGTTCTTTTCTATTTTCCCTAAGCATCAGCTGGTTTGAGAAATAAAGGGACAGAGTACAAAAGAGAGAAATTTTAAAGCTGGGCATCCGGGGGAGACATCATATGTCGGTAGGTTCTGTGATGCTCCACAAGCTGCAAAACTAGCAAGTTTTTATTAGGGACTTTCAAAAGGGGAGGGAGTGTACAAATAGGTGTGGGTCACAGAGATCACGTAGTTCACAAGGTAATAGAACATCACAATTCAAATGGAGGCAGGGCAAGATCACAGGACCACAGGACCGGGGCAAAATTAAAATTGCTAATGAAGTTTCGGGCACCATTGTCATTGATAACATCTTATCAGGAGACAGGGTTTCGAGAGCAACCGGTCTGACCAAAATTTATTAGGCAGGAATTTCCTCTTCCTAATAAGCCTGGGAGCGCTATGGGAGACTGGGATTTATTTCATCCCTACAGTCTCGACCATAGACGACGGCCACACCTAAGGGGGCCATCTATAGGCCCACCCCAAGGCGCATATTCTCTTTCCCAGGGACGTTCTTTGCTGAGAAAAAGAATTCAGCAATATATCTCCCATTTGCTTTTGAAAGAAGAGAAATATGGCTCTGTTCCACCCGGCTCACCGGCAGTCAGAGTTTAAGGTTATCGCTCTTGTTCCCTAAACATTGCTGTTTTTCTGTTCTTTTTTCAAGGTGCCCAGATTTCATATTGTTCAAACACACATGCGCTACAACTTGTGCAGTTAATGCAATTATCACAGGGTCCTGAGGCGACATACATCCTCCTCAGCTGATTAAGAGATTAAAGTAAAGACAGGCATAGGAAATCACAAGGGTATTGATTGGGGAAGTGATGAGTGTCCATGAAATCTTCACAATTTATGTTCAGAGATTACAGTAAAGACAGGCATAAGAAATTATTAAAGTATTAATTTGGGGAACTAATAAATGTCCATGAAGTCTTAACAATCCATGTTCTTCTGCCATGGCTTCAGCCAGTCCCTCCGTTTGGGGTCCCTGACTTCCCACAACACATTTGATCTAAGTCCTCCCATCTTTGCCTGGATCTGACGCACTTTCAACCACTTCTCTGCTCATCATTTGGTTTTATTTCACCTTTTCTACCAAACTTTGAAACATAATATTTGTAAAGCAACAAAGTTACCTGTATTCAATATGAATTTACTCTTCTATTTTCTACCACTATCTCACCTTAATTCTTTCACCGTGTGTGTGTGTGTGTGTGTGTGTGTGTGTGTGTGTGTGTGTTTCTGTTTTGTATTCCAAATCAAAGGAAAAAGAGAACTATGCATTTGTAATTATTTTTATTTATGGAGATTGGCTCTAAAGCCAGAGTCAACCCCACAATGGGGTCTCTTGAATACCAGTACCTTTCCATAGCTAGTGTGTTCAGATTTACAAAGTTTGTTTACTATTTTTCCTTTTTAGAAGCCTGCAAAGTTGATGACCTGATAGAGAGAATCCAAGAAAACGAAGACAAACATTCAAGGCAAGCTGCTTGTATCAACAGCAAAACCCTGACTGAAGAGAAAGAGAATACATTTAGTCAAATTTACATGGAAACAAGCCTTGTTCCTTCAAGCATAATAGCTCATAATTGTGTCTCATGTGGAAAGAATTTAGAATCTATTTCGGAATTAATTAGCAGTGATGGAAGCTATGCCAGGACAAAACCTGATGAGTGTAATGAATGTGGGAAAACATATCATGGAGAGAAAATGTGTGAATTTAATCAAAATGGGGATACCTATTCTCACAATGAAGAAAATATTCTTCAGAAAATTAGTATTTTGGAGAAACCCTTTGAATATAATGAATGCATGGAAGCCTTAGACAATGAGGCTGTTTTTATTGCTCATAAGAGAGCTTACATAGGGGAGAAGCCCTATGAGTGGAATGATTCTGGACCAGACTTCATACAGATGTCAAATTTTAATGCATATCAGAGATCACAAATGGAAATGAAGCCCTTTGAATGCAGTGAATGTGGAAAATCCTTCTGTAAAAAGTCAAAATTCATCATCCACCAGAGGGCTCACACAGGAGAGAAACCTTATGAATGTAATGTATGTGGGAAATCCTTCAGCCAAAAGGGAACCCTCACTGTACATCGGAGATCACACTTAGAGGAGAAGCCCTATAAATGTAATGAATGTGGGAAAACCTTTTGTCAGAAGTTACACCTCACTCAACACCTAAGAACTCATTCAGGAGAGAAACCCTACGAATGTAGCGAATGTGGGAAAACCTTCTGCCAAAAGACACATCTCACCCTACACCAGAGGAATCATTCAGGAGAGAGGCCCTATCCATGTAACGAATGTGGGAAATCCTTCTCCCGCAAGTCCGCTCTCAGTGACCATCAGAGAACTCACACAGGAGAGAAGCTTTATAAATGTAATGAATGTGGGAAATCCTACTACCGAAAGTCTACTCTGATTACACATCAGAGAACACACACAGGAGAGAAGCCCTATCAGTGTAGCGAGTGTGGGAAATTCTTTTCTCGGGTGTCGTACCTCACTATACATTATAGAAGTCATTTAGAAGAGAAACCCTATGAATGTAATGAATGTGGCAAAACCTTCAATTTAAATTCAGCCTTTATTAGACATCGGAAAGTACACACAGAAGAGAAATCCCATGAATGTAGTGAATGTGGAAAGTTCTCTCACTTGTATCTCACCGACCATCATACAACTCATTTAGAAGAGAAACCCTATGAATGTAATGAATGTGGGAAAACCTTCGTTGTAAATTCAGCCTTCGATGGGCACCAGCCACTTCCAAAAGGGGAGAAATCCTATGAATGTAATGTATGTGGAAAGTTATTCACTGAGTTGTCATACTATACTGAACATTATAGAAGTCATTCAGAAGAGAAACCTTATGGATGTAGCGAATGTGGGAAAACCTTTTCCCATAATTCATCCCTCTTCAGACATCAAAGAGTACACACAGGCGAGAAACCCTATGAATGTTACGAATGTGGAAAATTCTTCTCTCAGAAATCATATCTCACCATACATCATCGAATTCATTCAGGAGAGAAACCCTATGAATGTAGTAAATGTGGAAAAGTCTTCTCTCGGATGTCAAACCTCACTGTCCACTACAGAAGCCATTCGGGAGAGAAACCCTATGAATGTAATGAATGTGGGAAAGTCTTTTCTCAGAAGTCATACCTCACTGTACACTATAGAACTCATTCAGGAGAGAAACCCTATGAATGTAATGAATGTGGGAAAAAATTCCACCACAGATCAGCCTTCAATAGCCATCAGAGAATTCATAGAAGAGGAAATATGAATGTACTTGATGTGGAAAATCTCTGAAGTCAGATCTCAATTTTTAGAAAACTCTCTGAATATAATGAATATGGGAAATCCAATAGGAAGTCAAAGCGTTTATCTGAGAGTTCGTGTTCCTGAATGGTGAGAAGCATTTAGGCGTTAGAGTCATTTTAATCCAAATTTTCACAGAGAAGAATCCCGAAGAATGTAACAAGAAGCAAAGCCTTCAGCAAGATCATACGACTCATCGGACACTAATTTATGCAGGAGTGAAGTTTTATAAATATTTAATATTTATTTTGGATTCAAATTGTATTTACATATCAGGGAATCATACAAAGGCAAAATCTGTCAATGTGGTGAATGTGGAAAATATATTGTCTTGGAAATTTGTTGTAAAAGCCATATTTCTAATGGAAAATCAGGTGTTTATAGGAAAGATCTCAGAGGCTATGAGCTCTGAATAAATCTTCATTGTATAAAATGAAGTTTTTAAGTTGTCAGGAGTTGATCATGAGGACAGTAGCATTAAATAAGTATATGGCCATTTTTTATCATGTCTTAAAAATGCAATCTAATGGTAATTCTATGCAAGTTTGGAATTGGACAACTTGTGAAGAGGCAGTTTTCTTATTTGAGTATTAGGATAGCAAAATGTATTAAGACAGGACATATTGTTGGCGAGGTAATATTTAATAGGCATAAAATGGTAAAATACCTAGTTTTCTATTTAGAGGAATTTACAAATGGGTTTTTAACAAATGCCTCATTAGTAGAGGAGGCAGTCATTTTGTAAAGTTTTCAACTGCATCTGAGTAAGATAAGATTTTCTAAAAGACTATTTTGATAAACTATACATATATAATTTGGAATTGTTTAAGTCTATTTCAGTGAAAGAGAACAAGCATACTGCCCATACTCTAAAATATCCCCAGCTCTCACACCACCCTCGTTTTTTAACCCATAGGTTTGAGTGTGCCTAGTGCCAGTATTTTGTAATTTAGAAATTTTATTCACAAACTTCTGTTTGGTACAAATACAGTGTCATTGTTTTGTGCATTCTCCTTTTTCCCAGTATTTTGGAACAAATTGATTCAAGTTTCTAGCAGATATTTTTTGATCAATTAACTTAATGTCCTCACTCCATATCTTGCTGGAACAGTTTAGGTACCTACCACTTCTTCACATGACACAGAGGAATCCTGATTAGTCAAAATAATAATGATTTCATTCTCTTTGCCAGTAACTTGTTTTATAGTGGTCATATGACCTGATACTGGGTAAACAAAACAAAGATGGACTTGTTCTGGGAAAAGGTAAAATGGTAATCAAATAGATTGTGTTCCAGGAACGCAAAGGTGGCTTAATATTCACAAGTCAGTTGCTATTATACACCACCTGTAGAAAAGTAATCTGGCATGCAGAACGTTCTTGTGGTACAATTAATGTTCGTTTATGATCTTAGCAAATGATGGATTGAAAGGGACTTCCTTAATTGCATAAAGAGACTTAAACTACAACAAACAGTGTGCTTAATGATGAAATAGTGAACATTTCTCCTAAGATTATAAAAATAAGACAAGGATATCTGCTGTCAATGATTTTATTCAGCATTGTTCAGAAGGACCTAACCAGAAAACTAATGCAAGAAACGGAAACAAAAGGCATAGAGATTAAAAAATAAGTAAAACTTTAAAAACGAAAAAGAATATAAATCTCTATTTGCAGATGCCGTGAGTAAATTTGGTAAGTTCCCTGCATAAAAGTTATGCAAAAAGCATTTTATGATATACCAGCAAAAAAACATGGAGAATGAAATTTTGAAAAGCAATGCCACTTAAAAGATCCCTCAAGTGCCTAGAGGGAGAAAATGAGTTAGTACGCTTTGAAGAATTGTATCCAGAAAATAAAATTACAAAGGAGGAGAGGGATAGGATTCCAGGACAATCTCAAAACTATTGCTTTTTCCTAAATTCATTGCAACCTTAAAATCCTAGCAAGTTCTTTAATGTAAATTAACAAGCTAATTCTAGAATTCATATGCATATTCAAAAGGCCAATAATTGTCAAGGCTATCCTGTAGAATGGACAGAGAGGATTGAAATTTCTAAATATCAAGACCTGTTACAAAGCCATAGAAATAATGAAGGTGTTATTTTGGCACAAGGATGAAAAAACTGACTAGTGGAACAGCATACAGATTCAAAAGTAGACCCACATGTATACCATCACCTGAGTTTTGAGAAAGGTGACATTGAAGTGTAGTGGGGGAAAGGGTGTTCTTTCCAGTAAATGTACTTTGCCAATTAAATTTTGTAATTTAATAAAAAGTTATTTGGAGGTGGGTTGCAGATCTGAATATGAAATGTGAAAGCTTTACAAAGAAATCTTAGGACAGTTTGTAATCTTGGAGTAAGCAAAGGTTTATTGAGACCCAAAAAGCATTAACCCATAAAATTAGAACTTAATATTAAATTTGAGAACTTCTATTTATCAGAAAGACCACTAGTAAGAAAATGAACAGGAAACCATGGGGAGAAGATATTTGCAGTTCATGTATGTGACAACAGCACTGAGTATAGCAAAAGTGTTGGCAAACTTTAGCAAGGCACCAGATGGTGAAAATTTTCAGCTTTGTCACAACTGCTCATCTTTGCTATTGTGTGAAAGCATCCGTACACCATGCATTAAAAAAAAATGAGCATGGCTGCTTCCCAGTAAAACCATTCACAATCCCAGGTGGCAGTCTGGATTTGGTCTGCACTCATAGTTTTCTGGTCCCTGATCTCGAATATGTAAAGAGCACCTACAAATCAACAAGGGGGAACTGGAAAAGGCAAAAGACTTTAGAGGATATCCACTCACTTTAGAGGATATCCAGACGGCCAATAAGCATGAAAAGATGTGTTAGCTTTATTAGTAATCAGGGAAATGCAAATTTAAAACATGTAGCGCTGCTACCCATCCATGGAAATGGTTAAAATGAAAAGCATGAAAAAGCATCACGTTTTGGCAAGGATGTAAGCAAGAGGAACTGTACACTACTGGTGGAATTGCTCATCGATAAAACCATTTTTGAAAGCTGGCACTAAAAGCCAAGCATATGTATACCGTTTTACCCAAACCCAGCAAAAATGCATGTGTCTGTCCACCAAAGGACATGCACTAGAATATTTATAGCATAAAACTGCACAAAACAGTACTATCTTAAGGCACATGTGCAATGGAATGAATAAAGAAGTGGCATATTTCCATGGAATACTGTAAAACAGTGAGCATGAATGAACTAGAAGTCCGTGCAATAACGTAGCTGAATTTAACAAACCTTGCTGAATGAAAGACTCCAGACACAAAAGCCAACATGCTGTATGATTCCTTCTATATAAATTATAAAGACGGGCAAAACTTGTATACGCGGTTCAAAATTAGGATAGCGGTTAACCTTGGCCAAGGCTGAAAGGGGGGCATTTATCTGGTGCTGGGAATAATCTGTTTCTAAACCTAGGTGCTAAATATTTGAGTGTGTTCTGAGCTGTGCGCTTAAGATATGTGTATTTTTCTGCATGTGTGTTACACTTTCCATAAAAGTTTTCTAAAATCACAAATGGCTAACATTTGTGTCGCTCATCACTCTAATATTTTTCTAGATGTGTATGAATATGCTGCATAACAGGAATTAAATGGCAGATTTTGCATAATTCTGTGCAGGAAATACATATTTATAGTAATTTTGATGGCAACTACTAAGATTTCCTACGCTGTCCTTAAGGCTTAGCATAATGTATATTTTAAGTGAAATATTTGAGAAGGTTAAAGAGTCATTACGTACTTTGTCATCCTATACTTTTGCATATATAAATAGGTCTGAGCTGCCTCTTCAATAAAGAAGCTAATGTGTAACATTTCATATTTCCCTAAACAAATTGTTTTTGGCATTTCTGAATTCGGGATTCATCTTAACTTTTACCATAGGGGTGACCTTTCTTGGCAGTGAATGAATATAATGCTGAGTTTGATTTGATGGAAAATTATTTTAAAAGTATTCAGCTAAACATTTGAGCAAATCTCAGATACACAGTTAACAGCACAGATGTAAGTGAGTGAAAGAAACAGGTCACCAAGATTTTGCACCATTGAGAAAAAAAACACTTTGGGTGAGGGCTGGCTGAGCTTGTAAAAGCACAGCAAGAAGGACGTGACATTGGATAGCATAGACTGTGTGCCTCATTTTTTTTTTTTTTTTTTTTTTGGTGGGAAGGCATTTGTTTTTTGTTTTTCTTTCTCTTATTTTTAGAGTCAGGTTCTCACCACAGCCTGCAGTGCAGTGGTGCAATCACAGCTCACTGCAGCCCCGACTTTCTGGGATCAAATGAGCCTCCCACCTCAGCCTCATGAGTAGCTGGGACTACAGGTGCATGCCACCACACCTGGCTAATTTTTTTATTTTTTTATTTTTTTCGTAGAGACGGGGTCTTGCTGTGTTGCTGGACTCAAACTCCTGGGCTCAAGTGGTCCACCCAACTCGGCCGCCCAGAGTCCTGGGATTCCAGGAGTGAGCCACCTCGCCCGGCCATGTGCTTTTCATTCCACCTTACTCATTGAGGGTTAAGCTGAAGTGTGAGCAGGTGACTAATGCTTTGCTGAAGGAGGGGGAATCTGGGAGTTGGTTGGGACTTGGGGGTGTGATTCCCCCACGATGGCTCCCTTTGCTCTCTCACTCCTTTGGCCAGAACCACCAGGCAGTATTTAAGCAAGGCAGGGGCTCGCCCTTCACCCCCACCGGAAGTGCCCATTTCACAGGAGATTTTCTCCGCCCACGCCCATATTTGCTGGTGCTTGGCTTGGGGTTGGCGAACTTTTCAATGTTGTCTCTAAATTATGGCAAAAGACGTAAATGCAAGACTACTACTTTATACCTGAGGCCAAAAATTCACCCACTGTTCCTTATTCCATCCCAAATTATGTCCAGATATGAGGATGCTAGGCTCTTCAAAGAAGGGAAGCAGACCAGGCACACCTGTAATCCCAGCACTTTGGGAGGCTGAGGTGGGAGGATCTTGAGCTGAGGAGTTCAAGAGCAGCCTGGGCAACACAGCCAGGCCCCATCTCTATTTATTTCGTGTGTGTGTTTTGTTTTTTTTTGTTTTTTGAGATGGAGTTTTGCTCTGTCGCCCAGGCTGGAGTGCAGTGGCTCAATCTCGGCTCACTGCAAGCTCCGCCTCCCGGGTTCATGCCATTCTCCTGCCTCAGCCTCCCGAGTAGCCGGGACTACAGGCACCCGCCACCACGCCTGGCTTATTTTTTTGTATTTTTAGTAGAGACGGGGTTTCCCCGTGTTAGTCAGGATGGTCTCGATCTCTTGACCTCGTGATCCACCCGCCTCGGCCTCCCTAAGTTCTGGGATTACAGGCATGAGCCACTGCTCCCAGCCCTAATTTTTGTATTTTTAGTAGAGATGGGGTTTCACCATGTTGACCAGGCTGGTCTCAAACTCCTGACCTCAGGTGATCCACCCGCCTTGGCCTCCCAAAGTGCTGGGATTACAGGCGTGAGCCACTGAGCCCAGCCAACATCCTCTATAAACCCCTTCTAAAAAGCAGAAATAGGGTTAATCTCCCGTACCAGGAAGTAGCTATGAGATTATTTTTTCTTTCCAGGCAAGATTGCAGCACTTCCCTGGAGAAAATGAGTTCTGGCAAAAATAACCAGACATTTGAGGAACTCAATCACCAAAGAACAAACTGCACCACCTATGCTAAAGATTCTCAAAGAAATAAGAATATATTGGTAATGTTTGGGAGACTGAGGCAGGAGGATCTCTTGCGGCGCAGAGTTCAAGACCTGCCTGGGCAACATAGTGAGACTCCGTCTCTACAAAAGATAATTTTAAAAATTAGCTGGGCTTGGCTGCGTGCACCTGTGGTTCCAGTACTCAGGAGGCCGAGATGGGAGGATCGCTTGAGCCCAGGAATTTGAGGCGACAGTGAGCTATGATCATGCCACTCCATTCCAGCTCGGGCAACAGTGAGACCCTGTCTCAAAAACACAAAAACAAAAAAACAGGCATGCAAAGAAGCAGAAAAACAGAACCCATAATGAGTAGAAAAATAACAAAGACCCAGAAATGGCATAGATGATGGAATTAGTGATCAGGACATTAAAACAGCTACTATGAATATTCCCCGTATGTTCAAGAAGAACGGAGAATGAACGTGAGGGACCGGAAACGACTGTGTTCCATGCTGAGGGTGGCAGAGGCTGGCCTGGATGCTGGATGAGGCTCAACTCGGGGGCCTGGGCTGTTGCACTGGGGCTGGACTGGGGATCACGGAAGAGAGCCAGGCCCGCGTGGGTCTCCAGAGCTGTGCTCAGGGGCGTGGTCTTCTGCAGTGGGGGCTTGGCTGGTGAGTGGAGACTCTGCGTGACTGTGGAGGCGTGGCCGAGAATGGGTGTAGCTATGTACTAGGGCGTGGTCATTGCGTAGGGGTTTGGGTGAAGCGTTAACAGTGGGTGGGCGTGGCTCGGGCTCGAGGGCGTGACCAGCACGCGGGGGCGTGGCTCAGGCTCGTGGAGGCGTCCGAGCTCCAAGGCAGCTCTGGGGCAGAACTGTCCGGATCTAACAATCCCTGGGGAGCCGGAGACCGGTGACCGGTCTGTGGGCTAACTCAGGGCTGCTCGGGAGACATAGGCGGGCCGTGGGGGCAGGTGAAGGGTGCTGGACGTGCGAGCCTGGCACGCAGAAGCCAGAGGGCAGAGAGGAAAGGGCGTGAAGAGGGGGCGGGGCTTCTAACGCCCACCTTGTCCCCCGACAGCCGCTCTGCCCGCAGGCCATGTGGCCCCCGCTGTTGCTGCTGCTGCTGCTGCTCCCGGCCGCCCCGGTCCCCACCGCCAAAGCCGCTCCCCTCCCGGATGCTAACACCCAGGAAGGCCTTCAGAACCTGCTCCAAGGTTTCAACCGCCGCATGCTGGAGGGGAGGGGCGGGGAAGGGGACTGGGGGCGGGGGGATGGACGCGAAGAGAGGAAGTCAGGGACGCAGAGAAAGGAACAGAGGAGACAGAAAGATGAGGCACTACAGACCCAGCACAGGGAACTGGATAAGGACAGGGGACCAGACAGGGGTGGGAGGATGACTGGTGGGGCCCCGACGGTCAGAGGGTGGAGAACATGGGTTGGGCTGCTGGGACCCTTGGCTTCGAGGCCGGCCACATACCTGGAACCCCCAGGGCACCTGCTGCGGGACAGGGACAGCGTCCCCGATGCCCCCCCTCCCCCCAGGCACAGCGACAGCACAGAGGACCAGGGGGCTGCCTGGCTGAAGAGCATCACCCTTTCTAGCCAGCACCAGGAAGCCCCCCTTTATCCCCTTCCCCAGGAGTCGAGGCTGGCGGAGACGGAGAGCTGCAGGCAGACTCACACCTGGCCCCGGGCTCTGGCTGTATTGATGGGGCTGTGGTGGCCACGCGACCAGAAAGCCGGGGAGGAAGACCTGCGGCTCCGTGAGAGGCGTCCAGGGTTGCAGGCCTCGGCGACAGGCTCCGGGGAACATGGGGCTTTCCCTGTCCACTCCCAAGGAGTGTGGGCCTCAACGCATTGGCAGGGGATGGCCGTGTGCCCTCTCCAGACCCCACTCCCAGATGCATTTATTAGAAATAATAAAGTTCTTTCTTAGCTAGCGGTGCTGTTTCCTTTTGGGATGGGCCCGTGCCTGGTAGGCCAGGCTGTTCTGGGTTCCTCCCAGCTCCAAGCCTGGCCCTGTCTCCAGGAGGCACCTGCACTGGTTGAGTTCTCTGGGCCCCGTATTCAGGCACTGTCTCTGTCTTCTGATGAAGCAGCTGTGTCCTCCAGTCCCTGATGCTGACGTCCCCAGACCCTTCTCTGCACTCAGTCTGCCCATGTCACCTGAAGCCCCACATGACTCGATCCTTCAATGTCACCTGCAGTCCTATTTGTCCACCGGGTCCCTGTCACCTGCAGCCCCAGCTGTGCACCCAGTCCATCACCTGCAGTGGGTTTGTACACTCAGTCCCTGTCACCTGAAGCCCTGTCCGTGCACTCCGTCCCTGACTGTCACCTGCAGCCCCGCCTGTGCTTCCGGTCCCTGACCTGTCATCTGCAGCCACTCTGTGCTCTGTCCTTAACTGTCACTTGTAGCCCTGTCTGAACACTCCGCCCCTGACTCTGTCACCTCTAGATGCTGCAGCCTGTGGGTGTCCCATTTGCTGGTTCCTAACCTCTCCAATGGTGGGGCACTCGGCTCTTACTCAAGGCCACCTGAGATCTCAGAGGAGCATGCTGAGTTGGGCACAGCAAGTGTGTCTAGTCCTGCTCCCCTACGGAGCACTGCTTACCACACTGAGCCTCCTGGCCCCAGCCTCAGTAACAGCACACGCTGGAGCCGCCCTTGTTACTTTCTGTCTCAGTGACTTCAAAAATACCAGCCCTGGTGGTTTTTTTTTTTTTTTCTTTTGTTTGAGACAGAGTTTTGCTCTTGTTGCCCAGGCTGGAGTGCAATGGCACAATCTCGGCTCACCGCAACCTCTGCCTCCCAGGTTCAAGTGATTCTCCTGCCTCAGCCTCCTGAGTAGCTGGGATTACAGGTGTGTGCCACCATGCCCAGCTAATTTTTGTATTTTTAGTAGAAACAGGGGTTTCATCATATTGGTTAGGCTGGTCTCGAGCTCCTGACCTCAGGTGATCCGCCCACCTCGGCCTCTCAAAGTGCTGGGATTACAAGCATGTGCCACCGCGCCCAGCAGGTGGTTTCTTAAAATGTTAAACCCACACCTGCCTATGACCCAGCCATTCCATGGCCTGGACACTTACCCAAGAGGCATGAAAGCACACGCCTCACAAACACTTGTACACAAATGCTCACGGCAGCTTGATTTATAATTGCCGAAGTTTAGAAACAACCCAAATAGCAACAGGTAGAATGGATAAACACCATGATATAGCCTCATGAGGGAAAGTTCATCAGCAATAAAAAGGAAAGAATTACTGATACATGCAACATGAATGGGTCTCAGAAACATATTCTGAAAAAAAAAAGCCACTAAAAAATACTGCATATAGTTCTTTTTTTTTTTTTTTTTTTTTTTTTTTTTTTTTTTTTTTGAGACAGAGTCTCGCTCTGTCGCCCCAGGCTGGAGTGCAGTGGTGCGATCTCGGCTCACTGCGAGCTCCGCCTCCCGGGTTCACGCCATTCTCCTGCCTCAGCCCCACCAGTAGCTGGCACTACAGGCGCCCGCCACCGCGCCCGGCTAATTTTTTTTGTATTTTTAGTAGAGATGGGGTTTCACCGTGTTAGCCAGGATGGTCTCGATCTCCCGACCTCGTGATCCGCCTGCCTCGGCCTCCCAAAGTGCTGGGATTACAGGCGTGAGCCACCGCGCCCTGCCAAATACTGCATATAATTCTATCCTTGATGAAATCCCAGAAAAAGCAAAATCTCAGACCAGGCACAATGGCTCACACCTGTACTCCCAGCACTTTGGGAGGCTAAGGTGGGTGGATTGAGGTCAGAGGTTCAAGACCAGCCTGACCAACATGGTGAAACCCTGTCTCTTCTAAAAATACAAAAAAATTAGCCAGGCATTGTGGTGTGCACCTGTAATCCCAGCTACTCGGGAGGCTGAGGCAGGAGAATCGCTTGAACCCGGGAGGGGGAGGTTGCAGTGAGCCAAGATCCAGACTGGGCAACAGAGCAAGACTCTGTCTCAAAAATAATAATAATTAATTAACGGGGTGTGATAGCGTGCTGTTGTAGTCCCTATTCAGGGGGCTGAGGTGGGAGGATCGCTTGAGCCCAGGAGGTTGAGGCTGCAGTGAGCCGTGATTGCACCTCTGCACTCCAGCCTGGGCAATAGAGTGAGACCCTGTCTCAAAAAAAACTCGAGTCTACACTGACAGCAGATCCGAGATTGCCTGGGGATGAGGGTGGGAGAGGATGGGGTGACAGGGACACAGGGAAGCTTCTGGGGGTGATATGCTTCGGCTGTGTCCACACCCAAATCTCATCTCGAATTGTAATCTGACTGGTAATCCCCAGGTGTCAGGGGAGGGACCTGGTGGGAGGTGATTGAATCATCAGCGTGGCTTCCTCCGTGCCGTTCTTATGATAGCGAGTTCTCACGAGATCTGATGGTTTTATAAGTGCCAGTTCCTCCCGCCCGCTCTGGTGAAGAAGGGGTTCGCTCCGCCTTCTGCTATGATTGTGAATTTCCTGAGACCTCCCAGCCATGTGAACCGTGAGTCAATTAAGCCTCTTTCGTTTATAAATTACCCAGTCTTGGGTATTTCTTTATAGCAACATGAAAACAGACCAATACAGGGGGTATTGGCCCATCTTCTTTGTGGCGACGGTGTCACAGGTGTACATATCTATGTCAAACTCATTGAAACCACACAGTTAAATGGATGCAGTTTACTATATCCATCAGACCTCGGTAAACTAGCAAAGCCAGCTCTCTGTGCTCAGAGCCCCGCGCGGAAGGAACCCTGCAGCCTTTTCAGATCCTTGTCTGTTCCTCCCGGTCCCCTCAGTCTCCGTGAGAACATGGGCCAGGTTCCCTCTGCACCATGGAGAATGGCGAGTGGGTGGAGGCGCACCCCCCATTGTCCCTGCCCATAATCACGCCTGGGAGGTTGTCACTGCCGCTGCCCCTGCATCCCCAGAGCCACACTGAGAGTGGCGTAGCCTTTGCTCCCTCTGTGTGGCATGCGTCACCCTGCAGGTCTGCCCTGGCCTCCTGCCTGGCCGCTCTGCCATGGCACGGTCAGTGCCCAAGGAGGGATGCAATTTAGGGGACCTGCCTTGAGGTCTGGCATCTCCTGGTGTTGTCTATTTGCTTTGTTTGGTTGCTAATTGGCATTCCGTTTTTAGGACTGATATAAGCTACTTGAGACCCAGTTGTATCCCATCATCTTTGGCCCAGGTAAAGCCTCCCCTCCCAAGTGGTTGATTGTGATGCAGCCCACCTGTTCCTCATCCCGCCAACCCCCCAAACCCAACACACCCACAGCTGCTGACCACGCTGAAACCTTCGGGCCAACACCTGCGTCATGAAAATCAGTTCCCTTCACAGGAGTTTCCTTTCCTTTTCTTTCTCTTCTTTTTCTTTTTTGAGATGGAGCTTTGCACTTGTTGCCCAGACTGGAGTGCAATGGTGCAATCTCAGCTCACTGCAACCTCCACCTCCCGGGTTCAAGTGATTTTCCTGCCTCAGCCTCCTGAGTAGCTGGGATTACAGGCATATGCAACTACGCCCAGCTAATTTTGTATTTTTAGTAGAGACGGGGTTTCTCCATGTTGGTCAGGCTGGTCTCGAACTCCCGACCTCACATGATCCGCCCACCTCGGCCTCCCAAAGTGCTGGGATTACAGGTGTGAGCCACCACACCCGGCCTCCTTTCTTTCTCTACCTTTCCTTCCCTTCCTTCCCTCCCTCCCTTCCTCCCCTCCCTCCCTTCTTCCTTCCTTTTCTTCCTTCCTCCCTTCCTCCTTCCTTTACTTCCCTTCCCATTTTTTCTTTCTCTCTCTCTCCCTTTCTCTCTTTGTCTCCCTCCCTTTCTCTTTCTCTCTCTTCTTTTTTTTTTTTTTTTTTTTTTTTGAGATGGAATCTTGCTCTGTCGCCCAGGCTGGAGTGCAGTGGCGCGATCTCGGCTCACTGCAAGCTCTGCTTCCCGGGTTCACGCCATTCTCCTGCCTCAGCCTCCCGAGTAGCTGGGACTACAGGCGCCCCCCACCACGCCCGGCTAATTTTTTGTATTTTTAGTAGAGACGGGGTTTCCCCGTGTTAGTCAGGATGGTCTCGATCTCCTGACCTCGTGATCCGCCCGCCTCGGCCTCTTTTTTCTTATACTTTCTCTTTTTACTTTTTCTTTCTCTTTGTTTTATTTCTCTTTCTCTCTTTTTCTTTCTTTCTCTTATCTTTCTCTTTCTCTCTTTCTTTTTCTTTCTCTCTTTTTCTCTTTTTCTCTTTTTCTCTTTCTCCCTTCTCCTCTTTCCCTTCTTTCTCTTCTCTCCTTTTCTTTTCGAGACGAAGTCTTGCTCTATCGCCAGGCTGGAGTGCAGTGGCGTGATCCCGGCTCACTGCAACCTCCACCTTCCAGGTTCAAGCAATTCTCCTGTCTCAGCCTCCTGAGTAGCTGGGATTACTACTAATTTTTGTATTTTTAGTAGAGATGGGGTTTCATCATATTGGCCAGGTTGGTCTCAAACTCCTGGCCTCAAGTGATCCACCCGCCTCAGCCTCCCGAAGTGTTCTTTCGTTTTCTGCTCCTCCTCTTCCCCTTTCCTTTCCCTGTTTCTCTCAAGAGAGTATGGCTCTGTCGCCCAGGCTGGAGTGCAGTGGTACAATCATGGCTCAGTGCAGCCTTAAACTCCTAGGCTCAAGTGATTCTCTTGCGTCAGTCTCCCAAGTAGCTGAGACTACAGGCCTGTGCCACCACCCTTGGCTAATCTTTAAAAAAAATTTCTTTTCTTTTTCTTTCTTTCTTTCTTTCCTTTTTTTTTTTTTTTTTTTTTGAGGCGGGGGTCTCGTATGTTGCCCAGACTGGCTCAAACTCCTGGCCTCAAGTGATCTGCCCACCTTGGCCTCCCAAAATGCTGGGATTGCAGGCGTGAGCCACCACACCCAGCCCTGTTTTCCATTTTAACTGAAACGTCCTGACCAATAGTTTCCAGAAACAGCATTTGACTATTGTAGCCGCAAACCCAGGATGGGCTGGGCAGTCTTCTGCATACAAGTGTGTGTGTGCACGAAAATGATTGCTTTTCTTTTCCATAAACCCTCTTACAAACTCCTGACGGCAGAAATGGGCTGTGTTTCCTGCTGTGTCACACAACACTCAGCTTGGCAGACGTTCAGTTCTCGAAGCCTTTTTCTCCCATCGAGGACAAGCACTCAGGTGGCTGTGTCTGTCACATGCTGTGCAGAGAGGCTGTTCCCAGACACTCCAGCCCCTGTTTCCACTTTACTGTTGCCTCCAGTGGTGATCTTGTGGGACAGCGTAAAATGCTAGGGTCCTGTTGCTCAAAGGCTGAAACGTGAAATTTACGCTCATGGATAGATGGGTGAGTTGGCAGTGATTGAAAATAAATGGGGCTGGGTGTGGTGGCTCACGCCTGTAATCCCAACACTCTGGGAGGCCAAGGCGTGGGGACCACCTGAAGTCAGGAGTTCGAGACCAGCCTGGCCAACATGGTGAAACCGCATCTCTACTAAAAACACAAAAATTAGCCAGGTGTGGTGGCAGACGCGTCATCCCAGCTACTCGGGAGGCTGAGGCAGGAGAATCACTTGAACCCAGGAGATGGAGGTTGCAGTGAGCCAAGATCACGCCACAGCACTCCATCCTGGCTGACAGAGCAAGACTGTCTCAAAAAAAATAAATAAATAAAAATAAATTGACTACTCACAGGAGTACTTTGATCTCTGTTGGGAGGTAAAGAACCACTATTTCTTTACAATTCTTTTCAATAGAGTCAGGGTTTTGTCACGTTGCCCAGGCTGGCCTGGAACTCCTGGGTTCAAGCGATTCACCTGCCTCGGCTTCCCAAAATGTTGGGATTACAGGCGCACCCAGTCTACAACCTTTTCTTTCTTTTCTTTTCTTTCCTTCCTTTCTTTCTTTCCTTTCTCTCTTTCCTTTCTTCCTTTCTTTCCTTTCTTCCTTTCTTTCCTTTCCTCATTTCCTTTCTTTCCTTTTTCTTTCTTTTCTTTCTTTCTTTCCTTTCTTCCTTTCGACAGGATCTCACTCTGTCACCCAGGCTGGAGTGCAGTGGCATAATCTCAGCTCACTGCAACCTCTGTCTCCCAGGTTCAAGTGACTCTACTGACTTAGCCTCCCGAGTAGCTGGGATTACAGGTGTGAGCCACCACGCCAAGCTAATTTTTCTATTTTTAGTAGACACAGAGTCTCACCATGTTGGCCAGGCTGGTCTTGAACTCCTGACTTAAAGTGATTTGCCTGCCTCAGCCTTCCAAAGTGCTGGGATTACAGGTGTGAGCCACGGTGCCCAGACTAAAACCACTCTTGCTTAAAGCTTTGTGGGTAAAGTGATGACACCTTCTCCTCCTGCTGTGTCCTGGGCATAGCCGGGGGCAGAGCTGGGCATTTCTACACTGCCACAGGCTTATTTTCTGGTAGGTCTTCACTTGAGCCAAGCCAGAGGAGCGGGCCTGGGGTGACATTGGCCTTCAGCAGGCTCAGTGGCTGAGCAAGGGAGATGTGGGAGGATCTAGAAAAGGGGTTAGGCTGGGCGTGGTGGCTCACGCCTGTAATCCCAGCACTTTGGGAGGCCAAGGCAGGTGGATTATGTGAGGTCAAGAGTTCGAGACCAGCCTGGCCAACATGGTGAAATCCCATCTCTACCAAAAATACAAAAATTAGCTGGGCGTAGTGGTGGGTGCCTGTAATCCCAGCTACTAGGAGGCTGAGACAGAAGAATTGCTTGAACTTGGGAGGCAGAAGTTGCAGTGAGCCGAGATCACACCACTGCACTCCAGCCTGGGTGATAGAGCGAGACTCAGTGTCAAAATAGAAAAGAAAAGGGTAAGTATGGTGGTCACACCTGTAATCCCAGAACTTTGGGAGGCTGAGGTGGGATGATTGCTTAAGTCCAGGCATTTTGAGACCAGCCTGGGCAACACAGCAAGACACCATCTTTATAAAAAATAATACTAAGCTGGGTGTGGTGGCAGGGGCCTATAGTCCCAGCTACTCAGGAGACTGAGGTGGGAGGATAGCTCAAGCCCAGGAGTTGGAGGCTGCAGTGAGCTATGATTATGCCATTGTACTCCAGCCTGGGCAACAAAGCAAGACCCCATCTCTACATAAAAATTTAAGAATTAGCTAGGCGTGGTGACCTGTGCCTATAATCCCAGCTACTCAGGAGGCTGAGGCAGGAGGATTGCTTGAGCCCAGGAGTTTGAGACTAGAGTGAGCTATGATCATGCCACTGCACTCCAGCCTGGGTAACAGAGCAAGACTCTATCTCTTTAAAAAAAAAAAAAAAAATGCGGGCCGGGCGCGGTGGCTCACTCCTGTAATCCCAGCACTTTGGGAGGCCGAGGCGGGTGGATCACGAGGTCAAGACGATCCTGGCTGACACAGTGAAACCCTGTCTCTACTAAAAATACAAAAAATTAGCCGGGCATGGTGGCAGGCACCTGTAGTCCCAGCTACTCAGGAGGCTAAGGCCGGAGAATGGTGTGAACCAGGGAGGTGGAGCTTGCAGTGAGACGAGATAGCGCCACTGCACTCCAGCCTGGGTGACAGAGCGAGACTCCGTCTCAAAAAAAAGAAAAAAATGCGGAGGGCTGAGGTGGAGGGCTCAGAGAGGGCAGAACTGTGCAGATGGCAGGGCTGGGAGTGATGGGTAGGCAGGGCTGGGATAATCAACTGAGCTCAGGTGGGGTGGGTATGGCTGGTGGTGGAGCAGCCCTCACTGGGCCTGGGTGAATGTGCATAGTGTAGACATCAGGAGCAAGGGGGGGACCCTGAATGGTGCAAGGAGAGGCTGCAGGAGATGTGACAGCTGCCCTGTCCCTTGGCTTCAAGCAACAGTGTGGCTTAGGTAGCACTTTGGTTGCCTCCGTGACCCCAGGCTGATAAAACCACCCAATCACATGGCAGCTACTTCTACCAGAAGGTGAATGCCCATCAGGCAATGCGACCCTCCTCTGCATCCCCGGCGTTTGCCTAAACCCAGACGAGCAGGGCCAGCTGCTGTTCCAGCATCTGTGCTAGAGCTTGGCTCACACTGTTCCACTGCCTGGAATGCCAGCCTCTGTCCTCTCCTCCGGCCCATTAAGAAGGGGAAAACTGAGACATCATGGCAGAGCCTATGAGATGTTATCAACATTCTATGTCAATTTATTTTTTATTTTTTAATTTGCTTTTTTTTTTTTTTTTTTTTTTGAGATAGAGTCTAGCTCTGTCGCCCAGGCTGGAGTGCAGTGGCATGATCTCAGCTCACTGAAACCTCTACCTCCCGGGTTCAACCAATCCTCCCACCTCAGCCTCCCGAGTAGCTGGGACTACAGGCATGTGCCACCATGCCTGGCTAATTTTTGTATTTTTAGTAGAGAGGGGGTTTCACCTTGTTGGCCAGGCTGGTCTCGAACTCCTGACCTCAAGTGATCTACCCACCTCAGCCTCCCAAAGTGCTGGGATTACAGGTGTGAGTCATCGTGTCTGGCCATGCCAATGAATTTAAGTATTTGGATAAAACCAACAACTTTCTAGAAAATTACTGAAACTGACACAAGAAATTGAATCTGTAACTTAAAATCCCCCCACCACGGCCCAGCGCGGTGGCACATGACTGTAATTCCAGCAGTTTGGGAGGGCAAGGTGGGAAGAACTCGTGAGGCCAGGAGTTCAAGACCACCCTGGGCAACATAGCAAGACCCCCCGCCCTCTGTCTCTACAAAAAATTTCCAAATTAGCCGGGCATGGTGGTGCATGCCTGTAGCCCCAGTTGCTCGGGAAGTGAGGAGGAAGAATTGTTTGAACACAGGAGGTCGAGGCTGCAGTGAGCTGTGATTGCATCTCTGCACTCTAGCCTGGGTGACAGAGTGAGACTCATTTTTTTTTTTTAAGACTTTAAAAAATGGCCTTCTGAGGACCTGGCTCTTGCCTTGAATGAATGGGGGGACCTCTTCACCCTTCAGACCCCCAGAATGGCAGGTTCCCTCTCCTCATGGGTATTTCTGCTGGGACTCTCTCTGGGTTCACCTGAAAGGTACGGAGCTCTTCAGCTCCCTTCCACTCTTCAGAAAAGACATCCCTCGCCACGGCCTGAGTCCACTGGAGCACACAGTTGATGACTTTTAGGCTGTTGATATTTCTCTGGTAACGTGTTTTTTTTTTTTAATTATTATTATTGTTATTATTCTTTTGAGATGGAGTCTCGCTGTGTTTCCCAGGCTGGAGTGCAGTGGCACAATCATAGCTCACTGTAGCCTCCACCTCCTGGGCTGAAGTGATCCTTCTGCTCAACCTCCCACGTAGGTAGGACTACAGGCACATGCCACCATGCTGGCTAGTTTACTTTTTGTACAGACAAGGTCTTACTGTATTGCTCAGGCTGGTCTCAAACTCCTGGGCTCAAGCGATCCTCCCACCTTGGCCTCCCAAAGTGCTGGGATTATAGGCATGAGCCACCATGCTGGGCCTCTTTGCTTAAAAAAAAAAAAGTCACTATTTGCTGTACCCCAGTTTCCATTTACCATGTGTTTGGGGTGCAACCTGCCCAGTCATCTGAGAAGGAAGTGCCAGGGATTCAATTATTTCCAAAAACTGGGTTTCCAGGTTTTGCCATCGAGAAATAAATTGGGATTTGGGTCAGGTGCAGTGGCTCATGCCTGTAATCCCAGAACTTTGGGAGGCCGAGGCAGGCAGATCACTTGAGGCCAGGAGTTCAAGACCAGCCTGGCCAACATGGCAAAACCCCGTCTCTACTTAAAATATGTTTTTAAAAAAGAAGAAAAAGAAAAAAGAAAATTAGCCGGGCATGGTGGTAGGTGCCTTCAATCCCATCTATTCCAGACGCTGAGGCAGGAGAATGGCTTGAGGTGGAGGTTGCAGTGAGCCGAGATTGCGCAACTGCACTCCAGCCAGCCTGGGCGAAAGAAACCGGGATTTAGAAATGCCTCAGGTATTGGGCTCCTGTCTCCTCTTGCGGGGGTGGGGGAGAGTGGTATTTTCACGCCTTCCAGGAAGCAGGCGGGTGTCTCCAGTCCCATAACCCTCTTCTCACCTGGATTTGCCATGCTGGTGAGTGCTGCAAAAGTGCCGAGTGAGCCAAGCACACCTTGTCCCTTCCCTAGCTGGTCTCTCTGGGACAGCCTGGTCCACAGTTCCTTCTGCTTTTCCTAACAGAAGACCTTTGTGGTTTTCGAACTTTACCTGTGACTGGCAGGTGCAAAGTGCTGGGAAACCCACGCTGGCCGTCTCCCCCAGCCTCCGCCCCGGTCCCTCTACTTCCTCCAATTCAGTGTCGTTCATAATAAAACGGATTTTGACTGCTATGCATCTGACACTGGTGTTTATGGCTTGGGGGATTACAAAGTTAGGAAAGGAAGAGGGGTTGGTATCAACCCCCAAACTAGCATGCTTACGTGGATTGCAAGGAGTCTGGCATGGTGATGTGTGCCTGCAATCTCGCAATGCGTCCGTTATGTGCGCTTGCCTTCGTCCAGCGTGGTTATCTGCACTCGCAATGCGTCTGGCATGGCTACCTGCGCTTGCGATGGGTCCGGCGTGGTTATGTGCGCTTGGCTGCATCTGGCGTGGTTATTTGCGCTTGCAATGCGTCCGGCAGGGTTATGAGCGCTTGCAGTGGCTCCAGCACGATTATCTGTGCTCGCAATGAATACGGCAAGGTTATGTGTGCTTGCCTGCATCCGGCATGGTTATCTGCGCTTGCAATGTGTCCGGCACGGTTATGTGTGATTGCAGTGCGTCTGGCATGGTTATCAGCGCTTGCAGTGCATCTGTTATGTGCGCTTGCAATGTGTCTGGCATGGTTATGTGTGCTTGTACTTGCTGGGGATAAGGACCAGCTGCATCGCCTTTGTTTCTCTCCATCCCACTGCCTCATGATAACCACCATGCCAAAGCGGCAACTGTCCCCCACAATCTGAAGGACGTGACATCGAAGCTTCCCTTGAAACCTACTGAGGAGCTTGTAAGAAACTGATTTGGCACAGACAATCCCCACTGCAACTCACTCAATCCACGAGGACTTTTTTTTTGAGACAGAGTCTCGCTCTGTCACCCAGACTGAGCTTGAACTCCTGGGCTGAAGTGATCCTCCTGCCTCAGCCTCCTGAGTAGTGGGGAGTACAGGCACGCACTCCACACCAAGCTAATTTCTTAATTTTATTTTGTAGAGACGGGGTCTTGCTATATTGCTCAGGCTGGTCTAGATCTCCCAGGCTCAAGTGATCCTCCTGCCTTGGCTGGGATTACAGGCATGAGTCACTGCATCCAGCCCCCATCCCCCTTTTTTGGCTTAACCCCACCAAGATAAAGGGAACATGAATACAGTTAAAGGTAGAAAAGAGATGTCCACACAGTGTTAGGAGAAACATTACTAATGGCAACCCCTGGCAGAGCAAAGCTGAAGACCAGGCTGGGTGCAGTGGCTCACACCTGTAATCCCAGCACTTTGGGAGGTTGAGGCAGGTGGATCACGAGGTCAGGAGTTCAAGACCAGCCTGGCCAAGATGGTGAAACCCCATCTCTACTAAAAATACAAAAATTAGCTGGGTGTGGTGGTGGGGGCCTGTAATCCTAGCTACTTAGGAGGCTGAGGCAGGAGAATCGCTTAAACTGAGGAGGCGTAGGTTGCAGTGCACCGAGATCGCACCACTGCACTCCAGCCTGGGAAACAGAGCAAAACTGTCTCAAAAAAAACCCCTGAAGCCTAAGTTCTTCAGAGGCAAACACTCTTTGGGAGGGGAGTCAAAGAGGAAAAGGCTCTGGGATTGGTGGAAACATATATGCCAGAGGGTGGAGATGTGCAGTGGGCTGCAAACAGGAGACCTGTTCAAAGTCAGAGTGAAGGCTGGGCACAGTGGCTCATGCCTGTAACCCCAGCACTTTGGGAAGCCAAAGCAGGAGACTCTCTTGAGGCCAGGAGTTCAAGACCAGCCTGGGCAACATAGTGAGACCCCCCATCTCTACAAAAAATAAAAATAGAAAAATTAGCCAGATGTGGTGGTGCACACCTGTAGTTCCAGCTACTTGGGAGGCTGGGGTGGGAGGATTGCTTGAGCCCAGGAGCTGGAAGCTGTAGTGAGCTGTGATTGCACTACTGCACTCCAGCCTGGGAAACAGAGCCAGACCCTATGTCCCTTTTTTTTTTTTTTTTTTTTTGAGATGGAGTCTTGCTCTGTTACCAGGCTGGAATGCAATGGCATGACCTCAGCTCACTGCAACCTCCGCCTCCCGGGTTCAAGCAATTCTCCCGCCTCAGCATCCTGAGTAGCTGGGACTACAGGCACCCGCCACCATGTCCGGCTAATTTTTGTATTTTTAGTAGAGATGGAGTTTCACCATGTTGGCCAAGATGGTCTCCATCTCCTGACTTCGTGATCCGACTGCCTGGGGCTCCCAAAGTGCTGGGATGACAGGGGTGAGCTAACCCTATGTCTTGAAAAAAAAAAAAGTTTAAATGAAGAGTGGTAAGACATGAGACCCCCTCTACACTGGGCTGGGTGGTCGCTCGCCCCAGTCTGCAAGAGGGAAAGAAAAGGTCTGAACTTGGAGGTGTGAAAATGGAACCTCTCTAGAAAGCTGCACCCTGGCCAGCGACACCACAGCTGTGTCTCCTGGAGCTGGGAGCATCCCCACTCACACCTCAGGGAGGGAGTGGAGTATTCCCAGGTGCAGATATGGCCCGGTGCAGATACAAACCTAACCGAGGGAAAAGCCCTTGTGAGGGTCCTGCCTCTGTCCCCAGGACGAGTGCGAGGCAGCCCTGCCCCCTGGTGGCAGCACTCAGAACTGCATCAGCAGGTGGTCTGCCTTAGGACCGGGGGACACCGCAGGCAACATAAATGCCCTTGTGGGTTACAATCTAATAAGGAAGATGGTCAATCATCTTATTAAAATAATCGGCCGGGCGCATTGGCTCACGCCTGTAATCCCAGCACTTTGGGCGGCCCAGGCGGGCAGATCACGAGGTCAGGAGATCGAGACCATCCTGGCTAACACGGTGAAACCCTGTCTCTACTAAAAATACAAAAATTAGCCGGGCGTGTGGCAGGCACCTGTAGTCCCAGCTACTCCGGAGGCTGAGGCAGGAGAATCACTTGAACCCGGGAGGCAGAGCTTGCAGTGAGCCAAGATCGTGCCACTGCACTCCAGCCTGGGCGACAGAGTGAGACTCCATCTCAAAAAAAAAAAAAAAAAAAAAAAAAATTTAGCCTGGCGTGCTGGCCTATAATCCCAGCAACTTGGGAGGCAGAGGAAGGAGAATTGCTTGAACCCGGGAGGCGGAGGTTGCAGTGAGCCGAGATTGCACCACTGCACTCCAGCCTGGGCAACAGAGGCAGACTCTGTCTCAAAAAGAAAAAAAAAATTACTGCTGTGAAGGGAACAAGGGGCCGAAGGAAGTAATTACAGAAGGGCCAGGGACAGGGTAGCGTTTATGAGAGGTTGGGGATGAGATTTTGAAGATGGTCTCTGGGTTCCAGGCCGAGCTCACTCTGGTGCTCCTCTGGACGGTGGAGCGGGGCTCTTCGCTGGGCTGCTTATTCCAGGCTCTGAGCTCTGGGTGGTGGGCTCAGGCTCTCCCAGGGATGTCGGTGTCTCTGTGGTTACCACTGCCCAGTGGCCTGGGTTCTGCTTCTCCTCTGGACTCAGGTACTCTCTGGGGCTGACAAGACCCAGGTGGGCAGAGAATGAGGTGAAGGCTTGAAGACCAAATCGTGGGAGATGCCGGGAATGGGTGGTGCAGCGTCTGCCTGGCAGCAGCCCTGGGTGGGAGGCGCTTACGGCAGTGGTATGTCCACTCTGACCGCAATTTCCCATCAATATCCAGACCTGTGCCTGCAACATCAAGACCTGTGCCTGTTCCTAAAGAGTGCAGGTACCTGAAGCCCCACAAGGGCTCCCCCTCTACAAGACCTGCCCCCAGGATCTTAGGGCCTGGGAAAAGCGGGAGCTAAGATGAGGGTTTTGGGGGAGAGGAGGGGACCCCTTCATTGACTCCATGGACCAGCCTCAAAACAGAGATGGAGGCAGAGATGTTCAGAGATAGTACCAGCGTCAAGGAAACTCCTGTGTCGCCCCTAGGTCAGGCTGCCCTGGAGAGAAGTCCAGAGCCCCTGGAGGGGATAGACTGAGCTAGAGAGATGAGGGGGTGGCTGGTGCTCCCCTACTTCATCAGATAGGACTGTGAAGCCTGGGAGCAGGCTGGGAGTCCGAGGATATGGGAGAGCATTCACAGCTGAGAAGTAAAGGAGAGGGTGGGCGCGGCAGCTCATGCCCGTAATCCCGGCACCTTGGGAGGTCGAGGTGGGCAGATGACTTGAGCTCAGGGGTTCAAGGCCAGCCTGGGCAACATGGCGAAACCCCGTCTATACCAAAAATTACAAAAACTAGCTGGGCATGGTGGTATGTGCCTGTAGTCCCAGCTACTTGGGAGGCTGAGAGGTGGGAGGATCGATTGAGCCCAGGAAGCAGAGGTTGCAGTGAGCTGAGATCACACTACTGCATTCCAGCCTGGGTAACCGAGCGAGACCCTGTCTTAAAAAGAAGAAGTAAAAGACTGATTCATCCCCTCCTGGACGCATAGCCCCTCTAGAGCTGTCTTTGACAGTCTGGGCTGCCATAACAAAGTCCCATAGACTGGCTGCCTTGCCTTATCAACAATAGACATCTATTTCTCACAACTCCGGAGACTGAAGATCTGAGATCAGGGTACATGGTCAGCTTCTGGTGAGGGTCCTCTTCTGGGTTCCAGATCACAGACTTCTAGTTGTGTCTTCATGTGGTGGAAAAAGAGGGCGCTCTCTGGGGTCCCATTGATTGATGGATTGATTGATTGAGATGGAGTTTCACTCTTGTCGCCCAGGCTGGAGTGCAGTGGCATGATCTCGGCTCACTGCAACCTCCACCTCCCTGGTTCACGCCATTCTCCTGCCTCAGCCTCCCAAGTAGCTGGGATTACAGGCATCTGTCACCATGCCCAGCTAATTTTTTGTATTTTTAGGAGAGACAGGGTTTCACCATGTTGGGCAGGCTGGTCTTGAACTTTTGACCTCATGATCCGCCTGCCTCAGCCTCCTTAAGTGCAGGCATTACAGGTGTGAGCCACCGCACCCAGCCATCCCTTTTATTAATATAAGGGCACTATGCCATTTGTGAGGGTAACACCCTTATGACACAATCACCTCCCAAAGGCCCATGTCTCATAATACCATTACCTTGGAGGGCAGGTTTCAACATATAAATGTTAGGGGGAGCATGTTCAGTCTACTGCAAGAGCAATGAGGTAAGTTTCAGTGTTGGGGTGTGCATGAAATGGGGGACAATATTGCAGGCAAAGACACTGGCTGAGAAGCAACCCCTCCAGCCCATACCCCAAATACCCCATTAAGATCTCATTTATTTGTCCACAAAATGGGAACAGAAATAGCACTTTGGCCAGGTGCGGTGGCTCACGCCTGTAATCCCAGCACTTTGGGAGGCCCAGGTGAGTGGATCACGAGGTCAGGAGTTTGAGACAGGCCTGGCCAATATGGTAAAACCCCGTCTCTACTAATACTACAAAAATTAGCCGGGCATGGTGGCCTATGCCTGTAATCCCAGCTACTCAGGAGGCTGAGGCAGGAGAATCACTTGAACCCATGAGGCGGAGGTTGCAGTGAGCTGAGATTGCGCCATTGCACTCCAGCCTGGGCAACAAGAGTGAAACTCTGTCTCCCAAAAAAAAAAAAAAAAAGGAAGGAAGAAATAGCACCGCCCATGGGAATGGGATTCCCACCCTCTTGGGCTGCTGTGTTTGGCTCCAGAGTGTAGAGCCTGGGCTTGCGAAGACAGGGGGACCCTTCCAGGCCTCTAATTTCCTGAAGCCATTTGTGGGGACTACTGAACACACCTGGAGGAAGTCCCTCCTCTCTCCAGAGGAACAGGGCAAAACACTGCCCTCTGACGACAAATTGTAGTTGCTTTTCCCAGGAGCACTGAGCTTTAATTTTTTTTTTTTTTTCCTGAGACAGAGTCTTGCTTTGTCACCAAGTTGGAGTGCAGTGGCGCAAACTCGGCTCACCACAACCTCCGCCTCCCAGGTTCAAGCAATTCTCCTGCCTCAGCCTCCTGAGTAGCTGAGATTATAGCCATGCAGCACCACGCCCAGCTAATTTTTGTATTTTTAGTGGAGACGAGGTTTCACCATGGTGGCTGGGATGGTTTTGATCTCCTGAACTCGTGATCCACCTACCTTGGCCTCCCGAAGTGCTGAGATTACAGGCATGAGCTACCACGCCGGCCTGAATCTTAATTTTTGTTCCGCAAACGCCCTCCTTCTGCCCTCAGGCCTGGGAGGAAAATGCTCCTTGTCTAACTCTGTGGAGTCTCTGCCCCAAGGGGATCCACCAGACAGGAAATTCAGGATTCCAATTTGTAGGGACAAGTACCAAATTTCCTTCCAGAAAGCTTGACAAATTACCCTCCACCAACTGCATGCAAGAAAACCTCTCACCTCTGCCAGGCTGGTTAGAAACTTACACATTTTTTGCCACTATTTTTGCAAAAACACAGTATTGCATTTACAATTGTTTCATTTGCTGAATCAAAGGTAAGTTGGGAGGCAGGATCATTTCAAGAACAGCAGAATAAACACCTCTGATAATCGGCCAGGCGCAGTGGCTCACTCCTGTAATCCCAGCACTTTGGGAGGCTGAGGCAGGCAGATCATGAGGTCAGGAGTTTGAGACCAGTCTGGCCAATGCGGTGAAACCCCATCTCTACTAAAAATAGAAAAATTAGCCAGGCCTGGTGGTGCACGCCTGTAGTCCCAGCTACTTGGGAGGCTGAGGCAGGAGAATTGCTTGAACCCGGGAGGCGGAGGTTGAAGTGAGCTAAGATCGCACCACTGCACTGCAGCCTGGGCGACAGAGGGAGACTCCGTCTCCAAACAAAAAAAACTCCAAAATAACTGAAAATCTCCTCCTCCATAAAAGCCACACAAATCCTGGCAAAAATGGTCAAAACCAACTTCTTCATAACTTTAGAAATTAACCAAAGGCTTATAACAATTCGAGGAGTTTAAGAAAAATACCTGAATATCTGTAAGATTGTCAGTCAAGAAAAATGATGAGACAAGCATCAATCATTTTAGGAGGTTTATTCGCCAAAGTTAACGATGTACACCTGGGAGACAGGTCTATGTCTTTCTCCAAAAGTAATTTTGAGACTCCACTGTTAAAGGGGAAAGGGCAAGATACTGAGAAGTACACAATTTTCATGTAAGAAGGAGGTAGGAAAAATAGTCATTCATGCCTGTTGTCTGGTTCAGTGAATCTGCTTCTCCCCGCCCCCAAAGAGGGTCTCATTCTGTTGCCCAGGCTGGAGTGCAGTGGCACAATCTCGGCTCACTGCAACCTCCGCCTCCCGGGTTCAAGCGATTCTCCTGCCTCAGCCTCACAAATAGCTGGGATTACAGGTGCCCACCACCACGCCTGGCTAATATATGTATTTTTAGTAGAGACGGGGTTTCACCATGTTGCCCGGGGTTGGTCTCGAACTCCTGACCTCAGGTGATCCGCCCGCCTCAGCCTCCCAAAGTGCTGGGATTACAGGCATGAGCCACCGTGCCTGGCCTGTACTTTTTTATTTTTTTATTTTTTTACATAAGATAACATAGACAAAATGGGGCAGGGGAGCAATCAGATATGCATTTGTGTCTGGTGGGCAGGGGTTTGACTGCACCTGTAAAAGGTGAGCTATCAGTTTACATTGCTCTGGTGAAATTTTCACAGAAACACCTTAAAGATCTTGCACCTCACTAGGAATTTCCTTGTGAGCAAAATGTGAAGGAGGCTTGTAGCTAGCCATCTTATTTAGAAACCCAAAAATGGGGAGGCAGGTTTGCACAACCCAGTTCCCAGGTTGACTTTTCCCTTTGGCTTAACGAGTTTGAGGTCCCAAGATTTTTTTTTTTTTTTTTTTTGAGATGGAGTCTCGCTCTGTCACCCAGGTTGGAGTGCAGTGGCACGATCTTGGCTCATGGCAACCTCTGCCTCCTAGGTTCAAGCAGTTCTCCTGCCTCAGCCTCCTGAGTATCTGGGATTACAGGTGCCCACCACCACACCTAGCTAATTTTTGTATTTTTAGCAGAGATGGGGTTTCACCATGTTGGCCAGGCTGGTCACGAGCTCCTGACCTTAGGTTATCTGCCCGTCTCAGCCTCCCAAAGTGATGGGATTACAGGCGTGAACCACCACGCCCAGCCTGGGGTCCCAAGATTTAATTTCCTTTCAGGAGACCAGTGAGCTCTGTAGCATGTGACCTTCCCATTTCCTTCTTCCCAACTCTGATAGCCTTAAAATCCAATAGGTTTGGCCAGGTGCACACTTGTAATCCCAGCACTTTGGGAGGCTAAGGTGGGTAAATTGCTTGAGCCCAGGAGTTTAAGACCAGCCTGGGCAAGATGGTGAGACCCCATATCTACAAAAAATACAAAAATTAGCTAGGCGTGGTGGTACAAGCCTGTAGTCTCAGGTACTTGGGAGGCTGAAGTGGGAGGATCGCCTGAACCCAGGAAGTCGAGGCTGCAGTGAGCCATGATCATGCCACTGTACTCCAATCTGAACAATGGGGGTGATACCCTTCCATCTCAAAAAAAAGAAAAAAACCCAACACCCTTTACCCACAGTAGCTGTAAAAACCAGCACTTTAGGCCGGGCGTGGTGGCTCACACCTGTAATCCCAGCACTTTGGGAGGCCGAGGTGGGCAGATCACAAGGTCAGGAGATTGAGACCATCCTGGCTAACATGGTGAAACCCCATTTCTACTAAAAATACAAAAAATTAGCCAGGTGTGGTGGCGGGCGCCTGTAGTCCCAGCTACTCGGGAGGTTGAGGCAGGAGAATGGTGTGAATCCGGGAGGCGGAGCTTGCAGTGAGCCGAGATCGAGCCACTGCACTCCAGCCTGGGCGACAATGCGAGACTGTCTAAAAAAAAAAAAAAAAAATTAGCAACCATTTTGAGAGAAAATGGGTTTCAAACTCGCCAAAAAGCCCTATCTTCAGAGAATTGTCAGTACTTCACCTATGAGGCAACTGTCTAGAAAAGCCCCACTCAGATGACTTTTTTAATTTTTTCCTTTGAGGTAAAGTCTTGCTCTGTTGCCAGGCTGGAGTGCAGTGGAGTGATCTTGGCTCACTGCAAGCTCCGCCTCCTGGGTTCAAGTGATTCTCCTGCCTCAGCCTCTCCAGTAGCTGGGACTACAGGCACGTGCCACCATGCCCAGCTAATTTTTTTTTTTTTTTTTTGAGACAGAGTCTTGCTCTGTTGCCCAGGCTGGAGTGCGGTGGCACGATCTCGCCTCACTGCAGGCTCCGCCCCCCCGGGGTTCACGCCATTCTCCTGCCTCAGCCTCCCGAGCAGCTGGGACTACAGGCACCCGCCACCTCGCCCAGGCTAATTTGGTTTTTTGCATTTTCAGTACAGACGGGGTTTCACCATGTTAGCCAGGATGGTCTCGATCTCCTGACCTCATGATCCACCCGCCTCGGCCTCCCAAAGTGCTGGAATTACAGGTGTGAGCCACCGCGCCCAGCCTACCCAGCTAATTTTTGTATTTTTAGTAGAAACAGGGTTTCACCATGTTGGCCAGGATGGTCTTGATCTCTTGACCTCGTGATCCACCCTCCGTGGCCTCCCAAAGTGCTGTGATTGTAGGTGTGAGCCAGCGCGCCTGGCCTCAGAGGACTTTTATTCACTTTCAGTAACAACTCCCTTAGAAGGTTAATACCCTATTCCCAGGACATTTCTCAAAAACAGTCAGTAGCAATTGAATAACATTGCAGCTCCCTGGGGTGGCAGTACCAGCTAAGACACACAAGAGGCTGGCCAAAAAGCATAAAATGATAATTTCGAGCATGACAGGTCTATACAGGGTTTTGAAAAGGTCTAAGATGTTCCAGTGATCTAGAAGGACATACAATATATAAGGCCATGCAGATGCCTGTGAAATGCCATGGACACCTCCAGTGTCTCACATCTGTTGTCCTTGAGATTCTGAACTGGCAGGAAGTGAAAGCTAACCGCAGGCTTGTCAACTGCTGGGGTGTTGAAGATGGACCCCAACACACAGGGGACCCTTGGCAAAAACTGGAAGACTTATTCGCTTAAAGCATTTAAGGAAACCTGTACAGTCGCTAGCTGAACACTAAACTGAGCAGAGACGAGAACCAAGAGCAAGAAAATCTGAAAACGGGGAAGGAAATCTGATTACCAGAGTTACCATAATACAGTATTTAAAATCTCCAGTTTTTGTTTGTTTTTTGTTTGTTTTTTTGTTTTGTTTTTTTGAGACACAGTCTTGCTCTGTCGCCCAGGCTACAGTGCAGTGGCACATTCTCAGCTCACTGCAACCTCCGTCTCCCTGGTTCAAGCGTTTCCCCTGCCTCAGCCTCCGGTGTAGCTGGGATTATAGGCACCCACGACCGTGCCTGGCTAATTTTTGTATTTTTAGTAGAGACGGGATTTCACCATCTTGGCCTGGCTGGCTTCGAACTCCTGACCTTGTGATCCACCCTCCTCGGTCTCCCAAAGTGCTGGGATTACAGGCGTGAGCCACCGCACCTGGCCCTAAAATCTCCATTTTTATGCAGAAAAAGTGATACATGCAAAGAAACAGAAATGTGTGGCTCATACACAAAATACATAAAAAGTAGTCCATACAAACTGGCCCTGAGGAGTTCCAGGGTTGGGCTTACTAGACGAAGACTTGAAGCTGTTATAAATATGTTCAAATAACTAAAGGAAATGTTGTCTAAAGAGTGAAAGCAGAAGAACAATGTTCCACCAAATAGAGAATATCAATAGATACCAAAATTAGGTATCTCTATTAGAGGCTGGGTATAGTGGCTCACACCTATAATCCCAACACTTTGGGAGGCTGAGGTGGGAGGATTGCTTAAGCTCAGGACTTAGGGACCAGCCTGAGCAACATACACTCCCATCTCTACAAAAGTTTTGAAAATTAGTTGGGCATGGTGGCACATTCCTGTAGTCCCAACTACTCAGGAAGCACTTGAGCCCAGAGACTGAAGCTACAGTGAGCTATGATCATGTCACTGCACTCTAGACTGGGTGACAGAGTGAGACCCTGTCTCAAAAAATCAAAAACAGAAATCCAGTAACAGCAAAAAACACTAAATAGAAGTTTTGAGTTAGAACTTCACTAGAGGGGCTCAGCAGCAGATGTGAACTGGCAGAAGAAAGAATCACCAACTCGAGGATAGATAAATTGAGATTAACCAGTATGAGGAGCAGAAGGAGGGGAGAAAGGCTTATGAGACTTGTGTTGTACCATCAAGCATAGCAACATACACGTAATTGGAATTCCATAAGGAGTGGGGAGAGAGAAAGGGGCACAAAAAGTATTTGAAGAATAGTGGACAAAACTCCATAAATTTGATGAAAAACATTAATCTACAGAGCCAAGAAGATCAATGTACTCTAACTAGGATAAACTCAGAGATCCACACGTAACTATATCACAGTCAAACTGTGGAAAGCAGCCAGGTGCAGCTCACGCCTATAATCCCAGCACTTTGGCAGGCCAAGGCGGGAGGATCACCTGAGGTCAGGAGTTGGAGACCCTCCTAGCCAACATGGCAAAACCCCATCTCTACTCAATACACAAAAATTAGCTGGGCTAATTTTTTTTTTTTCTTTGAGACGAAGTGTCTCTCTGTTGCCAGGCTGGAGTGCAGTGAGCACAATCTTGGCTCACTGTAACCTCCACCTCCCGGGTTCCCTCCTTACAGAATGGTGGTGGGTGCCTGTAATCCCAGCTACTCGAGAGGCTAAAGCAGGGAGAATTGCTTGAACCTGGGAGGTGGAAGTTGCAGTGAGCCAAAATCGTGCCACTGCACTCCAGCCTGGGTGACAGGGTGAGGCTCCATCTTAAAAAAATAAAACAAAAAACTGTGGAAAGCTACAGACAGAAAAAACTTGAAAGCAGTAAGAGAATGATATACAAGGACACCTTTATAAGATTCATAGGTGACTTCTCATCAGAAACCAGACCAGAGCAATGTCAGAAGCAATGTCAACCAAGAACTCTATACCAGTGAAATTATCCTTCAAAAATGAAGGTGAAATCAAGACATTCCCAGATAAAGAAAAGCTGATAGAATTCATCACTTGGATGCCTGTCCTGTGAGAAATACTAAAGGGGCCAGTTGCGGTGGCTCATGCTTGTGATTCCAACACTGGGAGAACAAGGCAGGTGGATCATGAGGTCAGGAGTTTGAGACCATCCTGGCTAACATGGTGAAACCCCGTCTCTACTAAAAATACAAAAATTAGCCTGGTGTGGTGCCACGCACCTGTAGTCCCAGCTACTCGGGGAGGTTGAGGCAGGAGAATTGTTTGAACCTGGGAGGCAGAGGTTGCAATGAGCCAAGATCGTGCCACTGCACTCTAGCCTGGGTGACAGAGTGAGACTCCATCTCAAAAAAAAAAAAAAGAAAAATTAAAAAATACTAAAGGGAGTCTCAGGCTGAAATATAAGGACACTAGGCAGTAACTCAAATCCACATGAAAAAATAGAGCCATCAGTAAAGGCAACCACTTAGGTGAATGTAAGAAATAGTATAAACGAGGCCAGGCGCGGTGGCTCACGCCTGTAATCCCAGCACTTTGGGAGGCCGAGGCAGGCGGATCTTGAGGTCAAGAGATCGAGACCATCTTGGCTAACACGGTGAAACCCCGTCTCTACTAAGAATACAAAAAATTAGCCGGGCGTGGTGGCGGGTGCCTGTAGTCCCACCTACTCAGGAGGCTGAGGCAGAATGGCGTGAACCCGGGAGGCGGAGCTTGCAGTGAGCCGAGACCGTGCCATTGCACTCCAGCCTGGGTGACAAGAGTGAAACTCAGTCTCAAAAAAAGAATTCATCAACATCCCAGTCTCCAGAACCATGAGTCAAATAAACTTCTGTTCTTTATAAATTAAAAAAAATGCACCAGTGGCTGGGCATGGTGGCTCATGCCTGTAATCCCAGCACTTTGGGAGGCTGAGGTGGATCACTTGGGGTCAGGAGTTCAAGACCAGCCTGGCCAACATGGTGAAACCCCATCTCTACTAAAAACACAAAAATTAGCCAAGCATGGTGGCACACGCTTGTAATCCCAGCTATTCGGGAGGCTGAGGCAGGAGAATCGCTTGAACCTGGGAGGCGGAAGTTGCAATGAGCCAAGATCGCACCATTGCACCCCAGCCTTGGATGACAGAGCGAGACTCTGGGGAAAAAAATATATAAAAGAATTCACCCAACTGAAACCCATGTTTAAAGTAAAGAGAAAATCCTATAAAAAGGGAGTCTTGGGTACAGAAGGCTGGTGGGGCACAGAAGGTTCCAAATCTCTCTCAATCCCTCCTCTCTTTGGTAGCCCAGAGTCTGGTGAGCTACCTGAGCAGGGGGCACTCCATCCAGTGTCTTCACTTTTAATTTCCCTGCTACATACAACCTCTGGTCACGTGCCTCATTCTGGTTCTGCACTTCTTTTTCTCTGTGTGCCTCTGAGTCTTTCTTTCAGTCCCTTTTCATTTTCTCCGCATTTGGGTGGGAAGATACAGACTGATAAGAGAGACAGAACGGCAGGATCCCCCTACATACGAGAACAGACTTTGAAATCAGTCAGTCCTGGGGACAGGTCCCAGCTCAGAGAGAAGCTATGTGACTCCTTTACCAAGTCAGTCTCTCTAAGGCTCAGCTTCCTCCACCGTCAATTACATTATTTTTTAAGAGACCAGAGTATTACTCTGTCATCCAGGCTGGAGTGCAGTGGTACAATCATAGCTCACTGCAGCCTCGAACTCTCAGACTGAAGCGATCTTCCTGCCTCAGCCTCCCAAGCAGCTGAGATTATAGGCCTGCACCACCACACCCGGCCTCTCCTCTGTAAATTAATAATAAGAATGCCTACTACCACACAGTGGTCTTGCAAAGATTAAATAATATCGTGCTTGGCCGGGCGCGGTGGCTCACACCTGTAATCCAAGCACTTTGGGAGGCTGAGGCGGGTGGATCACTTGAGATCAGGAGTTAGAGACTATCCTGGCCAACATGGTGAAACCCCATCTCTACTAAAAATACAAAAATTAGCTGGGCATGATGGTGGGTGCCTGTAATCCCAGCTACTCAGGAGGCTGAGGCAGGAAAATCGCTTGAACCCAGGAGGTGGAAGTTGCAGTAAGCTGAGATCTCACCACTGCACTCCAGCCTGGGTGACAGATCGAGACTCCGTGTCAATAAATAAATAAATAAATAGATAAATAAATAAATAAATACATGTATTGTGCTTATGGTGCACTTAGCCTATCACTTGCCCATTGTAATGGCTCAACAAATAGCAGTAATAATAACAGCAGGAGGCGTTGTTGTTTTCTGTTCTCTCACTCCCATCAGTATTTAGAGGGAATACGGGGATATTGCCAAGGAAGGGAAAGTTGGAGACAGTGTCAGCGTCTCTGGGCCATTGTCCAGGAAAGCACGGAGGAAGAGCTGGGGTTGGGGGTCCGGGGATTGGGAAAGGGGAAAGAGAGATGGGCTGGAAACGTAAAGGCATCCAGGGTCTTGGAGCAGCTAGGAGGTGATGCTTGTCTATCGTATGCCTCTGCCACCAAGATGCCTGCATTTTCTTCTGTCCCCCACTGGTATTTAATCTCTCCAGATATGTCTTCCATCCTGAGATTTTCAACCAGTGTAGACTGTAACAAGCATGTGATGAGCCAGAAGCACAGTAAAAGGACTAAGGACATCTTGCTATTTGGGTAATTTTTATTCGTTAACACTTCCTGGGCCAGGCACAGTGGCTCATGCCTATAATCCCAGCACATTGGAAGGCTGAGGTGGGAGGATTCCTTGAGGCCAGGAGTTCGAGGCCAGCCTGAGCAACATAGAGAGACCCCTGTCTCTACAGGTAATTTTAAAAATTAGCTGGGCATGGTGGTGTGCACCTGTGGTCCCGTCTACTCAGGAGGCTTAGGTGGGAGAATCACTTGAGCCTGGGAGATTGAGGCTGCAGTGAGCTGTGATCATGCCACCGCACTCCAGCCTGGGTGACAGAGTGAGACCTTGTCCCTACAAAAAATAAGACTTCCTAAATACAGGAAGCACTGCAGGAGATGTTTTCTATACATCATTTAAATTAATCGCTAAAACAGGGCAGGCGCAGTGGCTCACGCCTGTAATCCCAGCACTTTGGGAGGCCAAGGCAGGTGGATCACCTGAAGTCAGGAGTTCAAGACCAGCCAGGCCAACATGGTGACACCCAGTCTCTACTAAAAATACAAAAAAAATTTTTTTTAATTTAGCCAGGTGCGGTGGTACCCGCCTGTAATCCCAGCTACTCAGGAGGCTGAGGCAGGAGAATCGCTTGGACCCGGAGGCAGAGGTTGCAATAAGCCGAGATCATGCCACTGCACTCCAGCCTGGGTGACAAAAGCGAAACTCCATCTCAAAAATAAATAAGCCGGGCGCAGTGGCTCACGCCTGTAATCCCAGCACTTTCGGAGACCGAGACTGGCAGATCACAAGGTCAGGAGATCAAGACCATCCTGGCTAACACGGTGAAACCCCGTCTCTAATAAAAATACAAAAAAGCCGGGCGTGGTGGTGGGCACCTGTAGTCTCAGCTACTCAGGAGGCTGAGGCGGGAGAATGGCGAGAACTCGGGAGACGGAGCTTGTAGTGAGCCGAGATCGCGCCACTGCACTCCAGCCTGGGCGACAGAGTGAGACTCTCTCTCAAAAATAAATAAATAAACAAATAAACAAACCAAAACAATCCTGTGGGGTGAAGGACATTGCTGATGCTTGAAAATGTTAAAAAATTCCTCCTAAGCTCTCCCGACTCATACCTGAAAGAGTTGAGAGGAAAACGCAGATATGAACCCAAAGCTCCTGTTTGTCCCTTCACTGTGCCCCAGGCAAAGACAAAAGCTAGGCTCCTGCCTCAGGGAACTGGAAAATTTGATCTTGGGGCACTCTCAGTGGCCACAGCCCTTGAGTTCCTCATCAAGGGGGGGTAGATGAAGAATCTAAAACCCAGAGAAAAAAATGTAACTTGTCAACATCACATGCCATTCCAGAGGTCAGACAGGAACAGAAACCAAGCCTTTAGACTCCAGCCCCCAGACTTCCCTGAGGTGACCCCGGAGTTGGATGAAGAAGGCAACCACATCCCAGATTGCACTGTACACTGGCACACAGCTGTGCAAATGGGCACTTACACAAACACATTCGTATAGCTAGAAAGAGCTTTTTCTTTTTTCTTCTTGAGACGGAGTCTTACTTTTGTCTCCCAGGCTGCAGCGCAGTGGTGCAATCTCTGCTCACTGCAATCTCTGCCTCCCGCATTCAAGCAATTCTCCCTGCCTCAGCCTCCCAAGTAGCTAGGATTACAGGCGTCCACCACCACACCTGGCTAATTTTTTGTATTTTTAGTAGAGATGGGGTTTCACCATGTTTGCCAGGCTGGTCTCAAACTCCTGACCTCAGGTGATCCACCTGCCTCAGCCTCCCAAAGAGCTGGGATTATAGGCGTGAGCCACCGCACCTGGCCCCCTCCCCCAACTCTTTTTTTTTTAAGAGACAGGGTCTTGCTCTGTTGCCCAGACTGGACTGCAGTAGCTTGAACATAGCTGCCTTCAGCCTCGAACTCCTGGACTAAGCGATCCTCCCACCTCAGCCTCCCAAGTAGCTGGGTCTACTGGTGCACACCACCATGCCTGGCTGAATTTTAAATTGTTTGTAGAGACGAGGTCTTTCTGTGTTGCCCAGGCTGGTCTTGAACTCCTAGGCTCAAGTGATCTACCTGCCTCGGTCTCCCAGAACGCTGAGATTATAGGCATGAATCCCTGTACCCAGCTAAAAGAGCCTTTTTGGTATGTACATTGGTCTGAGGCCCTTCTAAGATCTGTGAATGGGTGTCTGTGAATAGGTATCATATTATGCATCGCTTAACGCCTGCCTTATTGACTTACAATTCTAAAGTAAACTGATGTCTTCAAACTTTTTTTTCGAGAAAGGGTCTTGCTCTGTTGCCCAAGCTGGAGTGTAGTGGCTTGATCACAGTTCATAGCAGCCTGGCTCTGCCAAGACCAGCTCGGTCGTGGAGACCCTAACCCAGTGGTGCTAGAGGAATTAAAGACACACACACACAAATATAGAGTGTGGAGTGGGAAATCAGGGGACTCACAGCCTTCAGAGCTGAGAGCCCCAAACAGAGTTTGACCCACATGTTTATTGACAGTAAGCCAGTGTTAAGCATTGTTTCTATAGATTATAGATTAACTAAAAGTATTCCTTATGGGAAACAAAGGGATGGATGGGCTCTGGCTAGTTATCTGCGGCAGGAGCTTGTCCTTAAGGCACAGGTCGCTCATGCCATTGTTTGTGGTTTAAGAACGCCTTTAAGCGGTTTTCCCCCCTGAGTGAGCCAGGTGTTCCTTGCCCTCATTCCAGTAAACCCACAACCTTCAGCGTGGGCCTCATGGCCATCGTGAACATGTCACTGTGCTGCAGAGATTTTGTTTATGGCCAGATTTGGAGGCCTGTTCCCAACACGGCTCCTGAAACAAAATGTCTTTTCTTTTTTTAAATATGGTTTACCTTGGAAATAAAAGTATAATTACAAACATAACTTTATTTTCCTTTTTTTTTAGAGATGAGGTCTTTGCTCTGTGGCCCAGGTTGGAGTGCAGTGGTGCAATCATAGCTCACTGCAGCCTCAAACTCCTGGGCTCAAGTAATCCTCCTGCTTCAGCCTTCCAAATAGTTGGGACTACAGATGTGTGCCACCATGCCTGGCTAATTTTTAAATTTTTTGTAGAGATGAGATCTCCCTGTGTTGTCAAAGCTGGTCTCAAACCCCTGGACTCAAGAGATCCTCCCACCTTTGCCTCCCAAAGTGCTGAGATTATACGCGTGAGCTGCTGTCTGGCACAAACACAACTTTCAATGGAACCATAAAGTATCCGAACCAGAGGCCGCATGTGGTAATCCCAACACTTTGGGAGGCCAAGGTGGGCAGATCACCTGAGGTCAGGAGTTCGAGAGCAGCCTGGCCAACATGGCGAAACCTCATGTCTACTAAAATTACAAAAATTAGCTGGGAGTGGTGGCGCATGCCTGTAATCCCAGCTACTTGGGAGGCTGAGGAAGGAGAATCAGTTGAACCCAGGAGGCAGATATTGCAGTGAGCCTAGCTCGCGCCACTGCACTCCAGCCTGGGCAACAGAGCAAGACTCTGTCTCAAAAAAAAATATCAGAACCAGAAGAAACATAAAGATCCTCTGGGCCAGGTGTGGTGGGTCATGCCTGTAATCCCAGCACTTTGGGAGGCCGAGGCGGGCGGATCACGAGGTCAGAAGATCGAGACCATCCTGGCTAACATGGTGAAACCCCGTCTCTACTAAAAATACAAAAAATTAGCTGGGGGTGGTGGCGGGGGCCTGTTAGTCCCAGCTACTCGGGAGGCTGAGGCAGGAGAATCGCTTGAACCCGGGAGGTGGAGCTTGCAGTGAGCCAAGATTGCGCCATTGCACTCCAGCCTGGGCAACAAAGCAAGACTCTGTCTCAAAAAAAAAAAAAAAAAAAAATCATCTGGTCCAACTCTTATTTTCTGGTGAGGAGACGAGCTCATACACTGATCAGCTCACCCTTACACAGTAGATGTTCAAAGATGGATTTCATGATTCTCAATGCAGTGGCTGTTAGTCTAAGCTCTACAAAAATAACCTCAACATATTAACAGCCTTCTGTGAGGAGAGGAACCATTAGTTAAATATCAAGGAACGGCTCTGATGATGAAATGTCAGTATCAGCCTGATCCAGTAGTTTGCTGGGCATTGGTGGACATCTGTCCTGGTGAGTGTGTAAGTGTCTTGAAGCAGGGCATCATCCTAGCCAGGTAAGGCTTCTGAGGGAAGGCGAGTTTGTGTTCGGTTTCAAAGGAGTAAAGTTTTTTAAAATTATTTCAATAGGTATTTGGGGAACAGGTGGTGGTTGGTTCCACAGATAAGCTCTTCAGTGGCGATTTCTGAGATTTTCGTGCACCTGTCACCCAAGCAGTGTACACTGTACCCAATGTGTAGCATTTTATCCACCCCGATCCCAACTTTCTCTCCGAGTCCCCAAAGTCCATTGTATCTTTGTTTTTTTGAGACAGAGTCTTGCTCTGTCGCCAGGCTGGAGTGCGCTGGCGTGACCTCAGCTCACTGCAACTTCCACCTCCAGGGTTCAAGCGATTCTCCTGCCTCAGCCTCCCTAGTAGCTAGGATAACAGGCACATGCCACCACGCCCAGCTAATTTTTCTATTTTTAGTAGAGACGGGGTTTCACCATGTTGGCCAAGATGGTCTCGATCTCTTGACCTTGTGATCTGCCTGCCTTGGCTTCCCAAAGTGCTGGGATTACAGGCGTGAGCCACCGTGCCCATCCCATTGTATCATTCTTATGCCTTTGCATCCTCATAGCTGAGCTCCTACTTACAAGTGAGAACATATGATGTTCGATTTTCTATTCCTGAGTTAACTTCACTTAGAAGAATGGTCTCCAACTCCATCCAGGTTGCTGCGAATGTCATTATTTCATTCCTTTTTATGGCTGAGTAGTAGTCGATGGTATATATATACACACCACATTTTCTTTACTCATTGATTGTTGGGCATTTGGGCTGGTTCCACAGTTTTGCAATTTCAAATTGTGCTGCTATAAATATGCATGTCTTTTTCATATAATGATGTGTTTTCCTCTGGGTAGATATTCAGGGGTAGGATTGCTGGATCGAATGATAGATCTACTTTTAGTTCCTTAAGGAACTAAAGGACTTTATACTCTTTAAAGGAGTATAAAGTCTTAAGGATTGGGGTACACGAAGAAAAAGAGGAGGAGAAGGATGTACCTCAGTTGAATGAGTCCAGAGGAAGGCTGGATGGTTGACCTTTGGCTGGGTGCGCAGATGGACGTGATTCTAGTAATTTGGGGCAGTATTGACCATGAAGCTGATTTATTGCAGGTACCTCATCTGAGATTGATGGTAACTGATGGCAAATGCCAAGGGGCATTTTTAGGGGAGGATCCAACAGAATTCGAAACAATTGACTGCAGCACAAGGGGGGAGCCTCTGGCTCTCTGAGGTTCCAGGGCCAGAACCCCAAGTCAGGGGGACAGTGAGAGGAGGCACACATGATGGAGAAATAAGGACAGCACAACTAATTCCTTCACTTATTTTGAGGTGGAGTCTCACTCTATTGCCCAGGCTGGAGCACAGTGGCGCGATCTCGGCTCACTGAAACCTCCACCTCCTGGGTTCAAGTGTTTCTCCTGCCTCAGCCTCCTGAGTAGCTGGGATTACAGGTGCCCGCCACCACACCCAGCTAATTTTTATATTTTTAGTAGAGACAGGGTTTCACCATGTTGGCCAGGCTGGTCTCTAACTCCTGACCTTGTGATCTGCCCACCTCGGCCTCCCAAAGTGCCAGGATTGCAGGCATGAGCCAGCACACCCGGCCATTCCTTCACTTATGATAATTCAGCAAACAACACAGATAAACACAATTCAAATCTTTGATTGCAGGAAATGGAGTTTAGCGGAGTTGCCTAAATGACGGTGGGATTAGAGGGTGGCACCGAGCCTGCCTGGGGAACAAGAGTCATCACCCAGGATGTGGCGTACACCTGCAGCCTTGGAGGATGACTAGAACTTTCCCGGGTGGGTAGATCCAGGAAATGAGAACAGCTTGAGCAAAGTCACGGTGCATTCAAGACGTGAGTCCCTCACTCCAACCGGGGTACGTGTTGCACAGGGGAAGGGAACAAAAGATGATGCAGGGCATGACCTTGTGAAAGACCCCGAGTGCCTTTGGGCGGCCGAGGTGGGTGGATCACTTGAGGTCAGGAGTTCAAGACCAGCCTGCCCAATATAGAGAAACTCCATCTCCACTAAAAATACAAAAATTAGCCGGGCGTGGTGGCAGGCACCTGTAATCCCAGCTACTTGGGAGGCTGAGGGCAGGAAAATCGCTTGAACCCAGGAGGTGGAGGTTGCAGTGAGCTGAGATCGTGCCACTGCACTCCAACCTGGGCGACAAGAGTGAAACTCCATCTCAAAAAAAAAAAAAAAAAAAAAACACGAGTGCCATGCTAAGGAGTGTGGACTCGACCCTGATGGTCGAGAGGGATGGTTAAGCAAAGAATTGATACCTGTGGATCCGAAGGGCTGTTCTAATTCGTGGCATGGAAAAGTGATTTCAGAAGTTGGCTGCAACTGGAAGATCAGAGAGGATCTGTTAGGAAAGAGAAAACAGGGCCAGGCCCAGTGGCTCACTTTGGGAGGTCAAGGCAGGCAGGTCACTAGAGGTCAGCAGTTCGAGACCAAGCCAGGCCAACAGGGTGAGACCTTTTCTCTACTAAAAATACAAAAATTAGCCAGGTGTGGTGGCACACGTCTGTAATCCCAGCTACTGGGAAAGCCAAGGCAGGAGAATTGCTTGAACCAGGGAGGCGGAGGTTGCAGTGAGCCGAGATCGCGCCACTGCACTCCAGCCTGGGCAACAGAACGAGACTCTTTCTCAGAAAGGAAAGAGGAAACAGGACTCAGGGGAAAGAGAAGAATTTCCAAGGTGGAGGTGCATCTGTGGTGCCCAGTTGAATTTGAGGGTGCAGGAAAGAGAATCTGGAATGAATCTTGCTGATTTCGGCACTGGGCTAGCTCCATTCCCAGAAAGGGTGGGGAGGCTTGGGTTAGAAATAACACATTGAGCTTGGGACAGGTTGAGTTGGAAGGTTGGTGGAACTGTTCAGGAGGCAGTAGAAAATATGGTTCTGGGCTGGGTGTGGTGGCTCATGCCTGTAATCTCAGCATTTTGGGAGGCCAAGGCTCACTTGAGCCCAGGAGTTCGAGACCAGCCTGGGCAACATAGCAAGAGTCCCATGTCTACACAAATAAAATAAATTAACTGAGCATTGTGGTACACACCTGTAGTCCCAGCTACTCAAAAGGCTGAGGCAGGAGTTTCACTTGAAGCCCGCAGCTTGAGACCAACCTGGGTACACAGCTAGACCCCATCTCTACAAAGCTTTTTTTTTTTTTTAACTTAAAAAAATTTAAAGTTTTTTTAAAATTAAAATTTTTTAAGTTTTTTAAAATTAAAAAAATTTTTAGTTTTTTTAAAAGTTCCTTAAATTTTAAAAATGCTTAAGCTTTTTTTAAAAATTAAGCTTTTTAAAATTAAAAAAGTTATAAAGTCTTCTAACATTTAAAAAAATGTAAAGAAGTTTTTAAAAATTTTAAAACATGGGCTGGGTGTGGTGGCTCACACCTATAATCCCAGCACTTTGGGAGGCTGAGGCACGAGGATCACTTAAGCCCAGAAGTTTGAGAACAGCCTGGGCAATATAAGGAGACCCTATTTCTACAAATAATTTTAAAAAAAAATAGGTGTGGTGGCACGCACCCATGGTCTCAGTTACTTGGGGGCTGAGGCAGGAGGACTGCCTCAGTCTGGGAGGTTGAGGCTGCAGTGAGCTGTGTGATCACACCACCACACTCCAACTTAGGTAACAGAATGAGACCCTATCTCAAAAAAAAAAAAAAAAAAAAAAGTAGGTAGGGTGCAGTAGCCCACCCCTGTAATCCCAGCACTTTGGGAAGCCGAGGCAGACAGATCACTTGAGTGCAGGAGTTCAAGACCAGCCTGAGTAACATGGCGAAACCCTGTCTCAACAAAAAATAGAAAAATTAGGGCAGGCACGGTGGCTCATGCCTATAATCCCAGCACTTTGGGAGGGTGAGGCAGATCAGCTGTGGTCAGGAGTTTGAGACCAGCCTGGACAACATAGTGAAACCCCATCTCTACTAAAAATACAAAAATTAGCTGGGCGTGGTGGCACATGCCCGTAGTCCCAGCTACTCGGGAGGCTGAGGCAGGAGAATCGCTTGAACCTGGGAGGCAGAGGCTGCAGTGAGCTGAGATTGCGCCACTGCACTCCAGCCTGGGCAACAGAGTGATATGAGACACTGTCTCAAAAAATAAAAATTAGAAAAATTAGCTAGATGAGGCGGTGTTCACCTGCGGTCCCAACTACCTGGGGGGCTGAGATGGGAGGATTGCTTGAACCCAGGAGGCGGAGAGCACAGTGAGCCAAGATTACACCACTGCCCTCCAGCCTGGGCAACGGAGCAAGATCCAGTCTCAAAAATGATGATGATATATGATTTTGCATCTAAGAGGAAGGACTGGAACTCTCCTCATGACCATGGCAGCAGCTGCTCTGACTCGTGAAGGCGGCTCTTCCTCACGAAGTGGCTGCCCCCGTGGAGAGAGTGGATGCTCTTCCCTGGCAGTTATTTTCTCTGCGACTGAGAGAGAAATGATGAACCCAGGATTGCGATGGGTTTGTCCTGAATCCAGCAAAGGGGAAGAAAAGGGAATCATAAAGCACCCGTCCCAGGGCAGGAGAGATGATGGATGCACTGTTTTATCAGCTCAGGGCTGGGAGGTGTGCAAGGGGTCAGGCGGCCTCTGTGCACAGAGGATTCTCCTGCTGCTCCTGAGCCTTCACCCATGTGTCTCTGTCTGCAGGACTGGTCATTCCTGCTGCTCAGAACCAGCCCACTCCACGCAGAGATCACCCGGGAGAACCCGGACTCCTTCCAGTCCTTCCCCGCCGGCTGCAGCTCTTCCTCTTCACTGTAGGCTGGGAACCAGGATGACTGCCTTCCTAGGTATGGACGAGGTAGGTTTTTAGGAGGTGGGATAGAACTGGGAGGGTGGGTGGCCAGGTCTGAAGGAGACCCCTGGGTGCCTGGAAGCATGCAGGGCACAGCACAGCAGCTCCGGCCATCTGAATTTCCGGGGGACATTGGACGGGGGAAGTGAGGGGTGCCCAGGATGGATTGAGAGGAGGATTCTGGGTTCCTGGGAGAATGTGGGGTCAGAGTGAGAAAGGGTAGCCCTCAGAAGGCTGGGCGTGGGGTTCTGGGGCCTAGGACAGGCAAAAGGCATACAGGTGTCTGGGAGGGAGGTGTCACAGTGACACCTCTCCAGCCTGCACTCCTGTCCCTGCCGCAGACCCCAACGCGAGCTGCTGGCCTGAGTCCAATGGGACAGCCCTGCAGGAGTTCGTGATCCTGGGCTTCTCCGCGTGGCCCCCTGGGCTCCGCGTGCTGCTCTTCGTCCTCTTCTTGCCGCTCTACCTGGCCACCCTGGCGGGGAACCTACTGATCCTGGGCCTGGCCCTGGTGGACCCCGCCCTGCACTAGCCAATGTACTTCTTCCTGGGGGCGCTGTCCGCGGCGGAGGCAGCCTACACGCTGGTGCTCACACCACGAATGCTGGCCGGCTTCCTCCTGCCCTCCAGGGGCCAGGCTGTGGCCCCCTCTACCTGCGCCGCCCAGATGGGCCTCTTCGTGGCCCTGGGGGGCTCCAAGTGCCTGCTGCTGGCTGCCATGGCCCTAGACCGCTACCTGGCCATCTGCCACCCACTCTACTACCCTCGGCTCATGACCACGGACGTCTGCTGGGGCCTGCTGGCCGCCTGCTGCGCGGGTGGCTCTGTCCTGGCCCTGGGCCTCACCGCGGCCATCTTCCAGCTGCCCTTCTGCCGCGGCGGCCTGGTCAACCACATCTTCTGTGACCTCCCGGCCGTGCTGGTGCTGGCCTGCGGGTGCCGGGCCCTGCAGGAGCGCGTCCTCCTGGTGGCCTGCCTGCTGCTGCTGGTGCTACCCCTGCTCCTCATCCTGCTCTCCTACACCCGGGTGCTGGTGGTCATCCTGGGCGTTGGGGGGGTCGCGGGCCGCCGCAAGGCCTTCAACACGGTGGCGTCCCACCTCACCGTGACCGTGCTCCACTACGGCTGTGCCACGGCCATGTATGCCAGGCCCCTGGACAGCCGTTCCCTTGAGGAGGACAAGCTGGTCTCGCTCATCTATATCAACGTCACCCCGCTGCTGTACCCGGCCATCTACACGCTGCGGAACCGGGACATGCAGGAGGCCCTGCAACGCATGGTCGGCCAGAGAACGCTGGGGATGGGCCACCAGGTGGATTTTGCCTGACTCTGGGTGCCAGGCGGTGTCTGTCCTGAGATTTCTCCCACTGAGGGGAATCTCACCATTCCGGAGCCATCTAAGCCTCCCCAACGCCTACTGGGCGTAAACCTAAGTATAGCACGCAAAGACCACCAATCCGACTCCAGCCTAGCACTGCTGTGTCTGTTGACGTCTTGCGCTGGATGGTTCTTTGCTGTTGGGGGATGTCCCATGCGTTATAAAATGCTCGGCCACGCCCTGAGTCTTTCTCTATTCACTGGATGCCGGTGGCACCCTCCACCCCACTACCCTGTGTGATGATCAAAAATGTTCCTGGGCTCGGTGCAGTGGCTCATGCCTGTAACCCCAGCACTTTGGGAGGCCAAGGCAGGAGGATCTCGAGTCCAGGAGTTTGAGACCAGCCTGGCTAACACAGTGAAACCCCGCCTCTACAAAAATTGGCCAGGTACTGCTGTGTGCCTGTAGTCACAGCTACGTGGCAGGCTGAGGTGGGAGGATCACTTGAGCCCAGGGGGTGGAGGCTGCAGTGAGCTATGACTGCAGGACTGTATTCCAACCTGGGTGACAGAGCAAAGCCCCGTCTCAAACAAAAAAATACCTCCGGAAGGGCCCATTTAGGAGCCAGGAACCTCAGAGGCACGGTCAGTGCAGGTAACCTCTGCCTACCTAACCACCTGGCTGGTGGATGTGCACGCCTATCAAGGCTGATTGGGAAGAATTATGTCTACGCCAGTGAGGAGCACCAAGAAGGAAGCTGTCAATGGCTTCAGGAGTCTTGGGAAAGAGAAAGAGTCTCTTCATACCATTTCCATCCTTATCTGTGGCTTCTTGAGGCTGGTGTGAGGAAACCTGAAACACAAAAGCCCTAGCCCTGGAGCAGGAGAGCCTCCCAGCCTTCTCCCCAGCTGCTACCGGTATATGGAACATAATCACCCCTAAGCAGATTTAAGACAGCTGGTTTTTTTGTGTGTATGCGTTTTGTTTTTTGTTTTTTAGATGCAGTCTCACACTATTGCCCAGGCTGGAGAGCAATGGTTCAAACTCAGCTTACTGCAACCTCCGCCTTCTGGGTTCAAGCGATTCTCCTGCCTTAGCCTCTCAAGTAGCTGGGATTACAGGCACCCACCACCACATCCGGCTAATTTTTTGTATTTTTAGTAGAGACAGGGTTTCATCATGTTGGTCAGGCTGCTCTTGAACTCCTGGCCTCAGGTGATCCGCCCGCCTCGACATTCCAAAGTGCTGGGATTACAGGCGTCAGCCACTGCACCCAGCCATGAGGTCTTTATTGTTAAAGGAATTATCTTAGAGCTAGTGGCATTTTCTGCAATGACTTATTCTCACGTGGACCTATGGATCTTTATGATGTCCAACAGAAGAATACTAGAGTACACACAAGCCATTCTGGCCTCAGAGTCAGATTCCCTGCTGTCTCCTGATGCCTGTATTACCACTTGTTTTTGTTTTGGTGAAAGGGTCTCACTCCGTCACCCAGGCTGGAGCATGGTAGTGCAATCATGGCTCATTGCAGCCTCAAACTCCCAGGCTCCAGCGATCATCCCACCTCAGCCTCCCAAGTAGCTGGGACTACAGGTGCATGCCACCACATCCAGCTAGTTTTTAAAATTGTTTTTGTAGATATGGAGGTCTCACTATGTTGCCCAGGGTTGTCTTGAGCTTCTGGCCTCAGGCGATCCTCCTGCCTTGGCCTCCCAATCAGCTGGGATTATAAAAATCAGCCAGGCATGGTGGCTCATGCCTAGTTTCTTTTTCTGTAGAGATGGAGTTTTGCTATGTTGCCCAGGCTAGTCTCGAACTCCTGGCCTCAAGCGATTCTTTTGCCTCAGCCTCTCCAAATGCTGAGATTACAGGCATGAGCCACCACACCTGGTGTATCTTCATTTGCATTTTAAACTAAAGATGCTACCTGCTGCCTCACCTCTGAGGCTCATGTCCGACTCAAGGGTGTCACTCCTCTGTTTAGAAGTTCCTGGCTGGGTGCAGGGGCTCACGCCTGTAATCCCATCACTTTGGGAAGCGAAGGTAGGCAGATCACCTGGGGTCAGGAGTCTGAGACCAGCCTGGTCAACATGGTGAAACCCCATCTCTACTAAAAATACAAAAATTAGCCAGGCATGGTGGCGCATGCCTGTAATCCCAGCTACTTGGGAGACTAAGGCAGGAAGACTGCTTGATCCCGGGAGGCAGAGGTTGCAGTGAGCCAAGACTGTACCACTGCACTCCAGCCTGGGCGACAGCGAACGACTCTCTCAAAAAAAAAAAAAAAAAAAGAGTTCCTGGCCAGGCGCAGTGGCTCACACCTGTAATCCCAGCACTTTGGGAGGCCGAGGCAGGTAGATCACTTGAGGTCAGGAGTTCGAGACCAGCCTGACCAACATGGAGAAACCCCGTTTCTACTAAAAATACAAAAAAATTAGCCGGGCATGGTGGCACATGCCTGTAATCCCAGGTACTCAGGAGGCTGAGGCAGGAGAATCCCTTGAACTTGGGAGGCAGAGGTTACAGTGAGCCAAGATCATGCCACTGCACTCCAGCCTGGGCAACAAGAGCGAAATTCTGACACAAAGAAAAAAAAAATAGTTCCTGAGCTGAACTGCTGATTTTTTTTTTTTTTTTTTTTTGAGATGGAGTCTCAGCTCTGTAGCCCAGACTGGAGTCCAGTGGCGCGATCTTGGCTCACTACAAGCTCCGCCTCCCAGGTTCACACCATTCTCCTGCCTCAGCCTCCCGAGTAGCTGGGACTACAGGCACCTGCCACCACGCCAGGCTAATTTTTTTTATTTTTTATTTTTTAGTAGAGACGGGGTTTCACCATGTTAGCCAGAATGGTCTCGATCTCCTGACCTCGTGATCTGCCCGCCTCAGCCTCCCAAAGTGCTGGGATTACAGGCGTGAGCCACTGCGCCCGGCCGAAGTGCTGAATTTCTGAGAGGTAAAGACCACCTGTTCATCTCCCCCATCAGATTTCTAGGGTGAGACCCATCCAGGGTATTTTTAAAGCTCCCCAAGTAATTTTCGTGTGGATCATCAATTAATTAGCAGCATCCTGAACAAACACGTGACAAAGAATCCTTGTCCTGATCCAAAGAGAGATTAAAGGAGTGTCCCCCAGAGCTTCTCAAAGAAACACGGACAAATGAAATAACAGCTCTTCTCCCCATGGGATTGTATTGAGTACAGCCCATTAGGCAGAATGGAGCCATATTACATGGTTTTGAAAGAAGAATTTAAAAGTCATATAAAAGGTAATGTACTAGGCTGGATAGTAGAGTAACCAGATGCGTGAAGTAGACAAAGTTGACATTAACCTCTAAGATCGGCCAGGCACAGTGACTCACACTCGTAATCCCAGCACTTTAAGAGGCCAGGGTGGGAGGATTGCTTGAGCCCAGGAGTTCAACACAATGCTGGGCAACATCGTGAGACCCCAGCTCTACAAAAAAACCTTGAAGATGAGCCTAGTTTCTTTCTTTCTTTTTTTTTTTTTTTTTAAGAGACAGGGTCTCACCCAGGCTGGAGTGCAGTGGTGTGATCATAGCTCACTGCAGCCTCGACCTCCTGGACTCAAGCGATCCTCCAGCCTCAGCCTCCCAAAGTGCTGGGACTACAGGTGACAGCTGCCATGCCTGGAGGGTTTAATTACTTCTGATTCCATTACTGCTGTGAGCTGATGTTCGATTTTTGTTTTTTTGAGATGGGGCCAAGCTCTGTTGCCCAGGCTGGAGGAACCACAGCTCATTGTAGCCTCAACCTCCTGGGCTCAAGTGATCCTCCCCACTCAGCCCCCGATTAGATGAGACTACAGGTGTGTGCCACCACGCCGGGCTAATTTTTGTATTTTTAGTAGAAATGGGGTTTCACCCTGTTGGCCAGGCTGGTCTCAAACTCCTAAACCCATGTGATCTGCCTGCCTCAGCCTCTCAAAGTGCTGGGATTGCAGGTGTGAGCCACCATGCCTGGCCCCTGAATAAGCATTTATTAGAAAATAACCCAGCCCCTTAGTTTTCTGCAGCAGAAACTTGGTGATCAGCATAAATCAATGCCACACGAAGGTGAGCTGGGAGAGAGACAGCAGTGATTTAACCTCATCAAGTTGGCCAGGTGCAGTGGCTCACACCTGTAATCCCAGCACTTTAGGAGGCCGAGGCTGGCGGATCACGAGGTCAGGAGATCGAGACCATCCTGGCCAACACGGTGAAACGGCATCTCTACTAAAAATACAAAAATTAGCCAGGTGTGGTGGTGCACGCCTGTAATCCCAGCTACTCGGGAGGCAGAGGTTGCAGTGAGCCGAGATCACACCACTACACTCCAGTCTGGCAGACAGAGTGAGACTCCATCTCAGAAATAGTCATTAAGTACACTAGGACAGGAACGGCTTTCACCAGTGTGTGGGTGTGAAGAAGAGAAAGGGAACTAAATTTTACGTGCAGCAAAGATGTTTTTGAGGCATTTCACAGTGAAAGAAAACGATGAAAAGAACAACAAATGGCACGCCCAGCCAAAATCCCAGGCTTTTAACAACAGTTGCCTGAAACAAGAGGACATCCGGCCAGGCGCCATGGCTCACGCCTGTAATCCCAGCACTTTGGGAGGCCAAGGCAGGTGGATCACCTGAGGTCAGGAGTTTGAAACCAGCCTGACCAATATGGTGAAACCCAGTCTCTACTAAAAATACCAAATAAGTCACGCATGGTGGCGGGCGCCTGTAATCCCTGCTACTCAGGAGGCTGAGGCAGGAGAATGGCTTGAACCTGGGGGGTGGAGGTTGCAATGAGCTGACATCGCGCCACTGCACTCCAGCCTGGGCAACTGAGCGAGACTCCATCTCAAAAAACAAAACAAGACAACATCCATGGGTTCTGCTTTGCAGACTTCCAGGAGCCTCATCCCCCGGCCCCCTGCAGGCCACCCGCTCACCTGGGAAGCTCCACGTCCTTATCTCTTCCTCCTCCATCCATGGCTCCTTCCCCTACTCCAAACTGGAGATCACAGCTGGTTTGCTGACTTGACACCCTGTTGGGGAGAAACAGTTAAAGGATTTGTGCTGAGCCAGCTGGGCCTTCCAAGCAAGCAGAGAGTTCAGCCTGCAAAACAAAAGGTGGACGTCTCAGCCACAGAGAGCTGTTTCGCTTGGCAGGTAACTTCACGAGGACTCCAAGTGGGATCGAGACTCTGACCACTGAAACCCAAGGCCAAGCACTTTTATTTTTCACACAGGGTCTTGCTCTGTTGCCCAGGCTGGAGTGCAATGGCACAATCACAGCTCACTGCAGCCTCAACCTCCTGCACTCAAGTGATCCTCCCATCTCAGCCTCCCGAGTAGCTGGGACTACAGCAGGCATCACCACCCTCAACTAATTTTTTAACGTTTTTGTAGAGATGGGGTTTTGCTATGTTGCCCAGGCAAGTCTTGAACTCAGGCCTCAAGTGATCCTTCCATTTGTGACTCGCAAGTAGCTGGGACTGCAGGCACATGCCACCATGCCTGGCTAATTTTTTATTTTTCGTTTGTATAGATCGGGTCTTGCACCGTAGCTCAAGCAATCCTCCCACCTCGGCCTCCTGAAGTGCTGGGATCACAGGCATGAGCCACCATGCCCAGCCTAGCACTTTCAGTGCGTGAGCAGTTTCCCAGTTTTATACAACTAAGAAAAAGAGTTCATGTAACCCGAGGACCACGGGGAAGTCTTCCTCACCCACAGACAGCAGGTGGCTGTAGTTCTCCAGCATCACATCCTGGTACAGGGTCCTCTGCTCCAGGTCCAGCTGCTGCCACTCTTTCCGGGTGAAGCCCACAGCCACGTCCCCGAATGACAGTGACCCCTGGAACAGCACATGGCTGATTAATGTGGAGTGGTTGGCACTGGGTACCATGGCAAAGGCATAGAGGAGACTGATCTTACACCTTCCGAGGTCAGCTTTCCCCATATTAGGTTATACAGGAAGCTGAGCACACCCCTAACTTTGTACTACACTTTGTGGAAGAGAAAAAAATAATCATTAGAAAAAAAATCTCGACCGGGTGCAGTGGCTCACGCCTGTAATCCCAGCACTTTGAGGGGCTGAGACGGGTGGATTGCTTGAGGTTAGGAGTTTGAGACCAGCCTGGCCAACATAGTGAAATCCCATCTCTACAAAAAATATATTAGATGGACGTGCTGGTGGGTGCCTGTAATCCCAGCTACCAGGGAGGCTCAGGCAGGAGAATTTCTTCAACCCAGGAGGCGTAGGTTGCAGTGAGCCGAGATCCTGCCCTTGCACTCCAGGCCAGACAACAGAGTAAGACTCCATCTTAAAAAAAAAAAAAAAAAAAAAAAAAAAAGCATGTGAGTGTTGGCGGGCTTTCGTCACTGTGGCAGAGGTCAAGGGGGGATGCTGGGTAGAAAGAGCTGCAGTGGGCCCCCCAGACACATGCTGCTGGGGTGATGACGGATGTTCATAGGCAAATGGGCGACCCAAATTGTCCCCAATGGTGAGACAAGCGCGTGCAGAGGAGGGGCAGGAAGCAGGGCACAGCCCGGGGGCAGCAGCAAGGACCGAGAGCTATGTGGGAGTGGGGAGAGGCCATCCACAAAGAAGCCCAGAGCCCCGATCACCCTACAGAGCCTGGGTTCTCTTCCAGACCACACTCTGATCTCTAGAAAACTTATGACCAAGGTCTAAAGGCTGCTGAAGCCAGTGACTTGTTTTTTTGAGATAGGGTCTCACTGTGTTGCCCAGGCTGGAGTGCAATGTGCAATATCGGCTCACTGCAACCTCCGCCTCCTGGGTTCAAGTGATTCTCCTGCCTCAGCCGCCCAAGTAGCCGGGATTACAGGCACACGCCCAGCTAATTTATGTATTTTTAGTAGAGACGGGGTTTCACCATGAGGCCAGGCTGGTCTCGAACTCCCGACCTCGGGTGGTCCAGCTACCTCAGCCTCCCAAAGTGCTGGCATTACAGGTGTGAGCTATCATGCCTGGCGTCTACGTAGTGTAGTATATGTATATACATTACACACATATATATATATATATAGTCAATGTAGTTTACATACATGTATATATATATACAATGTCTACATAGTTTTTATACATACACATACAATGTCTACATAGTTAATTCATGTCTTTGTAATTTCTGTGTAATTTATTCATACATAATTTCTATATAAATATATAATTTCCATGTAAATATATAATTTCTATAGATATGCCTCTTATGAGTTTATTCATGAAATAACATATGAAAAGCACAGAGACCACAAAAGTGCTGGACAGACAGCATTTAACCCGGTCATTGTCATCTTCAGTAGACAGACTGCCCTAACACAGAGTCACTCCCAGTGGGATTTGCCTTCCTACAGTGGCTTCTGGCTGGGCACGGTGGCTCATGCCTGTAATCCTAGCACTTTGGGAGGCTGAGGCGGGCGGATCACGAGGTCAGGAGATCGAGACCATCCTGGCTAACATAGTGAAACCCCGTCTCTACTAAAAATACAAAAAAGTTAGCCAGGCGTGGTGGCAGGCGCCTGTAGTCCCAGCTACTCAGGAGGCTGAGGCAGGAGAATGGCATGAACCCAGGAGGCAGAGGTTGCAGTGAGCCGAGATCGCGCCACTGCACTCCAGCCCGGGTGACAGAGCAAGACTCCATCTCAAAAAAAAAAAAAAAAAAAAAAAAAACCCAACAGTGGCTTCCAAGAAAGACAACAAGCGAAACCTCCAGCTTCACACACAGGGCGGGTGTGGCTCGCCACCTTGTTCTAGCCTCTCCTACTGCTCTGAGACATTTCTGGTGTGAAACCCCTAGACATCCCTGGCTTCACAAAGCACAAAGAAACCCAGGCCCTGTGAACGTTTTCCTTCCTGGAGTGGACAGTGGTAATGTTCACGAGGCCTCATCGTCCTCTGGGACCAGCCCCTTCCTGCCCCTATGCACAGCTGCCTGGACAGAGGGCCTAATACACCTGAGCTAGGCTGGACCAACAGAATTCTCCCTGAAGAGCTTTCAAAATGGGATCAATGAAGGGAGATTCAGTCCCTCACAGCGGCAGAACTTGCAGCCGGGAGGAGAGGAGCTGGGGCTACGCTATTTCTGGCCACATAGAGTCAGCATGAGAAGAAAGTCACAGAAGTGCGGGGTGCAGTGGCTCACGCCTGTAATCCCAGCACTTTGGGAGGCCGAGGACGGCGGACATGAGGTCAGGAGATCGAGACCATCCTGGCTAACATGGTGAAACCCCATCTCTACTAAATATACAAAAAATTAGCCGGGCATGGTGGCGGGCGCCTGTAGTCCCACCTACTGGGGAGGCTGAGGCAGGAGAATGGCGTGAACCCAGGAGGGGGAGCTTGCAGTGAGCTGAGATTGCGCCACTGCACTCCAGCTTGGGTGACAGAGCGAGACTGCATCTCAAAAAAAAAAAAAAAAAGTCACAGAGGCAGAGAACAGGGAACAAAGATTCCTGGCGATACCTGGTTTGCTGGATGCCTCTGGAGCCTGACTGCACACCTGCTCTTCCCAGGGCTCGCGTGCTGTCTTACAGACTTTTTTTTTTTTTTTTTTTTTTGAGACAGGCTCTCCCTCTGTTGCCCAGGCTGGAGTCCAAAGGCACGATCACAGCTCATTGCAGCCTCGACCTCCTAGGCTCAAGTGATCCTCCCACCTTAGCCTCCCGTGCAGCTGGGAGTACAAGCATGTGCCACCACACCTGCCTAATTTTTGTATTTTTTGTAGAGATGGGCTCTTGCCACATTACCCAGGCTGGTCTTGAACTCCTGGCCTCAAGCAATCTTCCTGCCTCAGCTTCCCAAAGTTCTAGAATTACTTTTTTTTTTAATCCTAACCTACTTCTAGTTGGATTTCTGGCTCTTCCAACTTCAAGGATTAGAACTTCTAACCAGTGCACTCCACACTCACACATTCCTAGAACCCGGGGTGAAGAGCGGAAGAAGGAGAATTCTTCCAGGCTGATGGAAAACACTGATGGCACTCACATGCAAAGAGAGCTAACAGCCAAGTGGGCGGATCACCTGAGGTCAGGAGTTCGAGACCAGCCTGGCTAATATGATGAAACTCCATCTCTAAAAATACAAAAATTAGTCGGGCATGGTGGTGCATGCCTATAATCCCAGCTACGCGGGAGGCTGAGGCAGGAGAATCACTTGAACCCGGGAGGTGGAAGTTGCAGTGAGCCAAGATCGTGCCACTGCACTCCAGCCTGAGCAACAAAGCCAGACTCCATCTCAAAAAAATTTTTTTAAATTAAAAAAACCATTATGGCAAGCAATTTCAGACGAGATCAGGCACGTTCAGGGTGGTGTGGCGGTAGACGTGGCAGGCTGTTTCAAAAACACGCAGTTCATTCATTCGTTCCTCTAGATAATGCAGTGTTACATCCAGGTCACTTGGCACCACACAAGGCTGTCTCTGTAGACCTGAGTGTTCGGCATCCCCAAACAACCAGAATCACAGACGGCTGCTTTGGCATAATATCTGCTATTTATACAGAGAGGAAGAAAAGTCACAGGAGATTTCCTGTTGTGTTTCTTTCCACGTGGTTGTTATTGAGGAACGGGCCTGCTACATCTTGCATACAAAGATCAAATATATCTTTAAATGCCCTAAAGAGCTGTATTTCCCCTGAGAAGTAGACACGGTTGTCCAAAACAGGCAACACAAGTCATATATTAGATGGAATCTGCCTGCCTTTTTAAAGTGACAGAAATGTCAGATATAAATTTACAAGGCATCGGGCTGGGCGTGGTGGCTCATGCCTGTAATCCCAGTACTTTGGGAGGCCGAAGTGCGCAGATCACTTGAGGCCAGGAGTTCGAGACCAGCCTGGCCAACGTGGTGAAACCCTGTCTTTATTAAAAATACAAAAATTAGCTGTGTGTGGTAGCAGGTGCCTGTAAGCAGGTGCCTGTAAGGAGGCTGAGGCAGGAGAATTGCTTGAACCCAGGAGGCAGAGGTTGCAGTAAGCCAAGATTATGCCACTGTACTGGAGCCTGGGTGACAGAGCAAGACTCCGTCTCAAAAAAAAAAAAATTTATAAGGCATCTCATAACTGCGGCAGCCTCTACAGTACCTCCACCCTGCCCTTCCCACAACCTTGATCTTCCATTCTCTTCCTGTTTTCACCGATCCTGATTTCCGTTTGCATTTTGTTTTATCGGATACCCTTTTTTTTTTTTTTTTTTTTTTTTTAAGACAGACTCTCACTCGGTCACCCAGGCTGCAGTGCAATGGCGCGATCTCGGCTCACTGCAACTTCTACCTCCTGGGTTCAAGTGATTCCCCTGCCTCAGCCTCCTGAGTAGCTGGGATTACAGGCTCGTGCCACCACACCTGTCTAATTTTGTATTTTTAGTAGAGACAAGGTTTCACCACATTGGCCAGGTTGGTCTCAAACTCCTGACCTCAGGTGATCCACCCGCTTTGGCTTCCCACAGTGCTGGGATTACCACTGTGAGCCACCACGCCCAGCCTTTATTAGTCATGTTCTTATGAGCATCCGAAATCCCTGCTGAAAAAGTGCAGTAGAAAGAAATGCCACACTCACCTGGGCCATGGTTCTTCCTTGCTGTTCTGGAAAAGCAGACACCTGTGAAGGCAGACATCAGGGTGAGGAAAGAGGATATGAGAGGACACGCTTGCCCGTGGGCTCCCAATCAACTGCTGGGACCACCCCCACCCTCCCCCAGGCACAAGTGGGAGAAAACCTCCTTTGAAGGGTCCCCGTTATCAAAGCAAAGCCCTCACCTTGCAAATGTCATAGGGACTCAATCTTGTGAGGCCTGACTTGGATTTTTTTGTTTTGTTTTTCGAAATGGGGTTTCACTCCATCGCCCAGGCTGGAACACAGCGATGCAATCATGACTCAATGCAGCCCTGAACTCCCATGCTCCAGCGATCCTCCCACCTCAGCCTCCAGAGAAGCTGGGACTATAGGTGTGTCACATGCCCAGCTAATATATATATATATATATATATATATATATTTTTTTTTTTTTTTTTTTGAGACAGAGTCTCGCTCTTTCGCCCAGGCCGGACTGCAGTGGCGCTATCTTGGCTCACTGCAAGCTCTGCCTCCTGGGTTCACGCCATTCTCCTGCCTCAGCCTCCCGAGTAGCTGGGACTACAAGCGTGCGCCACCATGCTTGAATAATTTTTTGTATTTTTAGTAGAGACGGGGTTTCACCATGTTAGCCATGATGGTCTCGATCTCCTGACCTCGTGATCTGCCCTCCTCAGCCTCCCAAAGTGCTGGGATTACAAGCATAAGCCACTGCGCCCAGCCATGCCCAGCTAATTTTTAAATTTTTTGGTAGAGACAGGGTCTCACTGTATTGCCCAGGCTGGTCTCAAACTCCTGGGTTCAAGCAATCTGCCTGCCTCAGCCTCCCAAAACCTTAGGATTACAGGGGTGAACCACCACGACTGACTGGAGTTTTTCTTAATGAGTATGTGCATCTGTGTCTCAGTAACCAATGTGCAATTTACTACAATCCCCACCCATTACCCAAAAATGTAATTACTAGAAATTTATTCTGAAGAAACAGGCTGGACACAGAGGCTCACGCCTGTAATCACCACACTCTGGGAGTCTGAGGCAGGTGCATCACCTGAGGTCAAGAGTTCAAGACCAGCTTGGCCAATATGGTGAAACCCCATCTCTACTAAAAATATGAAAATCAGCCAGGTGTAGTGGCACGTGCCTGTAATCCCAGCTACTCAAGAGGCTGAGGCAGGAGAATCTCTTCAATTTGGGAGGCAGAGGTTGCGGGGAGCCAAGATTGCGCCATACCACTGCACTCCAGCCTGGGCGACACAGCGAGACTCCATCCCCGCCAAAAATTTATAAGAAAACTTTTTTGAGGGGATAGGGTCTTGCTGTTGCGCAGGCTGGAGTGCAGTGGCGCAATCTCGGCTTCCTGCGACCTGTGCCTCCTGGGTTCAAGTGATTCTCATGCCTCAGCCTCCCACATAGCTGGGATTACAGGCACACACCAGCAAGCCTGGCTAATTTTTTGTATTTTTACTAGAGATGGGGTTTCACCATGTTGGCCAGGCTGGTCTCCAACTCCCGACCTGAGGTGATCCACCCACCTCAGCCTCCCAAAATGCTGGGATTACAGGCATGAGCCACCATGCCCGGCCTATTTTTATTCTTTGTAGAGGCCAGGCGTGGTGTTTCACCCCTGTAATCCCAGCTACTTGGGAGGCTGAGGCAGGAGAATCGCTTGAGCCTCTGAGGTGGAGGTGGCAGTGAGCTGTGATCGTACTACTGTTCTCCAGCCTGGGCAACAGAGTGAGACTCCATCTAAAAAACAAAAACATATATATATATATGCTTTTTGTAGAGTCAGGGTCCTGCGATGTTGCTCAGGCTGGTCTCGAACTCCTGGCCTCAAGTGATCCTCCCACCTTGGCCTCCCAAAGTGCTAGGATTACAAGCATGCATCACTGTGCCTGGCCTGTTTCTTGTTTGTACACATCGACTACAAACTACAGCACATGTAATAAGTTTGTAAACATACATCTATAAAGAAAAAATTCTGGGCCAGGCACAGTGGGTCAAGCCTGTAATCCCAGCACTTTGGGAGGCGGAGGCGGGTGGATCACTTGAGGTCAGGAGTTCGAGACCAGCCTGACCAACATGGTGAAACCCCATCTCTACTAAAAATACAAAATTAGCCGGGCATGGTGGCAGGCACCAGTAATCCCAGCTACTCGGGAGGCCGAGGCTGGAGAATCACTTGAACTGGGGAGGCGGAAGTTGCAGTGAGCCAAGATCGCGCCACTGCACTCCAGCCTGGGCAACAAAGCAAAACCCCATCTCAAAAAATAAAATAAAATAAAGATTCTGAAGAAAAGACACAGAATATCAACAATGATTATCTTTGCATGGTAGGACTTTTGTTTGGTTGGTTTTGTTTTGGTTTTTTTTCTTCAGATAGGGTCTCGCTCTGTTGCCCAGGCTGGAGTGCAGTGGCACATTCACAGCTCGCTGCAACCTCTGCCTCCCGGGTTCAACTGATCCTCCGGCCTCGGCCTCCCAAGTAGCTGGGACTACGATACATACTACCATGCCTGGCTAATTTTTGTATTTTTTGTGGAGACAGGGTTTCACCACGTTGCCCAGGCTGGTCTCGAACTCCTAGGGGCTCAAGTGATCCTCCTGCCTCAGCCTCCCAAAGTTGCTGGGATTACAGGCATGAGCTGCGTCACTGGGCGGATTTTTTTCTTAACATATTGATATTTTCTCATTTCTTCAACGATAAATTGGTGCTGTTTCACATGTAAATATTTCATAAGAATATACATGCATTTTACTGGGTTTTCTCCCCATGGGCTCCTATCAAAGTCCTTCCCTTGGTGAAAGGGAAGCCATGGGGAGGGCTGAAGGCGGAGAAGGTGGGACGGGCCAAGTCTTAGCCATGATTGTGAAACAGTGGAAGAAGACCCTGTCTGGTGCTCGGGAGCCCTGGGCGTGAGTGCCGGCTCACCCTCTACTGTCCGTGGCGGTTCTGAATGTCTCTCTCACACCCATTTTGTTTAGTCTTTGACGTGAGAAGGAGAAACAAAAAACTCAGGTTAAGAAAGCAAACTCTGGTCAGGCGTGGTGGCTCACGCCTGTAATCCCAACACTTTGGGAGGCTAAGGCAGGTGGATTACCTGAGGTCAGGAGTTTGAGGCCAGCCTGCCAACATGGCAAAACCCCATCTTTGCCAAAAATACAAAAATTAGCCGGGTGTGGTAGTGGGCACCTGTAATCCCAGCTACTCGGGAGGTGGAAGCAGGAGAATTGCTTGAACCCAGCAGGCGGAGGTTGCAGAATGCCGAGATCAGTCACTTTAAAAAAAAAAAAAAAAAAAAAGATTGGATCCCCCCCCACCCCCACCCAAAAGAAAGCAAATTCTATGGCTTGACTATAGCGTAGGATCCAGAGACAGTGTGGTCCGGGCTTGTCCTCTGAGCACCAGGGACATGCTCTGGCCCTGAGCCCACAAACTTGTACTCCCTAAAGCAAGATCCTCTTTCTCCTCAGAGCAAACCTTCCACTCAACTGAAACCTAGATGATCCCTCGACATGACCACCCAGCAAACCCATGTTTGCTCTGTCCCCCAGCGGGCTGGGGCCATTTCAGGCACATGGACCTTGGGTTTTTTATGGAGTTTTGCTCTTGTTGCCCAGGCTGGAGTGCAATGGTGCGATCTTGGCTCACTGCAACCTTTGCCTCCTGGGTTCAAGCGATTCTCCTGCCTCAGCCTCCCGAGCAGCTGGGATTATAGGCACCCACTACCACACCCAGCTAATGTTAGTATTTTTAGTAGAGACAGGGTTTTGCCATGTTAGCCAGGTTGGTCTCAAACTCCTGACCTCAGGTGATCTGCCCGCCTCAGCCTCCCAAAGTGCTGGGATTACAGGCATGAGCCACTGTGCCCAGCCCCAGGTACATGGACCTTGGGAGCTGCCACCCTCCACGTGACCCTCCGGCTTCAGCCCTAAGCTATGTGAAGAGGTGTCAGAACTGGGGTCTCGCTTTCCAAAGTAGATTCCTGCTCCCCGTTGTCAAGTTCTTCACAGGAATGCTTTTACTCCCAGCATGCCTGGGTCTCGAACACTTGGGCAACTCCACTTGGCTGCCAAGGCTCTGCTCCCTTACTGAGAACTTACCTTCAGGTGGGGACTCAAGCTTCAGCCTCTGAGGTTCTCGGGACCAGGGTAGAAACAAGCTTGCTATGCCGAGAGGAGGGACCCACCTTGCTGTCAAAGTCCGATCCTGAGCTTTTGCAAAGACAGCAGGAAAACCTGAAATTCAAATGACGCAGGGAGGCTCACATGAAAATATGAGCACACCTGTCATCTCAGTACTTTGGGAGCCTGAGGCAGGAGAATTGCTTGAGGCCAGGAGTTCGAGACCAGCCTAGTCAACAAACACCCCACCTCTACAGGGGGAATAGAAGACATTGGCAGGGTTACCTTTACCGCTGATAGAGAGAAACCAATCTGTGGCAGAAGGGAAAGTCAGAAAGCCTAGAACACGAGACGGAGTCCATGCTCTGTTTCTGGCTTTGAAAATGGAGGGACCGGCTGGGCACGGTGGCTCACGCCTCTAATCCCAGCACTTTGGGAGGCCGAGGTGGGTGCATCGCCTGAGGTCAGCAGTTGGAGACCAGCCTGGCCAATATGGTGAAACCCCGTCTGTACTAAAAATACAAAAATTAGCCAGGTGTGGTGGCGCATGCCTGTAATCCCAGCTACTAGGGAGGCTGAGGCAGGAGAATCACTGGAACCCGGGACGCAGAGGTTGCAGTGAGCTAAGCTCGCACCACTGCACTCCAGCCTGGGTGACAGAGTGAGACTCTGTCTCAAAAAAAAAAAAAAAAAAAAAAAAGGAGATCCCATTGGAAAGCAAGCTGGTGGGCTTTGGGAGCTGAGCACGGCCCCCAGCTGACAGCCAGCAAGGAATCGGGGACCTAAGTCTTAAGACAGAATTCTGCAAACCCCCTGAATGCACTGAGCAGCAGATTCTTCCCAGAACCTCTGGCTAAAAGCCCAGCCCAGCCCACGCCTTTCTCAGAGCCTGATGCTACCTGGAGCGTGGAACCCATAGGTGAGGCCATCAGGATTTCTGACCTCCCAAACTCTGTGTAAGTAGGCGTGGTTTTAGTCACCAAATGAGTGGCAATCTGTCACACAACAATAGAAAATTACTACAGGCCAGTCATAGTGGCTCACGCCAGTAATCCCAGCACTTTGGGAGGCCGAGGCAATTGGATCACTTGAGGTCAGGAGTTCAAAACCAGCCTGGCTAACATGGCGAAACCCTGTCTCTACTAAAAATACAAAAATTAGCCAGGCATGGTGGTGGGCGCCTGTAATCCCAGCTACCTGGGAGGCTGAGGCATGAGAATCACCTGAACCCAGAAGGCAGAGGTTGCAGTGAGCCGGGATTGCACTGCTGTACTCCAGCCTGGGTGACAGAGTGAAACTCCATCTCAAAAAAAAAAAAAAAAAAGGCAAGCATAAAAAGCAAACCTGAATACCAAAAGAAAAATACATATATCGCAGCCAGGCACGGTGGCTCACGCCTGTAATCCCAGCACTTTGAGAGGTTGAGGTGGGCGGATCACGAGGTCAGGAGATCAAGACCATCCTGGTTAGCACAGTGAAACCCCGTCTCTACTAAAAATACAAAAAAATCAGCCGGGCATGGTGGCAGGTGCCTGTAGCCCCAGCTACTCGGGAGGCTGAGGCAGGAGAATGGCGTGAACCCAGGAGGCAGAGTTTGCAGTAAGCCGAGATCGCACCACTGCCCTCCAGCCTGGGCGACAGAGCAAGACTGTCTCAAAAAAAAAAAAAAGAAAGAAAAGAAAAGAAAAATACATGTATTGCATAGATCCCACTGACTCAAAAAACAATACAATTAGAAAATAAAAAGAATGCAAAAAAAAAATTTAAACCACCAAATATGAAATGAATCCATACTCAAAAATATTCCCAAAGAAATACAAGGCCTATATGTTTTTCAGGAATTTTATAAAACTGTCTTCAAGACTTTTGCAATGTGTATAAGTGGTTTATTCAGGTTTTCTATATGTCAGTCAATTTTAGCAATTTACAATTTTCTACAAATGTGTCTTAATTTCAGATTTATGTCATTAAATGATTTATAGTAACATCTCATTTTTTAAAAATCTACTGGCCAGGCACAGTGGCTGATGCCTGTAATCCCAGCACTTTGGGAGGCCAAGGCGGGTGGATCACCTCAGGTGAAGAGTTCGAGACCAGCCTGGTCAACATGGTAAAACCTCGTCTCTACTAAAACTACAAAAAAAAAAAATTAGCTGGACATGGTGGCACGTGCCTGTAGTCCCAGCTACTCAGGGAGGCTGAGGCAGGAGAATCGCTTCAACCCAGGAGGTTGAGGTTGCAGTGAGCCAAGATCATGCCACTGCACTCCAGCCTGGGCGACAGAGGGAAACTCCATCTCAAAAAAAAAAAAAAAAAAGAAGGCCAGGCACAGTGGCTTACACCTGTAATCTCAGCACTTTGGGAGGCTGAAGAGGGCAGATTGCCTGAGGTCAGGAGTTTGAGACCAGTCTGGCCAACATAGTGAAACCCCATGTCTACTAAAAATACAAAAAAATTAGCCGGGTGTGGTGGCGTGTGCCTGTAATCCCAGCTACTCCAGAGGCTGAGGCAGGGGAATTGCTTGAACCAGGGAGATGGAGGTTGCAGTGGAGCCAAGATCGCACTACTGCACCCCAGCCTGGGTAACAGAGCAAACTCCATCTCAAAAAATAAAAATAAATAAAAACAAAAATCTACTGTATCTGAAATCATCTCATCTTCCATTCTAAAAATAGCTTATTTCGGCCAGGCGCAGTGGCTCACACCTGTAATCCCAGCACTTTGGGAGGCCAATGCGGGCAGATCACGAGGTCAGGAGATCGAGACCATCCTGGCTAACACGGTGAAACCCCGTCTCTGCTAAAAATACAAAAAATTAGCCGGGCGTGGTGGCAGGTGCCTGTAGTCCCAGCTACTCGGGAGGCTGGGGCAGGAGAATGGCATGAACCCAGGAGGTGGAGCTTGCAGTGAGCCGAGATCGTGCCACTGCACTCCAGCCTGGGTGACAGAGTGAGACTCCATCTCAAAAAATAAAAAATAATAGCTTATTTCTATTCTCCCTTCATCAGTGCAGACTGAAGTTTGTCTAATTTATTAGTTTTAAATACAAATCAAATTTTTTTGGGGGGGGGGAGGTTTAACAAATCCTTTCCAATAAGTGATTTTATTTTATTTATTTATTTATTTATTTATTTATTTATTTATTTATTTATTTATTTTTTGAGACAGAGTCTCGCTCTGTTGCCCAGGCTGGAGTGCAATGGCACGATCCCGGCTCACTGCAAGCTCCAGCTCCCGGGTTCACGCCATTCTCCTGCCTCAGCCCCCCGAGTAGCTGGGACTACAGGCGCCCACCACCACGCCCGGCTAATTTTTTGTATTTTTAGTAGAGACGGGGTTTCACCGTTTTAGCCAGGATGGTCTCGATATCCTGACCTTGTGATCCACCTGCCTCAGCCTCCCAAAGTGCTGGGATTACAGGCGTGAGCCACCACACCCGGCCCCAGTAAGTGATTTTAGCTTTTTAACTTTTTACCTGAGTGACTTGAGACTCAAAGGAAAGTCTCAAGAATAGTACAAAGAATTTCCAAATACCCTTCTCATCTAGATCTCCCAAATATTAACATTTTACCACATTTGCGCAGGCGGCTGATGAAAAAGGTCCCACCACAAGGTGGCAGAGTAAACACGACAGCACCTGGGTGAGGCTTTGTGCAGGCAGGAAGGCCCTCACACTAGAGGCAGTCCCAGGGCTGTGGCATGGGGGCCATTACCCAGGAGAGGGCACAGGGCAGCTCCTGGGTATCTCTGAGAGCCTTAGGGTCTTGTTTTTTTGTTGTTTTGATATGGAATCTTGCTCTGTCACCCAGTCTGGAGTGCAATGGCACGATCTCCAACCTCCGCCTCCTGGGTTCAAGTGATTCTCCTGCCTCAGCCTCCCGAGTAGCTGGGATTACAGGCCCCTGCCATTATGCCTAGCTAATTTTTGTAGAGACAGGGTTTCCCCATGTTGGCCAGGCTGGTCTTGAACTCCTGACCTCAGGTGATCCGATTGCCTCAGCCTCCCAATATGCTGGGGTTAAAGGCATGAGCCACCGCTCCCAGCTAGCCTTGGGGTCTTAATAGCCACATGGTTTCTCTTATACATGGCCCGCAGATGTTGGGTACAGTTTCCCAGGTATGTACACCAAGAGATCCCTAAATCATTACAAATCTGCATGTACTTGGGCTATGATGCAAACAACTGGGGCCAGGCATCGTGGCTCACACCTGTAATCCCAGCACTCAGGGAGGCCAAGGTGAGAGGATCCCTTGAGCCCAGGAGTTCAAGGCCAGCCTGGGCAACATAGCGAGACCCGTCTCTATTAAAAAATAAAACAGGCCAGGTGTGGTGGGTCATGCCTGTAATCCCAGCACTTTGGAAGGCCAAGGCGGGTGGATCACGAGGTCAGGAGATCAAGACCATCCTGGCTAACACGGTGAAACCCTGTCTCTACTAAAAATACAAAAAATTAGCCAGGAGTGGTGGCAGGTGCCTGTAGTCCCAAGCTACTCAGGAGGCTGAGGCAGGAGAATGGCGTAAACCCGGGAGGTGGAGCTGGCAGTGAGCCGAGATCACAGCGCCACTGCACTCCAGCCTGGGCGACAGCTCAAAAAAAAAAAAAGATTTGTAACAAAATAAAACAACTGGGGCCAGGCATGGTGGCTTACACCTATAATCCCAGCACTCAGGGAGGCCAAGGCAAGAGGATCCCTTGAGCCCAGGAGTTCAAGGCCAACCTGGGCAACATAGCGAGACCCGTCTCTATTAAAAAACAAAACAGGCCAGGTGTGGTGGGTCACGCCTATAATCCCAGCACTTTGGGAGGCCAAGGCAGGTGGATCACCTGAGATTAGGAGTTCAAGACCAGCCTGGCCAACATGGTGAAACCCTGTCTCTACTGAAACTACAAAAATTAGCCAGGTGTGGTGGTGGGTGCCCATAATCCCAGCTACTGGGGAGGCTGAGGCAGGAGAATCACTTGAACCCGGGGGGCAGAGGTTGCAGTGAGCTGAGATAGTGCCACTGCACTCCAGCCTGGGCAACAGAGCAAGACTGTCCCAAAAAAAAAAAAAAATTACTCAATTTAGGTTTAATGTCTCATGATTCGATTCAGGTGATACATTTGTGGCAGAAATTTTTTTGTTTTAACTTGGTCTATTCTTTTTTTTTAAGTGGGAAAACACTTTATTCCATAAAACAGAGTAAATGTTCCTCTCTTCCTTTTAATTTCTCCTCATATGCTTTTACCTTTGGGGGTTTGTGCTTTTTTCTTTTCTTTTTTTTTTTTTTTTGAGACTGAGTTGCGCTCTGTCGCCCAGGCTGGAGTGCAGTGGCGCAATCTCCGCTTACCGCAATCTCTGCCTCCCAGGTTCACGCCATTGTCCTGCCTCAGCCTCCCGCGAAGCTGGGACTACAGGCGCCCGCCACCGCACCTGGCTGATTTTTTGTATTTTTAGTAGAGACGGGGTTTCATCGTGTTAGCCAGGATGGTCTCGATCTCCTGACCTTGTGATCCGCCCGCCTCAGCCTCCCAAAGTGCTGGGATTGCAGGCATGAGCCACCATGCCTTGCTTTTCTCTTTTTTAAATATCTTTTTCTGGGAGACACAGACTGGACAAATGGGAGTGGATGTGCCCTATTCCTTTTTATATGCTAACCACCTGAGCTGAATGTCATTAAGTTTCATTCTTTTTATTTAATACATATATTAGGACTACAATAAGTTAAAAAACTTAAATCAATTCTTGGAAAGGTTTTATTAAAACTAATAAAATAATTGGTTTGTATTTAAGATTAATAAAATCGACGAGAATCCAGGCACAATTGAGCAAGAGAAGGCATGAAAAAGACAATTTCAGATACGGTCGAGGTTTGATTTTTTTTTTTTTTTTTTGAGATAGGGTGTCACTCTGTCGCCCAGACGAGAGTGCAGCGGCATGATCTCGGCTCACTGCAACCTCCGCCTCCCAGGCTCAAGAGATTCTCTTGCCTCAGCCTCTTGAGTAGCTGGGATTACAGGCATGCGCCACTATTGCCCAGCTAATTTTTTTTTTTGGGTATTTTTAGTAGACACGGGGTTTCACCATGTTGGCCGGGCCGGTATCCAACTCCTGACCTCAAATGATACGCCCGCCTTGGCCTCCCAAAGTGCTGGGATTACAGGCGTGAGCCACAGCGCCCAGCCATGGTCGAGTTTTATAATTGTAAGATTACTCTAAGCCGGGCGTGGTGGCTCACGCCTATAATCCCAGCACTTTGGGAGGCCGAGGCGGGCAGATCACGAGGTCAGGAGATCGAGACCATCCTGGCTAACACGGTGAAACCCCATCTCTACTAAAAGTACAAAAAATTAGCCGGGCGTGGTGGTGGGCGCCTGTAGTCCCAGCTACTTGGGAGGCTGAGGCAGGAGAATGGTGTGAACCCGGGAGGCGGAGCTTGCAGTGAGCCGAGATCACGCCACTGCACTCCAGCCTGGGCGACAGAGCAAGACTCAGTCTCAAAAAAAAAAAAAAAAAATTTACTCTAAATAATTGCCATAAATTCAAAAATAAATGGGACACTTTCCTAGAAAATATAAATTACTAAAATTGACTGGCAAACAGAAAACCAGAATAAACCACTCAACATTAAGTGGATCCATCCTAAAAAATACAGCCATCAGGGAAACACCAGGAATTCATTACATTCTACTCAAGATTTTTGCAATGTCTGTAACTCAAAGTGAATTTATATCTAAAATATATGAAAAAAATGCTAAAAATAAGAAAAAGACAACCCCAAAAGAAATACAGGCAAAGGTGATGAACATACAAAGCAATCTTATATTGTTTATGGCTACACTCCTGTCTAGTAAATAAACAAAAACATAGATATACCGCAATTTTGGCCAGGTGCGGAGGCTCACGCCTGTTGTGATCCCAGCACTCTGGGAAGCCAAGGTGGGTGGATCACTTGAGGTCAGGAGTTTAACACCAGCCTGCCTGACATGGGGAAATCCCGTCTCTACCAAAAATACAAAAATTAGCCAGGTGTGGTGGTGGGCGCCTGTGATCCCACCTACTTGGGAAACAGAAGTTGCAGTGAGCCCAGATCTGGCCACTGCACTCCAGCCTGGGCGACAAGAGACTCAACCCCCCAAAATAAAAGATACATAGCAATTTTAAGTTTAATCTCAGTGAGGGAAAGTACAAAGGGTCGTCAACAGTATTTAGGAGGTTTTAGTTCTGTAGAAAATCTGAACCCAGCATACTTTTTTTTTCACATCCATTCGGCTCAGAATGAAGTAAACTTTTGACATCTGCTCAATTTGGATCATGAGTACAAAGGCTCCATTTTCTTTTACTTCGCTATGTATTTAGATCTCTTCCAATATTAGTAATCAAAAATAGCAAAAAAGAATTATGGACATGTCATAGGAAAAGCTCCTTCAGGCCGGGCAAGGTGGCTTATGCCTGTAATCCCAGCACTTTGGGAGGCCGAGGCGGGTGGATCACAAGGTCAGGAGTTCGAGACCAGCCTGACCAACATGATGAAACCCCATCTCTACTAAAAATACAAAAATCAGCCGGGCGTGGTGGCGCCCGCCTATAATCCCAGCTATTTAGGAGGCTGAGGCAGGAGAATCGCTTGAACCCGGGAGGTGGAGGTTGCAGTGAGCTGAGATTGTGCCACTGCACTCCAGCCTGGGTGACAGAGTGAGACTCAGTCTCAAAAAAAAAAAAAAAAAAAAGGAAAAGAAAAACCTCTTTTAGTAAGACCCAACTGCAAGTCGTGATAGAAAAACAACCACCACGAAAACATTTGCTCTATCAAGATTTAAAACCATAGTACCAGTTTCATTCTTTCCCCAACTCAAGTCAGTTTCATCTTAAAAAAAAGCATCAGACAGACATCCTCCGCCAACTCCATCACATCACACCACCCCGAGTGTTGCTCACCTTTCTTCACCAAGGGCTGGAAAAGAACGGTCTACACCGAACTGGCGCAGCCGCCTCCTTCTCCACCAGTGTCCACAAGAGGTGCTCGCACTGTCCCGCCTTAGTCTGGCGTCTCCCGTCTCCCTACTCAATTTTCTCACACCCTCAGTCCAACCCTCATAACTGTACTTCCTGCAGGGGTACTTTGACCAACACCCGAATATGATCATGCCTCTGCTTTGAAGTACTGCATTTGCAGCTGGAGCAAGAGGGAGACCCCAGCCTTGGACCCTGCCGGTCAGCCCCCCACCCCGCCCCCAGCACCACGGCCCCGGGCGCCTCCCCTGTGCTGAGTCCTCAGTACCACCCATCACTACTCCTTAGGGATGCTCTTCCCTGGTCCTCAAAGACCCTATTGTTCTTTCATCTGCAACATCTTATTTTTCTTTAAGTCTGACCTGAAGTCACTCCTTCCCCAGTTGAAACTGACCCTCGCTCCCCTGGGTGTCCATGCATCCTGATACTTAGGGTAACTAACAGGGCGCCTACCCCTGGATCGCCCCATGTTAACGTGACCAACACCTCTGTAGGACTGCATCCAACAAGGGACCCCAGCTCCGTGCTCCCCCAGATCGGACCCAGGCACTCAGTAGATGTTCTGAATGAGCCCAGACGCCTGAAATAACCCCTCCACACCCTGCCTTCGTTTCCCTCCTAGCCCAGTGCCCACCACTAGCTGTGATCGGGGGTCTGCATGAGCCAGGTTGGAGAGGAAGAAGGGGGTTACCCTCTGCAAGAGACAGGGACTTTCGCCAACAGCCCCACTCTTCCCCCTAGAGACCCAGGCACCGCAGTGCAGTGGAGATCGGGGGCCTGAATGGGCAGAGAGGCTCCAGGGGAAGGGACAGCAACAAACCCACTCTTGGGGAAGAGCGGGGTCCCCTGTGCAGAGAACAAGCCCCCAGCTCACCCGCGTCCGAGTGGTCACAGTGGCAGGTGCCCTGCGCGAGCTTCCAGGGGACGGTGGGGTCCGAGGAGGCAGAGCTGCGGGGAGGGGCAGTGAGATAAGGGGCCAGCCGCTGCTCGGGACCCACCACTACCTGTGGCGTCCCCCAGCCCAACAACACGACAACCCGCGGAGACGTCTGGAGGAGCCGCCCCCAGGACCCCAGTGCAGTGCCGGCTCTGCAGCAAGTGGGTGCCGGCCACGCTGGCGCTGGGCACAGCCCGGGAGCCAGAACGCCGCCCCTCCCACACGTGTCTGAGGTGTCAGTCGCCATGGGAACAGCCTGGGGTCCGGAAGTGCGCGCATTGCAGTCTTGCACCTCAAAACACTGCGTAAAAGAACCCCCTGGGACTACAACTCCCAGAACCCCCAACGATGCCATGATGCCGGTTAGGCCACCCTGCACTTCCAGCCACAGCCATGGCTGCAGTCACATGGGAGGTGGCCATGGGCTGGCAGGGTGTGGCGCCATGGCTCTGGTTGACACAGAGCTGGGGGTGAATGCGCCCTCTTACATGTCCCCCATGGCCAAGGGTGGCCCTCATGGGCCCCACGTGTCTGATCTGATCTGCCCCAAGCCCTGTTCCATACTGTGGGGCGGGATATGGCTGGCCCAAACTCGAAGACCCACCTGGGACTGGCAGTGGGCCTCCTTCCTAGAGAGTCTGTTACCTGGGGAGATCATCATAAGAATATTTATTTATTTAGAGATAGAGTTTTGCTCTTGTCGCCCAGGCTGGAGTGCAGTGGCATGATCTTGGCCCACTGCAACCTCTGCCTCCCAGGTTCAAGCGGTTCTCCTGCCTCGGCCTCCCTAGTAGCTGGGATTACAGACACCCACCACCATGCCCAGCTAATTTTTTGTATTTTTAGTAGAGATGAGGTTTCACCATATTGGCCAGACTGGTCTCGAACTCCTGACCTCAGGTGATCCACCTACCTCGGCCTCCCAATTGCTGGGATTACAGGCGTGAGCCACCACGCCTGGCCAAGAATTTTTAAGATTATGCTCTGGCTCTGTCGCCCAGGCTGGAGTGCAGCTGCACGATCAGAGCTCACTGCAGGCTCCAACTCCTGGGCTCAAGTGATCCTCCCCCATCAGCCTCCCCAGTAGCTGAAACTGCAGGCCCACACCACCATGCCGGCTAATTTTTTTATTTTTTATTTTGTAAAGATAGGGTCTCCCTATGTTGCCCAGGCTAGACTTGAACTCCTGGGCTCAATGAATCCTCCTGCTGGGATTACAGGCGTGAGCCACGGTGCCTGGCTAAAAACTTTATTTTTATATTAAGGCCTATCCTTCAGTCCTCACGATAGTCCCCAAAATAGATGTCGTTATTTTCATTTCATAGGCGAGGAATGAGAGGTAGTCCATCTCAATATTTACCTTGAAGGAACCCCTGCAGAAAAATGATGTCTGGGACCCTGTGGTGGCTTGCTCCTGTAATCCCAGCTACTTGGGAGGCTGAGGCGGGAGGCTCACTTGAGGTCAGAAGTCAAGGCTGCAGTGAGCCAGGATTGCACCGCTGCACTCCAGCCTGGGAAACAGTGAGACCTCCATCTCTTTTTTAAAAAAATTTTATCTGTAGGCCAGGCACAGTGGCTCACGCCTGTAATCCCAGCACTTTGGGAAGCCAAGGCAAGTGGATCACTTGAGGTCAGGAGTTTGAGGCCAACATGGCTAAGTCTCGTCTCTTCTAAAAATACAAAAATTAGCCGTGCGTGGTGGCGGGCACCTGTAATCCTATCTACTCAGGAGGCTGAAACAGAAGAATTGCTCGAACCCGGGAGTGGAGGTTGCAGTGAGTCGAGATCGTACTACTGCACTCCAGCCTGGGCGACAGAACAAGAGTCCGTCTCAAAAAAAAAAAAAAAAAAAAAAAAAAAAAAGGCCAGGTGCGGTGGCTCACATCTGCAATCCCAGTACTTTGGGAGGCTGAGGCAGGCGGATTATGAGGTCTGGAGTTCGAGACCAGCCTGGCCAACGTGGTGAAACCCTGTCTCTACTAAAAACACAAAAATTAGCCAGGTGCGGTGGCAAGCGTCTGTAATCCCAGCTACTCGGGAGGCTGAGGCAGAAGAATCACTTGAATCCAGGAGGCGAAGGTTGCGGTGAGCCAAGATCACACCATTGCACTCCAGCCTGAACGAAAGAGTGAGACTCCATCACAAAATAACTTAAAAAATAAATGTATCCAAAACTTACAAAGTGAGAGTAAAAGAAATTTAATGAAGTTTACAATGATGCTTTTTGTGTGCTTGACCATTTCTACCTTTGATGTTATTAATGTTTAAAACTTTGGGATATCCTGATTTATTTAACTTAGTAAATGAGAATTCCTGTTTTACAATGTTAATTGTCTGTAGAGTTCAAACAAGTATGATATTTGTCTAAAACTGATATTCCTTATGGTTTCATATATCGTGGAGGAGGACACTGAATGTCTCCATGTGATTTTATTTGAAAATTATCCAATGATTTCAGTTTTTAATATGTTTAAACAGTAAGTTTCATATCAATCTATTTTGGATTATTGGACACAGCCACTGAGACTTTTTAAAATTTACTCTTAGATCCGGCTTATGGTTTGTTGTTGTTTTGAGCCAGGGTTTCACTCTGTTGCCCAGGCTGGAGGGCAGTGGCATGATCACAGCTCACTGCAGCCTCAACCTCCCCAGGCTCAGGTGATCCGCCCACCTCAGCCTCCTGAGTAGCTGGAACTACAGGCATATGCCACCATGCCCAGCTAATCATGCTCTTTTTTGAGTGGGAGAAAAACAATCCTTTTATTTTATAACATGGGATCGCTATTTGTTTTTTTGTTTGTTTTTTTGAGACAGGTTGGAATGCAGTAGCGCGATCTGTAGCCTCGACCTCCAAGTCTCAAGAAATCCTCTCACCTCAGCCTCCTGAGGAGCTTGGGCCACAGGCACATGCTACCACGCCCAGCTAATTCTGTTAATTTTTGTAGAGATGTGGTCTATGTTGCCCAAGCTGGTCTTGAATTCCTGAGCTCAAGGGATGCTACCATCTTAGCCTCCCCAAGTGCTGGGATTAAAGGCATAAGACGCCACACCCAGCCGCCCAGCTGGCTTTTCCTTTTGTTTCTACAAAAAGATTTTGTCTCTTTGTAAAAGGTTTTGTATCTGGTTTCCTGGATCAAGTATGGACATCAGTAATTGGACTCCTTTGCACATTCAACTACATAGATTTCTAACTTGTGGTAGATTCTACCTGTGGTTTCTACCGTGTGGTTCTAGAGAGAATTATCAACACTAGGCCGGGCGCTTTGGCTCATGCCTGTAATCCCAGCACTTTGGGAGGCCGAGGCAGGCAGATCACGAGGACAGGAGTTCGAGATCATCCTCGCTAACATGGTGAAACCCTGGCTCTACTAAAAATACAAAAAATTATCCAGGTGTGGTGGTGTAGGCCTGTAATCCCAGCTGCTCAGGAGGCTGAGACAGGAGAATTGCATGAACCCAGCAAACAAAGGTTGCAGGGAGCCGAGATTGCATCATTGCACTCCAGCCCTGAGCCCACAGCGCGTGACTCCATCTCAAAAAAACAAAACCAAACAAAAAGAAAACAAATAAACAGTAGAAATCATCTCCATAAAAATGATTCATTTACAAATCTTGTGGGTGTAGACTCTTTTTAGAATAATCCTTTTGGGGCCAGGAGCAGTGGCTCACACCTGTAAACCCAGCAATTTGGAAGGCCAAGGTGGGTGGATCACCTGAGGTCAGGAGTTTCAGACCAGCCTGACCAATACGGTGAAACTCAGTCTCTACCAAAAATGCAAAAATTGGCCGGGTGCAGTGGCTCACGCCTGTAATCCTAGCACTTTGGGAGGCCAAGATGGGCGGATCACCTGAGGTCAGGAGTTTGAGACTAGCCTGACCAACATGGCGAAACCCCGTCTCTACTAAAAATACAAAAAAAAATTAGCCAGGCGTGGTGGCGCATGCCTATAATCCCAGCACTTTGGAAGGCCAAGGTGGGTGGATCACCTGAGGTCGGGAGTTTCAGACCAGCCTGACCAACATGGTGAAACCCCGTCTCTACTAAAAATACAAAAATTGGCCAGCAGCTCACACCTGTAATCCTAGCACTTTGGGAGGCCAAGATGGGTGGATCATCTGAGGTCAGGAATTCGAGACCAGCCTGACCAACAGGGCATAACCCCATCTCTACTAAATATACAAAAAAAATTAACCACATGTGGTGGCACATGCCTGTAATCCCAGCTACTCGGGAGGCTGAGGCAGGAGAATCACTTGAACCCAGGAGGCGGAGGTTGCAGTGAGCCAAGATTGCACCACTGCACTCCAGCCTGGGCAACAAGAACGAAACTTCATCTCAAAAATAAAAATAAAAAACATTAGCTGGGCGTGGTGGTGGGCCCTGTAATCCCAGCTACTCAGGAGGCTGAGGCAGGAGAATCACTTGAACCCAGGAGGCGGAGGTTTCAGTAAGCCGAGATTGTGCCATAGCACTCCAACCTGGGCAACAGAGCAATACTCTGTCTCAAAAAAAAAAAAAAAAATTATATATATGTATATAAAAGAATAATCCTTTTGGGGTGTCATTTCTTCCTTTCTTCCTCTTTAGGTCATTTTGGTTATACATATTTTCTTCCAGATTATCCTTTAATCAGGACACGTTTTTAACTCAGGTATTTGTTATGCCTATTACTTTTTCAAGATTTCTCTACAAATTTGTATTTTAGATCAGTGGGGGAAAAATACACTACATAGACCCTCAAACACCGTGGGTTTGAACTTCGAAGTTCCACTTATATGCAGGTTTTTTTTTTTCTTCAACCAAACACAAATAGAAAATACAGTATTTGAGGGATGTGAAACTCCAATAAATACAAGCCCAACTTTTCATATACACAGTTCCGCAAGGCCAACTGTGGGAGTTGAGTACGGCAGATTTGGGTATGAGGGTGATATGGTTTGGGTCTGTGTCCCCGCCCAAATTTCATGTTAAATTATAATCCCCGGCTGGCCGTGCTGGCTCACACCTGTAATCCCAGCACTTTGGGAGGCCGAGGCAGGTGGATCACCTGAGGTCAGGAGTTCGAGAGCACCCTGGCCAACATGATGAAACCCCATCTCTACTCAAAATACAAAAATTAGCTGGGCATGGTGGTACATGCCTGTAATCCGAGCTACCTGGGAGGCTGAGGCAGGAGAACTGCTTGAAGCCAGGAGGCAGAGGCTGCAGTGAGCTCAGAGTGCACCACTGCACTCCAGCCTGGGCGACAAAGCAAGACTCCATCTCAGGAAAAAAAAAAAAAAAAAAAAAAATTATAATCCCCAGTGTTGGAGGCACGTCTGGTGGGAGGCGACTGGATCATGGGGGTAGGTTTCCCCTTTCGTGCTGTACTCGTGAGAGTGAGTGACTTATCATGAGAGCTGGTTGTTTAAAAGTGTGCAGCACCTCCCGTCTTTCTCTCTCTTCCTCCTGCTCTGGCCATGTAAGACATTCCTGCTTCCCCTTTGCCTTCCGCCATGACTGTCAGTTTCCTGAGGCTTCCCCAGCCATGCTTCCTGTACAGGCTGCGGAACTGTGAGTCAATTAAACCTCTTTTCTTTATAAACTACCCAGTCTCAGATAGTTCTTTATAGCAGTATGAGAATGAACTAATACAAAGGGGTTGTGTCCTGGAACCAATCCCCTCCAAATATGAAGGGCTGACTTTATTTTATAGTGGTACAAAGGCTAGTACAGTGGCTCCCACCTGTATTCCCAGCACTTTGGGAGGCCAAGGTACGAGGATCGCTTGAACCTGGGAGCTTGAGGCTGCAGTGAGCTATGATCACGCCACTGCACTCCAACCTGACCAGCACAGCTACACCCTGTCTCAAAAAAAAAAAAAGTAATAATAGGCTGGGGGAGGGGGCTCATGCCTGTAATCCCAGCACTTTGAGAGGCCAAGGTGGGCGGATCACAAGGTCAGGAGTTCAAGACCAGCCTGGCCAACATGGTGAAACCCTGTCGCTACTAAAATACAAAAATTAGCTGGGTGTGGTGGCAGGCATCTGTAATCCCAGCTACCAGGGAAGCTGAGGCAGGAGAATTGCTTGAACCCAGGAGGCAGAGTTTGCAGTAAGCAGAGACAGCGCCACTGCCCTCTAGCTTGGGCAACAAATCAAGACTCCCTCTCAAAAAAAAAAAAAAAAAAAGAAAAGAAAAGAAAAAGTAATAATAAATGGTTGAAAATGTTTTCCTTCCCAATAAATTCATGGTTGCTATGAAACAGTAGCAAAAAAAATTAAATTCCTAGATCTATTTTTAGAGAGTTTTCCAACAATTTCTCTTTTATATTGATTAGTGTCACCAGAGATTTGTCTATCACTTGTTTATTTTTCCAAAGATAAAATCTTTGTTTATTATTTTTCCTCTCTTCCCTAGTAAGAGACAAAATAAAACTCTTACAGCTATCATCTTCTAATATCAAGATAACATGGAAACTCCTATAAAATGTATGGGAAGGGGAACATTGTAATTCTAATTACAAAATGAGAGCTAAAAATATATGCAACTATATTATTTAGGACATGGATAAAACTGCTGTAACAGAGTCCCCAAAATAAAAGTGCCCTAAAAATTACTGATAAAGCCGAACGTGGTGGCTCATATCTGTAATCCCAGCATTTTGGAAGGCCGAGGTGGGTGGATCACTTGAGGCCAGGAGTTCGAGACCAGCCTGGGCAACATGGCAAAACCCTGTCTCTACTAAAAAATACAAAAATTGGTCAGGAGTAGTGGCTCATGCCTGTAATCCCAGCACTTTGTGAGGCCGAGACAGGTGGATCCTGAGGTCAAGAGATCAAGACCATCCTGGCCAACATGGTGAAATCCCGTCTCTACTAAAAATGGAAAAATTAGCTGGGTGTGGTGGTGCGCACCTGTAGTCCCAGCTACTCAGGAGGCTGAGACAGGAGAATTGCTTGAACCCAGGAGGCAGAGTTTGCAGTGAGCCAAGATCACACCACTGCACTCCAGCCTGGCAAGAGAGCAAGACTCTGTCTCCAAAAGAAAAAAAAATTTGCCAGGTGTGGTGGTGCACACCTGTAGTCCTAGCTACTTGGGAGGCTGAGGCAGGAGGATTGCTCAAACCCAGAAGGTGGAAGTTGCAGTGAGCCAAGATCACGCCACTAATCCACAGCCTGGGCAACAGAGTGAGACTATCTCAAAAAAAAAAAAAATCACCAATGATTATTTCTCATTAAAAAAATCCATGTGACTCCGAAGGTGTCAGAAAACTAGACTCCCAAATGAGTGCTCTAGCTGGGCCTGGTGGTTCACACCTGTAATTCCAGCACTTTGGGAGGCTACAGTGGGAGGATCGATTGAGCCCAGTTCAAGACCAGCCTGGGCAACATGGCAAGACATCATCTCTAACAAACTTTTTTTTTTCTCATGCCTGTAATCCCAGCACTTTGGGAGGCCAAGACGGGTGGATCACGAGGTCAGGAGATCGAGACAATCCTGGCTAACATGGTGAAACACCGTCTCTACTAAAAATATAAAAAATTAGCCAGGTGTGGTGGCGGGTGCCTATAGTCCCAGCTACTCAGGAGGCTGAGGCAGGAGAATGGCGTGAACCCAGGAGGCGGAGCTTGCAGTGAGCCGAGATCACGCCCCTGCACTCCAGCCTGGGCGATAGAGCAAGACTCTGTCTCAAAAAAAAAAAAAAAAAAAAAAAAAAAATATTTTTTTTTTTAATTAGCCAGGCATGGTGGCATACACTTGTACTCCCAGCTACTCAGGAGGCTGAGATGGGAGGATTGCTTGAGCCTAGGAGGTCAAAGCACTACAGTGAGCCATGATCGTGTCACTGCGCTCCAGTCTGGGCAACAGAGCAAGACACTGTCTCAAAAAAAAAAAAAAAAAAAAAAAAAAACCTGCTCTACCATCCCTAGAGCAGGTTCAAGTTGGCCACATCTGTATTTCAGTCAGCAGTAAGAGGGGAAAAGGAAGGGGATAGAATGCCCCCAACCCCAATTTTTTTTTTTTTTTTTGAGATGGAGTCTCGCTCTGTTGCCCAGTCTAGAATGCAGTGGTGGGATCTCGACTCACTGCAACCTCTGCCTCCTGGGGTCAAGCAATTCTCCTGCCTCAGCCTCCCAAGTAGCTGGGATTACAATCACCCACCACCATGCCTGGCTGATTTTTGTATTTTTTAGCAGAAACAGGGTTTCACCATGTTGGCCAGGCTGGACTCAAACTCCTGACCTCATGTGATCTGCCCCCCTTAGCTTCACAAAGTGCTGGGATTACAGACATGAGCCACCATACCCGGCCCGAATGCCCTTTCTTTTAAGAGCTTGATTCAGAAAAGGCACAAGTCACTTCTGCTCATATCCCATTGAACAGATCTCAGTTACGTGGCCACCTCCATCTACAAAGAAGGCTGGAAAATGGAGTCTCCATTCTGGGAGGGCAACTCCTAGCTAAAAATTGAAGGCTCTATTGCATTAGAAGGAGAGAACAGACATTGGGAAATAACCAGCGGTCTCCACCACAGGGAAAAGATAGGACGCAGGGAATGCTGGGGGAACAGGTGAAACAGACAAGTGATATTAACCAGGAGTTCCCTCCCACCTGAGTTAAACTACGCATAGCGTTGAAGTTAATGTTTTCATTTTCTCCCATTTCACCAAAGGATAAACCTTTGCTGTTCTAGGGATAGGAAAAGAAATAATAAGCAGTAATAGCTGCCTGGATATGCTGCATAGGGCTGGAGACAAGGGACTCTAATTGCCCTGCTTATTGGCTGGACACGGTGGCTCACGCCTGTAATCCCAACACTTTGGGAGGCCAAGGTGGACCTCACTTGAGGTCAAGAGTTCAAAACCAGCCTGGCCAACATGGTGAAACCCTGTCTCTATCAAAAGCAAAGAAAAATAAGCCAAGTGTGGTGGCGGGCACCTGTAGCCCCACCTACTCGGGAGGCCAAGACAGGAGAAATGCTTGAAACTGGGAGGCAGAGGTTGTGCAGTGAGCCAAGATTGTGCCACTGCACTGCAGCCTGGGTGATAGAGCAAGACTCCATCTCAAAAAAAAGTAATAATAAATAAATAAATAATAAAAATACAAAAGTTACCTGGGTGTGGTGGTGCATGCCTGTTGTCCCAGCCACTCGGGAGGATGATGCAGGAGAACTGCTTGAACTCAGGAGGCAGAGGTTGGAGTGAGTCAAGATCACACCACTGCAGTCCACAGAGTGAGACTCTATCAAAAAAAAAAAAATATATATATATATATACATATATGTATAGCCCTATTTATAGATGTTCGTTTTTTTCCATTGATTTGAAAAGCACAATAAACGTATGTTGTAACAAATCAATGTAAACATAAAGTATCATCCTGCTACCAATCATATAAAATCATACTAAGACATTCACATGTAATATGATTATTAATATCGTTGGTCCCACCTACTGGGGAGGCTGAGGCAGGACAATCACTTGAACCTGGGAGGTGGAGGCTGCAGTGAGCCAAGATTGTGCCACTGCACTCCAGCCTGGGCGACAGAGCAAGACTCCATCTCAAACACAAACAAACAAACAAAAACATCCTTAGGTAATGATCACCAATGACTGCTGATATCTTTTTGGAAAAAAAAAAAATAAGAAAACCAGACATCCTGTCCATCTATATGGCTGTAAACGACATCACCTATGAGTAATCCTGGAAAAAATAAAAAAGAACTTGAGTCTAAGCCTCTTGATCTAATTAACAGATTACAGGACATACAAGGGCAGTAGAAAAATATGTCAAATGACACCACAATGAGAAAATCTGCAAAATCCAGGCTGTAACAAATTCTACCCTTTTTTCTACAAATAAAATGCAAACAGAGAGAGGGAGGGAGGAAAGGAAGAGAGGGAGAAGGAATCTATGGATCACAAGAGAATGAAGGAACATATCACTAGTGATATATGGATCCTATTATCTAAACAAGAGCTCACTGAACTTTCCAATTCATGTGCTTCCTCTTGTTAACCGCACTGGCTCATTCCGGGTCTTCTGTGCCATCCTGTTTCCAGGTCTCCGCTGGGAAAAAATAGCAACAGGAAAAATGGCATTTTATCAGTGCCACGTACTGGGAAGATGCTTAACAGTGTCTCCATGGTTTGATATTTTATATATATTATATATAATGAATATATATATTTATAATATAAAAATATATATTTGTATGTAAAATATAAAAATATGGATATATAAAATATAAATATAAAATAGGCCAGGCGTAGTGTCTCACGCCTGTAATCTCGACACTTTGGGAGGCCAAGGTGGGTGGATCACCTGAGATCAGGACTTTGAGACCAGCCTGGCCAACATGGTGAAACCCCGACTCTACTAAAAATATAAAAATTACCTGGGTGTGGTGGCAGGTGCCTACAATCCCAGCTACTCAGGAGGCTGAGGCAGGAGAATCGCTTGACCCGGGAGGTGGAGGCTGCAGCAAGCTGAGATCACACCATTGCACTCCAGCCTGGGTGACAGAGTAAGACTCTGTCTCAAAAAAAAAAATTATATATTATATATACGCAACATAAAATATTTGTTATTTGTATGTAATATATTGCATACATTTTATATGTAACGAATATTTTTATATATAATATAAAAATATATAAATATAAAACGATACATAAATTATAAATTTTATATAATATGGTTTGTATTATATATTTTATATAATATGGTTTGTATTAGATATGATATATAATATGTTTTTATATATAGACTTTTATATCATATAGTTTGTATAATATATAGTTTATATTATATATAATATGTAACAGATAATATCTTTTTTTTTTTTTTTTTTTTTGGAGACAGAGTTTCACTCTGTCGCCCAGGCTGGAGCGCAGTGGCACGATCTCAGCTCACTGCAAGCTCCCACTCCCGGGTTCACACCATTCTCCTGCCTCAGCCTCCCAAGTAGCTGGGACTACAGGTGCCCGCCACCACGCCCGGCTAATTTTTTGTATTTTTAGTAGAGACAGGGTTTCACCGTGTTAGCCAGGATGGTCTCCATCTCCTGACCTTGTGATCCGCCCACCTTGTCCTCCCAAAGTGCTGGGATTACAGGCGTGAGCCACCGTGCCCAGCCACGTTTTTTTTCTTTTTTATTTTTTTTAAGACAGTCTTGCCCTGTCACCCAGGCTGGAGTGCAGTGGAGCAGTCTGGGCTCACTGCAGCCTCTGCCTCCGAGGTTCAAGTGATCTCCCCACCTCAGCCTCCCAAGTAGCTAGGATTACAGACAGGTGTCACCATGCCTGGCTAATTTTTTGTTTTGTTTTTTTGAGACAGAGTCTCGCTCTGTCGCCCAGGCTGGAGTGCAGCGGCCCGATCTTGGCTCATTGCAACCTCCGCCTCCCAGATTCTAGCGATTCTCCTGCCTCAGCCTCCCAAGTAGCTGGGACTACAGGCACACCCCACCACACTCAGCAGATTTTTGTATTTTTAGTAGAGATGAGGTTTCACCACGTTGGCTGGGATGGTCTCGATGTCTTGACCTGGTGATCTGCCCACTTCGGCATCCCAAGGTACTGGGATTACAGGCGTGAGCCACCGTGCCTGGCCATTGTTTTGTATTTTTAATAGAGAAGGGGTTTCACCATGTTGGCCAGGCTGGTTTTGAACTTCTAACCTCGAGTGATCTGTGTCCTTCAGCCTCCCAAAGTGCTGGGATTACAGGTGTGAGCCATCACACTGGGCCTATAATACATATTATATATTACATATAAATAATATATTTTTATATCACAGTATTTTCCTTTTCAGAGGCAGGGTCTCACTCTTGTTGCTCACACTGGAGGGCAGTGGTGTGGTCAAAGCTCACTGCATCCTCGACTTTCTGGACTCAAGAAATCCTCCCACCTCAACCTACCAAGTATCTGGGACTACAGGCACACACCACCATGCCTGGCTAATTTTTGTATCTTTTGCAGAGACAAGGTTTCACTCTGTTGCCCAGGCTGATCTTGCATTCCGGGCTTCAAGCCATCCTCCCGCCTCAGACTCCCAAAGTGCTAGGACTGCGGGTGTGAGCCACCAAGATGAATGTCTTCATTCCTCCAAAAATAGAAGCCATGGAGGCTCCTGACTGCCCGGTGGCTGCCAATGATTTTTCAACAACCCCCTGCCTTTTTTTTTTTTTTTTTTTTTGTCATAAGGCAGCCTCCTGTCTCCTCGGCAGAACACCTGTTTCACCTTTGTATACATGACACCTCCAGTGAGCTTTGTCCCTTCATGGTAGCCCTGAGAGCAACTAACCCTGTTCTGCACCTGGGGAAACTGTAGCCCAGATTGTTTAGCCAATATTCAGTAAGTTAGTGTCCAGGTAGCGTATTAATCCGTTCTCGCACTGCTATAAAGAAATACCTGGCCAGGCGTGGTGGCTCACTCCTGTAATCCCAGCACTCTGGGAGGCCGAGGCAGGCGAATCACGAGGTCAGGAGATAGAGACCATCCTGGCTAACATGGTGAAATCCTGTCTCTACTAAAAATACAAAAAACTAGCCAGGTGTGGTGGTGGGCGCTTGTAGTCCCAGCTACTCGGGAGGCTGAGGCAGGAGAATGGCGTGAACCCGGGAGGCAGAGTTTGCAGTGAGCCGAGATCGCGCCACTGCACTCCAGCCTGGGCGACAGAGCGACACTCCGTCTCAGAAAAAAAAAAAAAGAAAGAAAAGAAAAGAAATACACAGTGGCTCACAGCTATAATCCCAGCAATTTGGGAGGCCAAGTCTGGCAGATGACCTGAGGTCAGAAGTTCAAGACCAGCCTAGCTAACATGGTGAAACCCCATGTCTACTACAAATATAACAATTAGCTAGGCATGGTGGTGGGTACCTGTAATCCCAGCTACTCTGGAGGCTGAGGCAGGAGAATCACTTGAACCCAGGAGGCGGAGGTTGCAGTGAGCTGAGATCACACCACTGCATTCCGGCCTGGGCAACAGAGTGAGACTCAGACTCAAAAACAAACAAACAAATAAAATAAAAAATAAATAAATAAACCCAAGACTGGGTAATTTATGAAGGAAAGAGGTTTAATTGACTCACAGTTCCACATTGCTGGGAAGGCCTCAGGAAAATTACTGTCATGGCGAAAGGCAAAGGAGAAGCAGGCACCTTCTCAGGAGGCAGGATGGAGTGAGTGCAAGCAGGAGACATGCCAGTGCATATAAAACCATCGGACACCTCAAGACTCACTCACTATCAGGAGAGCAGAATGGGGGAAACTGCCCCCATGATCCAATTGCTTCCACCTGTCCTGCTCTTTACATGTGGGGATTATGGGATTGCAATTCAAGATGAGACTCTAGGTGGGGACCCAAACCCTAACCATACCAGGTAGGGACTAGAAATCTGCTTCCCAAACTCCTACTCCAACGCTATGCTCTCTGGACACTGTGTCCCAGTCCTGGAAGGAAAGAGAACAAGAAACTCAGATGGCATGGACTGAGGGCAAAGGAGGGTGAGGCTGGCACTGACATCCTCAGAGGCTCCTGCAGGGTCATGTATATGAAACCCAAGCCCAAGCTTCATGCCCTGCCCCCAAAAAGCAGGGAACACACACTGTAGCAAATGCTAAGCCAGCTCTCTAGCACGTGAAACAGTCTTGTCCAGAGACAGGAGATGGCGGCTCTCCTGTGGTTCAAGGCTGCTTTCTCCCTGCCTAGTCTGAAGGATTGCTTTCTCTTTTCTCCATTTAGTATTTTTGGACTGCGGTTGACCTCGGGTAACTGACGGTTAATAAGAGGGGAGACTACTGTAATTCAAAACTCCAGTCTTGGTGGGGCGCTGTGGCTCAGGCCTTCAATCCCAGCACTTTGGGAGGCTGAGGTGGGAGGATCACTTCAGGCCAGGAGTTCCAGACCAGCCTGTGCATCATAGCGACATCCCATCTCTACAAATAATTTAAAAATTAGCCAGGCATGGTGATGTATGCCTGTTTTCCCAGCTACGTGGGAGGATTGCTTGAGCAAACCTCCTCCAAACCATGAGTTCAAGACTGCGGTCAGCTATGATTGCACCACTGCACTCCAGCCTGTGCAACAGAGTGAGACTCTGTCTTAAAATAATAAGTAAATAGGCCGGGCATGGTGGCTCATGCCTGTAATCCTAGCACTTTGGGAGGCTGAGGCAGGAGGATCATCACATTCCCACTTCTGTCCTCATCGCCCATCCCTCACCTCCCTTCTCATCCTAAAAGAGCTAAAGGATTGCTTTTATTGATGAACTGTACATTGTATGCGAACACACAGAACCTCAGTGTGCAGTTTGATGGGTTTAGACACCCATGTAACTGAAACCCAATCAGGATACAGCAGTGTCCATGCTCCCAGAAAGTTCCTTCGTGTCTCTTATCACTCAATCCCCTTCCCCTTGGACTGCAAATAGGAAAGGTTCTGATACTTCCCGAAGCACTCAAAGTTTCTGGGTCTCTCTGCCGGCCCACGGCTCTGGGCAAGCCATCTACCCATCAGACCATCAGGTCCCTGCGAAACAGCATTCACCGGCCACTTTCCTGAAGACACGAGTAATCATGCTGTCCACTCTGCTGTCTGTCACCATGAGGTCACCCAGGTCAAGCAGCAAGTATACTTTTTTTAAAAAAACTTCCACTGGCCGGGCGCGATGGTTCACGCCCGTAATCCCAGCACTTTGGGAGGCTGAGGCAGGTGGATCACCTGAGGTCAGGAGTTCCAGCACTGGCCAACATGGTGAAAATAAAAAAAATTAGCTGGGCGTGGTGGCACACGCCTGTAATCCCAGCTACTTGGGAGACTAAGGCAGGAGAATCGCTTGAACCCAGGAGCCAGAGGCTGCAGGGAGCTGAGATCGCGCCATTGTACTCCAGTCTGGACAACAGAGTGAGACTCCATCTCAGAAAAAAAAAAGAAAGAAAGAAAAGAAATGGCAAACTTCCTCTAAAACTTTCCACACAAAGCTTATTTTTCCCTCTCTGTCTGCACCCGAGACCTCACGCTCAGTTTATCCATGGCTAAAATCTATGGCAAAGCCAGCCCTGATCAAGAGAGTGAGGATGCCTGTAATTACCTTAGCAACAGAACATGCTGTGCATTTGAATCACATCATCTCATCCCCATAGCAACACAGAATCGTAGAATCACGGTGCTCTGGAGCCAAGTGGCAACAGCGCTGAGTCCAACCTCTTAGATTAAAACAAAACCCAACAGAGACAAACAAACAAAAAAAGTCATTGACCATTCAGATAGCTTTCATAGCCTTGTACCTATTTTTTTGTTGTTGTTTGGAAATAAAATGAACTTTGATACCAATAAGATAGCAAGGAACATCCACTTCGGCTGCTGGGTTTTTGTCTGATTTAATCAGAGGCTTTGTCCTATGTTATTAGGAACAAAAAAGAATTTTTTGATTGATGGAGGAAGAGCGAGTCGGCCAGGGATGAACGTAGAGATGTTGATATCAGAGACCACAGAGCTGTGGCAAGAATTCCTCATTCATTTATTAAACACGTCTTCATGAGATTGCATCCTTCTCTGCCTCTGAGGGCAGCGTGCAAAGAACGACCTTCTCTTTTATCAGCTGGGGACTGTAAAAGGGAAATATTTGCCGGGCGCGGTGGTTCACGCCTGTAATCCCAACACTTTGAGAGGCCGAGATGAGTGGATCACGAGGTCTGGAGATCGAGACAATCCTGACTAATGCAGTGAAACCCCGTCTCCACTAAAAATACAAAAAAATAGCCGGGTGTGGTGGCAAGCGCCTGTAGTCCCAGCTACTCGGGAGGCTGAGGCAGGAGAATGGTGTGACCCCGGGAGGCAGAGCTTGCAGTGAGCTGAGATCATGTCACTGCACTCCAGCCTGAGCAACAGAGCAAGACTCTGTCTCAAAAAAAAAAAAAAAAGAAAGAAAGAAAGAAATATTTTCTCTGCAGTCTCCTGACACCAACTCCTGGCCTCAAGGAAGTTCTCCAGGGCAGAGGGTAACAATATGAAATGTAAACATGGGATGTGGGGGTGGTTCGATACCTCATCCTGATATCGGCTCTACCTTTTGGCTATGTCTTGGTCTAATTCAAAACCATGAACTCTGGAGCAGGGGATATCTCAGTAGCCTCCTTAGGAACATGCTACAAGCTGAGATCAACAAAGCAGGGGGCACTGGAGGTTGCACTTCAAAGATGAATGGGGGCCAGGAGCAGAGGCTGATGCGTGTAATCCCAGCACTTTGGGAGGCCCAGGTAGGTGGATCACTTGAGGCCAGGAGTTCAAGGCCAACATGGTGAAACCCTGTCTCTACTAAAAATACAAAAAAATTAGGCGAGCATGGTGGCACACACCTGTGGTCTCAGCTACTCAGGAGGCTGAGGCACAAGAATCGCTTGAACCTGGGAGGTGGAGGTTGCAGTGAGCCAAGATAGTGCCACTGAACTCCAGCCTGGGCAACAAAGCAAGACTCCATCTCAAAAAAATAAAAAAGATGAACGAATCCTCTCCAAGCAAGAAACGTCCTGGGGGCAGGAAAGCATCCATTTCTGCATCCTCAGCATCTAGCAGTTTCCAGCATATATCAGGTGCTGAAAAAAACTTTTTAAAAGGCCAGGCACAGTGGCTCACACCTGTAATCCCAGCACTTTGGGAGGCCGAGGCAGGAGGATCGCTTGAGCCCAAAAGTTTGAGACCCGCCTGGGGCAACATGGTGAAACCCTGTCTCTAAAAAATTAGCCAGGCATGGCGGCACATGCCTATACTCCCAGATACCCAGGAGGCTGAGATGGGAGGATAACCTGAGCCTGGGAGGTCAAGGCTATAGTGAGTCGTAATTGAGCCACTGCACTCCAGCCTGGACAAGTGAGACCTTGTCTCAAAAACAAAACAAAACAAAAATCTTAAAAAAAAAAAAAAAAAATGGGGGCCAGGCGTGGTAGCTCATGCCTGTAATCTCAGCACTTTGGGAGATCGGGGACAGCGGATCACCTGAGGTCAGGAGTTTAAGACCAGCCTAGCCAACGTGGTGAAACCTTGTCTCTACTAAGAATACAAAAAAAATTAGCTGGGCGTGGTGGCACGCACCTGAAGTCCCGGCTACTCAAGAGGCTGAGGCACAAGAATCGCTGGAACCCGGGTGGTGGAGGTTGCAGTGAACTGAGATCCGGCCACTGCACTCCAGCTTGGGTGACAGAGCGAGACTCCATCTCAATTAAAAAAAAAATTTTTATATATATATATGTACACACACACAAAAATTAGCTGAGCATGGTGGCAGGCGCGGTAATCCCAGCTACTTCGGAGCCTGAGACGGGAGAATAGCTTGAACTCAGGACGCGGAGGTTGCAGTGAGCCGAAATCGCGCCAGTGCACTCCAGCCTGGGCAATAGAGCAAGACTCCATCTCAAAAAAAATAGAGACTGGGTTTTGCCACGTTGCCCAGGCTGGTCTCAAGTGATCCTCCTGCCTCGGCCTTCCAAAGTGCTGGATTACAGGCTGGAGCTACCATATCTGGGCCTGAAAAAACTATGTCCTCGTGTTACAGGAGCATATTTGACAGGCTCATTTAAATATCCCCACTTCCATCAAGAACGGACCAAAGCTACCAAGGGTCATGGGGGAGAAATCCACCAGCCTTATCAAACCCCCACAACCCTACGGTTTCACATATGGGTGGACCAAGTGCCTACAAACAGCCAGATAGGACTTGCAGTTTGGCACAGAAGGATCTCGGAAGTCACCACACTGAGCTCACAAGTAAAAAGTTGAACAAACTGAAAAGTCAACAACTCCTCTGAAATCCGTCTGCGGAGGGAGGTCACAGGGCAAACTCCCCGCCGCAAAATTGGAGAGACAGGCGGATACAGAGAATTAAAACTTACCTGCGTAGAAACCCACGGGCAGAAGCCCCACACGGGACCCAGTGAAGAGGGGTGGGAAGAGCAGAAGGCTGAGGAGCTGAATTGCTGTGCCCCGCTGAAGAAGTCTGAGACAAAAACTCCCAGCAGGGCCGGGCGCGGTGGCTCACGCCTGTAAACCCAGCACTTGGGGAGGCCAAGGCGGGGGATCACGAGGTCAGGAGTTCTAGACCATCCTGGGTAACACGGTGAAACCCCGTCTCTACTAAAAATACACAAAATTAGCCAGGCGTAGTGGCAGGCGCCTGTAGTCCCAGCTACTGGGGAGGTTGAGGCAGGAGAATCGCTTGAACCCGGGAGGCGGAGCTTGCAGTGAGCAGAGATCACGCCATTGCACTCCAGCCTGGGCGACGGAGTGAAACTCCATCACAAAACAAAACAAAACAAAACAAAACAAAACAAAACAAAACAAAACTCCGAGCGGACCCAGACAGAGCGCCCTGTGCTCTTATGAGTTTTATCTACAGAGGCTCAACCAGGTTCTCAGAGTGAATATTAGAGAAAAATCCCCTCGTGCCTCCAGCAGGGGGAGAGGAAAAGAGACAACAAGCCCGGGCTTTCTGTTCTTAACAAGGTCAACCCTCAGGAGAAACTACTTAACCACAGCTGAACCTGCTGGGACTTCATCAGTGCCTACCTGACCTGGGGGAAGAAAAATACCCAACTCCAGCTGGCCCTAGCCTTCCACTTGGAGAAAAGGAAAAACCTAACCCCAGCCCCCAGGAGCCACCCTGTCCCGCCTCAGCGGGTGACTTGGGGTGTTAATAAGCACTTATGAAGTCCAGTCCAGAGGCACAGGCTCACTAAAGGATTAAGATCCGGCCGGGCACAGCCGGGCGCGGTGGCTCACGCCTGTAACTCCTGCACTTTGGGAGGCCGAGGCAGGCGCATCACGAAGTCAGGAGATCGAGACCATCCTGGCTAACACGGTGAAACCCCGTCTCTACTAAAAATACAAAAAATTAACCAGGCGTGGTAGCAGGTGCCTGTAGTCCCAGCTACTCGGGAGGCTAAGGCAGGAGAATGGCGTGAACCCGGGAGGCGGAGCTTGCAGTGAGCCCAGATGGCAACACTGCACTCCAGCCTGGGGAACAAAGCGAGACTCCGTCTCAAAAAAAAAAAAAAAAAAAAAAAAAAGATCTGGCCGTGCACAATGGCTCATGCCCAGAATCCCAGTACTTTGGAAGGTTGAGGTGGGAGGAATGCTTGAGCTCAACAGTTTAAGACCAGCCTGGGCAATATAGTGAGACCTCATCTTTAAAAAATAATAATAACTTAAAATAAAGATTAAGACCTGCTCAGAGGACTATTACAGAAGGCTTCTCCTCCCACCACACCTTACCACTGCTTTCCCCCAGGTCTATTTATAGCAGCTCCTTTTACCCAATAAATTATGTCCAGTTATCAGAGAAAAAATTATAAGGCATAATAAAATGCAAAAACCATCCAGAAGCTTTGTAGAAGGTGTTTTTTTTTTTAAAGGTCAGCCGGGCGCAGTGGCTCACGCCTGTGATCTCAGCACTTTGGGAGGCCGAGGAGGGCGGATCAACTGAGGTCAGGAGTTCAAGACCAGCCTGGCCAACATGGTGAAACTCCCATCTCTACTAAAAAAACACAAAAATTAGTTGGGCATGGCGGTGTGCGCCTGTGGTCCCAGCTACTCGGGAGGCTGAGGCAGGAGAATCGTTTGAACCCGGGAGGCGGAGGTTGCAACGAGCCAAAATGGCACCACTGCCTCCAGTCTGGGTGACAGAGCGAGATGCCATCTCTAAATAAATAAATAAATAAAGAGGTGGGGAAAGCTATACCATGATAATACTAAACAAAGAAGACTTCAAAGCAAGAAAGTTGTCAGAGCTTAAGAGGCATTACAGCCAGGTGTTGCCATTCACATCGATAATCCCAGCACTTTAGGAGCCCAAGGTGGGGGGGGGGATTGCTTGAGCCCAGGAGTTTGTGATCAACCTGGGCAACATAGCAAGACCCTGTCTCTACAATAAATAAAAATATATATACATATATCAGCTGGTCATGGTGGTGCATACCTGTAGTCCCAGCTACTTAGGAGACCAAAACTGGAGGATCACTTGATCCTGGGAGCTCCAGACTTCAGTGAGTCATGGTCACACCAGTGTACTCCAGCCTGGGTGACAGAATGAGACCCTGTGTCAAAAAAAAAAAGGGGGGGTTGCATTACAGAATGATAAAGGAGTCAATTCTCCAAAAACACATAATTAATCCCTAATGTGTATGCACCTAACAAAAGCATCAAAATACATGAGGTTAGAAGTGTTGGAACTAGGCCAGGTGCGCTGGCTCATGCCTGGAATCCCAGCACTTTGGGAGGCCGAGGCGTGTCGATCACCTGAGGTCAGGAGTTCAAGACCAGCCTGGGCAACATGGTGAAACCCCGTCTCTACTAAAAATACAAAAAATTAGCCGGGTGTGGTGGCAGGCGCCAGTAATCCCAGCTACTTGGGAGGCTGAGGCAGGAGAATCGCTTGAACCAGGGAGGTGGAAGTTGCAGTGAGCTGAGATTGCACCATTGCACTCCAGCCTGGGCGACAAGAATGAAATTCTGTCTCAAAAAAAAAAAAAAAGTGGTGGAATGGCACAGAGAAATTGATACAGTATGATGGTACTTCAAGACTTACTGTAAAGCTACGGTAATCAGGACAGTGTGATATTAGTGAAAAAATAGATAAATAGATCAATGAGCCAGGTGCAGTGTCTCACGCCTGTAATCCCAGCACTTTGGGAGGCCAAGGCAGGTGGTTCACTTAAGGTCAAGAGAATGAGACCACCCTGGACAACATGGCGAAACACTGTCTCTTAAAAAACAAAATAGATCAATTGAATAGAACAGAGATCTCAGAGACAGACCCACATAAATAGAGTCAAATGACCTTCGACGGAAGAGCAAAGGCAATACAACGAGCAAAGACAAAGACGGTCTTTTTAACAAATGTTGCTGAACAATTGGATGGACATCCACATGCAAAAAACTAAGTCCAGACTCTGACTTTACACACTTCACAGAATTAATTCAGATGGATCAGAGACCTAAATGTAAAGTTCAAAACCATAAAACTTTTAGAAGGTAACACAGGAGAAAATCTAGATAACTTCAGGTTTGGCAATGACTTTTTAGATACAGTGCCAAAGGTGGGATTCATGAAAGAAAGAATTGGGCTGCACGCAGTGGCTCACGCCTGTCATCCCAGCACTTTGAGAGGCTGAGGTGGGCAGATAACCTGAGGTCGGGAGTTTGAGACCAGCCTGACCAACATGGAGAAACCCCACCTCTACTAAAAATACAAAATTAGCCAGGTATGGTGGCACATGCCTGTAATCCCAGCTACTCGGGAGGCTGAGGCAGGAGAATCACTTGAACCCGGGAGGCAGAGGTTGCAGTGAGCCAACATCATGCCATTGCACTCCAGCCTGGGCAACAAGAGTGAAACTCCATCTCAAAAAAAAAAAAAACAGAAAAAAAATTGCTAAGTTGGACTTCACTGAATTAAAAAATGTCTTCTCTCTGAAAGATGTTGTCAAGAGAATGAAAAGACAAGCCGCAGACGGGGAGAAAATATTTGCTAAAGATATAGCTGATAAAGAAGCACTGTTGGCCGGGCGCGGTGGCTAACTCCTGTAATCCCAGCACTTTGGGAGGCCGAGGTGGGCAGATCACGAGGTCAGGAAATCGAGACCATCCTGGCTAACACAGTGAAACCCTGTCTCTACTAAAGATACAGAAAATTAGCCAGGCGTGGCGGCATGCACCTGTAGTCCCAGCTACTGGGGAGGCTAAGGCAGGAGAATGGCGTGAACCTGGGAGGCGGAAGCTTGCAGTGAGCCAAGATCACGCCACTGCACTCCAGCCTGGGCGACAGCGAGATTCGGTCTCAAAAAAAATAAAAAATAAAGAAGGACTGTTAACCAAAATATACAAAGAACTCTTGAAACTCAACAATAGGAAAACAACCTGATTTTTAAATGGGCCAAAAGACCTTAAGAGACATCTTTCCAAAGAAGATATACAGGTGGAGACCGGTCGCGGTGGCTCACGCCTGTAATCCCACCACTTCGGGAGGCCGAGGCAGGCGGATCACGAGGTCAGGAGATCGAGACCATCCTGGCTAATACAGTGAAACCCCGTCTCTACTAAAAATACAAAAAATTAGCCAGGCGTGGTGGCAGGCGCCTGTAGTCCCAGCTACTCGGGAGGCTGAGGCAGGAGAATGGCGTGAACCCAGGAGGTGGAGCTTGCAGTGAGCCAAGATCACGCCACTGCACTCCAGCCTGGGTGACAGAGCAAGACACCATCTCAAAAAAAAAAAAAGATACACAGGTGGCAAATATACATATGAAAAGATGCTTCATATCATATGTCATTGGGAAAATGCAAACTGAAACAATGAGATACCACTACAAACTTATTAGGATAACAAAAATCCAGAACACGGCAGAGCGCAGTGGCTCATGCCTGTAATCCCAGCACTTTGGGAGGCCGAGGCGGATGGATCACCTGAGGCCAGCAGTTCAAGACCAGCCTGGCCAACATGGTGAAACCCCGTCTCTACTAAAAATACAAAAATTAGCTGGGCGTGGTGGTGGGCGCCTGTAATCCCACTACTTGGGAGGCTGAGGCAGGAGAATTGCTTGAACCCGGGAGGTGGAGGTTGCAGTGAGCTGAGATCGCGCCATTGCACTCCAGCCTGGGGGACAAGAACGAGACTTCATCTCAAAAAAAAAAAAAAAATCCAGAATACTTGACTGGGCATGGGGACGCATACCCATAGTCCCAGCTCCTCAGAAGGCTGAGGCGGGAGGATCAATTGAGCACAGGACGTTAGGGCTGCAGTGAGCTATGATGGCACCACTGCTCTCCAGCCTGGGTGACAGAGCGAGACTCTGTCTCAAGGAAAAATAAAATGAAAAGCCTGTATGCTGTATGATGCCAACTATATTACATTCAGAAAAGGCCACACTATGGAGACAGTAAAAGGATCCGTTGCTAGGGTCTGGAAATAAAAGGTTGCCAGGGACAACCTTTTGTCCCTGGGACAGATGCATGAAGGGTGGGACGCATGAAGAGGCAGAGCACGGAGGATTTTTCGGGCAGGGAAACGCCTCTGAGAGAGCTGTAACAGTGGATGCATGTTCTGACACATTTATCCAAACCCATGACATGCACAACACCAAGACGGACCCTAATGCAAACTGTGGACTTTGGGTGAAAATGATGTCAATATAGGTTCCCTGATTGTAACAAATGTACCACTTTGGTGGAAGATGATAATGGGAGAGGCTATTAGCATGGGCAGGGAACATGTGAGAACTCTCTGTACCTTTTGCTCAATGTTGCTACGAATCTAAAACTGGCCTAAAAAAGTAAAGTCTATTAAAAAAAAAAAGACGCAGTGAGCATTGGGAAGAAAGGGACAGAGCACATGCCTTCCTCATGGAAATCATGCAAACATATTTTCTGAAGAAGACCGCACTTTTTTATTTTTTATTTTTATTTTTTTTTGAGATGGAGTTTCGCTCTTTCACCCAGTGGCATAATCTTGACTCACTGCATCCTCCAACCCGCAGGTTCAAGCTATTCTCCTGCCTCAGCCTCCCAAGTAGATGGGATTACAGGCGCCCGCCACCATGCCTGTCTAATTTTTGTATTTTTTAGTAGAGACGGGGTTTCGCCATGTTGGCCAGGCTGTTCTTGAACTCCTGACCTCAGTTGATCCACCTGCCTCAGCCTCCCAAAGTGCTGGGATTACAAGCATGAGCCACCGCAGCTGGCCAGACCCTACTTTTGAGTGGGGTCTTCTGCAGATGAGCCTGAGAAGGCCAGCAGGATTAGGTGACCAGGAAGAAGAGAGATCTTTGCATCTTCAGATGTAGGGGAGCACCGCCCATGGCAAATCTAAACATGAGCAGCTCCAGGCACCATGAAGTGGGCACAGGAAGATCAAAAGAGACTGAAGAATCTTTTTTTTTTTTTTTTTTGAGACGGAGTCTAGTTCTGTCGCCCGGGCTGGAATAGAGTGGCATGCTCTCAGCTCACTGCAACCTCCATCTCCCAAGTTCAAGCGATTCTCCTGTCTCAGCCTCCTGAACAGCTGGGATTACAGGCATGCATCACCACACCGGCTAATTTCTGTATTTTTAGTAGAGATGGGGTTTCACAGTGTTGGCCAGGCTGGTCTCAAACTCCTGGCCTCAAGTGATCAGCCTGCCACAGCCTCCCAGAATGCTGGGATTACAACCATGAGCGACCATACCCGGCCCAAAAGAGGCTGAAGAATCTTAATTTTAACTTTCAAATTTTATTGATGTAATTATTGTTAGAGTCAGGGTCTCGCTCTGTCTCCCAGGCTAGAGTGCAGTGGTGCAATCACAGCTCACTGTAGCCTCCAACTCCTGGCCTCAATCAATCCTCCTGCCTTAGCCTCCCAAAGTGCTGCACTTACAGATGTGAGCCACTGCACCCAGCCCCTAATTTTTAAAAAAAGCTTATGAATCTCAGAAAATATTTCTTTCCGGCTGGGCGTGGTGGCTCACACCTGTAAGCCCAGGACTTTGGGAGGTGGAGGCAGGCAGATCACCTGAGGTCAGGAGTTCAAGAACCGCCTGGCCAACATGGCGAATCCATGTCTCTAGTAAAAACACACAAAAAAGTTAGCAGGGCATGGTGGTGGGTGCCTGTAATCCCAGCTATTCAGGAGGCTGAGGCACGAGAATCGCTTGAACCCGGGAGGCGGAGGTTGCAGTGAGCCAAGATCGCACCATTGCACTCCAGCCTAGGCAACAAGAGTGAAACTCCATCTCAAAAAACAAAAAAAAAGAAATTATTTCTTTCCAACAGGAGAGAGCCTAGCACTTATAGGGAAGCCCTGAGCATGGATTCAGGTTAAAGAGCATTGGATCATGGCAGGTAACTGCAAGAAAAGCAACTACAGGGTTGTGAGGGGATGAAGGAGCCAGAAGGAACAGATCTCAGGATACAGATAACAGCCTTGAATCCGCCAGGCATGGTAGCTCATGGCTGTAATCCCAGTACTTTGGGTGGCTGAGGCAGGCAGATCACCTGAGGTCAGGAGTTCGAGACCAGCATGGCCAACATGGTGAAACCCCGTCTCTACTAAAAACTACCTCGGGAGGCTAAGGCGGGTGGATCACAAGGTCAAGAAATCAAGACCATCCTGGCCAACATGGTGAAACCTCGTCCCTACTAAAAATACAAAAATTAGCTGGGCGTGGTGGCACACGCTGTACTCCCAGCTACTTGGGAGGCTGAGGCAGGCGAATCACTTGAACCCAGGAGGTGGAGGCTGCAGTGAGCCGAGATTGCACCACTGCACTCCAGCCTAGCACCAGAGTTGAGACTGTGTCTCAAAAACAAAACAAAACAAAACTACAAAAATTAGCTGGGTGTGGTGGGATATACCTGTAATCCCAGCTACTCAGGAGGCTGAGGCAGGAGAATCGCTTGAACCCAGGAAGAGGAGGTTGCAGTGAGCCGAGATCGCACCATTGCACTCCAGCCTGGGTGACAGAGCAAAACTCTGTCTCCAAAAAAAAAAAAAAAAAAGTAGCTTAAACCAATAGCCAAGGGAGTTAGAGTCACCAGATACTTGGTTCTCTATAGAAATTAAAGATAACATCTTGGGCCTAGTATGGTGGCACACACCTATATTTCCATCACTTTAGGAGGCTGAGGCGGGTGGACCGCTTGAGCTCAGGAGTTTGAGACCAGCCTGGGCAACATAGCAAGACCCCTGCCTGCACTAAAAATACAAAACATTTGCCGGGCGTGGTGACACATGCATGTGGTCTCAGCTACTCAGGAGGCTGAAGTGGGAGAATCACCCGAGTCCAGGAAGTAGAGGCTGCAGTGGGCAATGATTGTGCCACTGCACTCCAGCAGCTGGGAGAAGGGAGTGAGACCCTGTCTCAAAAAAAAAAAAAAAATCAGTGAGAGGAAGCAAGGACTGGCCTTCACAGGGTCCAGATGCCTGGCACAGTGAGGCCAACCACCCACACCAAGGTTTGCAGCGAGAAAAAAGAGGGCATTTATTTGCAGGGCGCCAAGCAAGGAGAATCTGGCAGCTCATGTTTACATCCAGAACTCCCTGCTGGCTTGCAGGTAGGCGTCTTTAAAGGTAAGGAGGCAGAGGTTACGGCAAAGTCATAAATCAGTATGGAGGCTATACGTTGGTTTGGCCCTAAAAGGTGGGATATCTTAAAGTGGGGGCTTACAGGACATAGGTAGGTTCAAAGATTTTTTTTATTATTATTTCTAATTGGTTAAGGAAGAGAAAACTTTAAAAATGTGGAGTCGGCCAGGCGTGATGGCTCATGCCTGTAATCCCAGCACTTTGGGAGGCCGAGGGGGGTGGATCACCTGAGGTCAGGAGTTCAGGACCAGCCTGGGCAACTTGATAAAACCCCATCTGTACTAAAAGTACAAAATTTAGGTAGGGTGTGGTGGCGGGCACCTGTAATCTCAGCTACTTGGGAGGCTGAGGCAGGAGAAAAGCTAGAACCTGGGAGGCAGAGGTTGCGGTGAGCCAAGATGATGCCACTGCACTCCAGCCTGGGCGACAGAGCAAGACTCTGTCTCAGAAAAAAATAAAATAATATAATATAAAAATAAAATAAAAGTACAAAAATTGGCCAGGTGCGGTGGTTCACGCCTGTAATCCCAACACTTTGGGGGGCCAAGGTGGATGAATCACATAAGGTCAGGGGTTGGAGACAAGCCTGGCCAACATGGCGAAACCCCATCTCTACTAAAAACACAATAATTAGCTGGGCATGGTGGTGGGTGCTTGTAAGCCCAGCTACTAAAAAGGCTGAGGCAGGAGAATTGCTTGAACCCGGAAGGCGGAGGTTGCAGTGAGCCGAGATCATGCTACTAAACTCCAACCTGGGCAACAGAGCGAGACTCCGTTTCAATAAATAAATAGGCGGGGTGGGGTGGCTCATGCCTGTAATCCCAGCACTTTGGGAGGCCGAGGTGGGTGGATCACGAGGTCAGGAGTTCGAGACCAGCCTGGCCAAGATGGTGAAACCCCGTCTCTACTAAAAATACAAAAATTAGCCAGGCGTGGTGGCATGCACCTGTAATCCCAGCTATTTGGGAGGCTGAGGCAGGAGAATCGCTTGAACCCGGGAGGCAGAGGTTGCAGGGAGCAGAGATCGCACTACTACACTCCAGCCTAGGCGACACAGCAAGACTCCATCTTGAAAAAATAATAATAATGATAAATAAATAAATTCTAAGAGGTAGCACTTAGCCATCAGAGGTGAGAGAAATACATTGATCATACGGGTGGCAATGCTGGAATGAGAACCATGACGTCCTAACCGCAAGCAATCAGTGGCAATGGGAAATAGACCTAGTGGTGTTCCTAATGGATTGACAGCTACCCAGTGATGCCGTGGCTTGATCTACACAACAAAAACAACAACAAAAGAGGTCAAGAGCAGGCCGGGTATGGTGGCTCAAGCCTGTAATCCCAGTACTTTGGGAGGCCAAGGTGGGTGGATCACCCGAGATCAGGAGTTCGAGACCAGCCTGGCCAACATGGTGAAACTCCATCTCTACTAAAAATACAAAAATTAGCCAGGCATGGTGGTGCGTGCCTGCAGTCCCCACAGCAACTTGGGAAGCTGAGGCAGGAGAATCGCTTGAATGCTTGAACCTGGGAGGCAGAGGTTGCAGATCACGCCACTGCACTCCAGCCTGAGAGACAGAGAGAGACTCTGTCTCAAAAAACACCACAACAAAAAACAAAACAAAAACACCAGCACCCACAAAGGCTCAGCAGCATGCAGCAGTGTGGTGTGATTGGAGTCCCTCTGGTTCCCAGAATTGGAGTAAGGGTTCTGGCCTCTGTCCTCCAGGTGCCGGGGAGGGAAGGAAGTAGGGGAACCACACACTCAGTGTCACAGGAGGGTGTGGCATGGGTGCTTGGAAAAGGTGGTGCTGCCATTTAGGGCAGGAGCTGGTTCCACGTTGACTTGGGGGGATCAGAGAATGCAGATTCCAGGAGACAGAGTCCAGAGTTTTCAAAGGAAGTGGGTAGGTGGTGGCCACTGAGGGCAGTGCCTAGGTTCCTGGCTGCTGAGCTTCTTTTATTTGTCTTCGTATCTTTTTTTTTTTTTTTTTTTTTTTTCTGAGAGAGTCGTCTTTCTCTGTCACCCAGGCTGGAGTGCAGTAGCGCAATCTCGGCAGACTGCAACCTCTGCCTACTAGGTTCAAGCGATTCTCATGCCTCAGGTTTGCCAGAAGCTGCGTTTACAGACGTGCACCACCATGCCCACCTAATTTTTGTATTTTTAGTCGAAACAGAGTTTCACCATGTTGGCCAGGCTGGTCTCAAACTCCTGACCTCAAGTGATCCACCCGCCTCGGCCTCCCAAAGTGTTGGGATTACAGGCGTGAGCCACTGCACCCGGCCTGGCTGAGCTTAACAATAACACCATATTTCATTAGATCTAGGGCACCATCACCTGTAAGATGCATGTTTCTCTTAGGTACTACTAAGAAAGAGAAATCAGGCCAGGCAAGGTAGCTCATATCTGTAATCCCAGCACTTTGGCAGGCTGAAGGGGTCGGATCCCCTGAGCCCAGGATTTTGAGACCAGCCTGGGCAACAGAGCAAGACCCATATCTACAAAAAAAAAAATTTTTTTTTTTTTTATTTTCTTTGAGATGAAGTCTTGCTCTGTTGCCCAGGCTGGAGAGCAGTGGCGTGATCTCTGCTCACTGCAACCTCTGCCTCCCCAGTTTAAGCAATTCTTCTGGCTCAGCCTCCCAAGTAGCTGGGGGTTACAGGCGCATGCCACCACGCCTGGCTAATTTTTTTTTCTTTTGTTTTTTCCTTTGTATTTTTAGTAGAGACAGGGTTTCACCATGTTGGCCAGGCTGGTCTCGAACTCCTGACCTCAGGTCATCCACCAACCTTGGCCTCCCAAAGTGCTGGGATTACAGGCATGAGCCGCCGAGCCCAGCCTCTACAAAAAATTTTTAAAAATCAACTGGGCGTGTTGGCACACGCCTGTAATCCCAGCTACTGGGGAGGCTGAGTCAGGGGGATCACTTGAGCCCAGGAGGCTGAGGCTACAGAGAGCTATGATCATGCCACAGCACTCCAGCCTCAGCAACAGAGCCAGACCCTGTCTCTAAAACAGAAACAAACAAAAAAAAGACAAAAAGATAAATCACTGACAGTTAATTTTGCCAACATTTTTATCTTGTACTTTTTCAAGCATTCAGAGAAGTTTAACAGAATTGTTATCATGAACACACATATGGCCACCTCCCAGATGCTACTACTGGCATCTTACCCTATTTGTCCTGTCATGTATCTATCCCTTGATACATTCATCCATCCTTTTTTCTTTTTTTTTCCTTTCTTTAATTTTGAGACAGAGTCTCACTCTGTGTCCAGGCTGAAGCACAGTGGTGCTGTCTTACAACCACCCCCGGTTAATATTTTGTATTTCGACTATAGATGGGGTTTCACCACATTGCCTGGGATGGTCTCAAACTCCTGACCTCAAGCCACTCCCACCCACCCCCTTTGCTTCCCAAAGTGCTCTCAAAGCATGAATCACTACACCTGGCCAGAATATATATATATATAGTTGTTGTTGTTTTTGTTTTTGCCTTTTTTGAGATGGAGTCTCACTCTGTCACCCAGGCTGGAGTGCAGTGGCATGATCTCGGCTCACTGCAACCTTTGCCTCCTGGGTTCAAGTGATTCTCCTCCCTCAGCCTCCTGAGTAGCTGGGATTACAGGCATGTGCCACCACATCTGGGTGATTTTGTATTTTTAGTAGAAATGGGGTTTCACCATGTTGGCCAGGCTGGTCTCAAACCCCTGAACTCAGGTAATCCACCGCCACGGCCTCCCAAAGTGCTGGGATTACAGGCATGCGTCACCGCGCCCGGCTGATTCTATATATATTTAAAGGGCTTTGGCTCACACGTGTTTCTGCATTTGTCAACCATCAGTGAACGTTCACTCAAAAGTTGTCCATTTCACTGTGTAAATTTCCCCGCCAAAAACGAAGTGGTAAACACATATTCAACTGTAGTTAATAGTATGCATGCTGAAGTGCTTATCGTGATGTTTGCCAGCTACTTTGAAATGCATTTTAAAAAATGATGGGGCGGGTGTGGTGACTCACGCCTGCAGTCCTAGCACTTCAGGAGGCTAAGTCAGGCAGATCACTTGAGTCCAGGAGATCGAGACCAGCCTGGGCAACATGGCAAGACCCTGCCTCTACAACAACTACAAAAATTAGCCAGGTGTGGTGGCGTGCCTGTGGTCCCAGCTAGCCGGGAGGCTGAGGCAGAAGGATCACCTGAGCCCGGGAGGTCGAGGCTGCAGTGAGCTATGATCATGCCACTGCACCACTGCACTCCAGCCTGGGTGACAGAGCAAGACCCTGTCTCAAAAAAAAAAAAAAAAGAATCCCAGAAAGTTCCATCATGCCTGTCCCAGTCAATCTTCACTGCCTGTTCTGACTAGCTTTGCCTATTCTAGAACTTCTTAGAAATGGAATCATTCTAGATTCGATTCCTTAGAACGTGTTTGAGATCCATGCAAGTTGTGGGCATCAGTAGTTCACTTATTTTTATTGTCAAGTGGTTTTCTAGGGCATAGGTGCCCCATAGTTTGTTGAATCCTTCTGCTGTTGATCAACACCTGAGCTGTTTCCAGTGTTTGGTTATTATTGACAAAAAAAAATCATTGATTTTTTTTTGTTGTTTTTGGTTTTTGTTTTGTTTTGTTTTTTTGAGACCAAGTCTCACTCTGTCACCAGGCTGGAGTGCAGTGGCATGATCTCGGCTCACTGCAACCTCCGCCTCCCAGGTTCCGTGATTGTCCTGCCTCAGCCTCCCGAGTAGCTGGGATTACAGGCATGCGCCACCACGCCCAGCTAATTTTTGTATTTTTAGTAGAGACGGGCTTTTACCATGTTGGCCAGGATGTTCTCGAACTCCTGACCTCAAGTGATCCACCCACCTCGGCCTCCTGAAGTGCTGGGATTACAGGCGTGAGCCACTACGCCTAGCCTTTTTTTTTTTTTTCTTTTTTTTAAGACGGTATCTTGCTCTGTCACCCAGGCTGGAGTGCAGTGGCGCAATCATAGCTCACTGCAGCGTCAACTTCCTGGGGCCAGACGACCCTCCCACCTCAGCCTCTTGAGTAGCTTGGACCACAGCTGTGCACAGAGCGCTGTGAGATTACCGTGAGCTATGATGGCGCCACTGCATTCCAGCCTGGGCAACAGAGGAAGACTCCCCCTCTAAAAAAGAAAATGCACTCATTGTTGAAAAGACGCTTTATCAAAGAAGATATACGGATGGCAAATAAGCACATGAAAGATGCACAACATTACTGACCACGAAGAATTGCAAATTAAACCACAACAGGCCAAGTGAGGTGGCTCATGCCTGTCATCCTAGCACTTTGGGAGTCCCAGGTGGGTGGATCACTTGAGGCCAGGAGTTCGGGACCAGCCTGGCCAACATGATGAAACCCTGTCTCTACTAAAAATACAAAAATTAGCCAGGTGTGGTGGCAGGTGCCTGTAATCCCAGCATCTCAGGAGGCTGAGGCAAGAGCATCGCTTGAGCCTGGGAGTTGGAGGTTGCAGTGAGCTGAGATTGTGCCCTGCACACCAGCTTGGGTGACTGCGAGACTCCACCTCAAAAAAAAAAAAATGTGTAGAACTATACACCTAACACAGGTGAATTTTGCCGTATGTAAATTACACTTCAATCAACCAAAAAAAAGCACCTGAAAATATACGTAACTACACCAACAAAAAAGAGAGAGGCCACATCTCCATATCTTTGTACTCTGTGTGTGTGTGTGTGTGTGTGTGTGTGTGTGTGTGTGTGTGTCATGCATAGCAGAGGGGGGAAGAAGTGTGTTCGGAGGCACACCTGCTGCCATAACGATGGCTGGCAGCTTTAACTACCATGCATTTTTAATCACAGAAGCGTTCAGTGCTCGAATTTCCAGGAGCTGACCACCAGGTCTGAAATTCAGCCCGGCCCTTCTCTGACATGTGCAGCCTCTTGTCCAATCCTGCCCTGTCCGCCCCACTCCTCTAGTCCTGATCACGGGACTTGAGGTGTTTCCCGGAACAATAGTCCCATTCCCGCCTCCCGGAAGGGGAGCCCATGCCGAGTCAGCCAGCCTAGGAGGGTCCCCTTGGGTCCAACATGCTGGGTGTTGGTGGCCTCTTGTGGCCAGAAATAGAATTATCACATATTAAAAATGATCACTGGCCGGGCGCGGTGGCTCACGCCTGTAATTCCAGCACTTTTGGAGGCCGAGGCAGGCGGATCAGGAGGTCAGAAGTTCGGGACCAGCCGGGCCAACATGGTGAAACCCTGTCTCTACTAAAAATACAAAAATTAGCCAGGCATGGTTGCAGGAGTAGTCCCAGCTACTCGGGAGGCTGAGGCAGGAGAATCACTTGAACCCGGGAGGCGGAGGTTGCAGCCAGCCTAGATCGCACCCCTGCACTCCAGCCTGGTGACAGAGAGAGACTCCGTCTCAAAAAAAAAAAAAAAAAAAAAAATCACAATAGGTTGGGCACGGTGGCTCTTGCCTGTAATCCCAGCACTTTGCGAAGCCCAGGTGAGCCCAGGAATTCGAGACCAGCCTGGGCAACATGACAAAACCCCGTATCTACAAAAAATATATAAAAATTAGCTGGGAGGCCTGGCGCAGTGGCGCACGCCTGTAATCCCAACACTTTGGGAGGCCAAGGCAGGCGGATCACGAGGTCAGGAGATTGAGACCATCCTGGCCAACATGGTGAAACCCTGTCACTACTAAAAATACAAAAATTAGCTGAGCATGGTGGCGCATGCCTGTAATCCCAGCTACTCCGGAGGCTGAGGCAGGAGAATCGCTTGAACCAGGGAGTCGGAGGTTGCAGTGAGCCGAGATCGCACCACTGCACTCCAGCCTGGCGACAGAGCAGGACTCCATCTCAAAAAAATAAAAATAAAAATTAGCTGGGCATGGTGGGACGCTCCTGTAGTCTCAGCTACTTGGGACGCTGCGGTGGGAGGATGACTTGAGCCCAGGAGGTCAAGGCTGCAATGAGTCATAATTATGCCACTGCACTCCAGCCCGGGTGACAGAGCGAGACCCTGTCTCAGAAAAACTGAAAGAATTTTTTTTTTTTTGAGACGGAGTCTCGTTCTGTAGCCCAGGCTAGAGTGCAGTGGCGCGATCTCTGCTCACTGCAAGCTCCGCCTCCCGGGTTCACGCCATTCTCCTGCCTCAGCCTCCCGAGTAGCTGGGACTACAGGCGCCCGCCACCACGCCTAACTAATTTTTTGTATTTTTAGTAGAGATGGGGTTTCACCGTGTTAGCCAGGGTGGTCTCGATCTCCTGACCTCATGATCCGCCCGCCTCGGCCTCCCAAAGTGCTGGGATGACAGGCGTAAGCCACCGCGCCGGGCCCAAGAATTTTTAAAAGATCAGAGTAGGCCAGGTGTGGTGGCTCATGCCTGTATCCCATCATTTTGGGAGGCCCAGGTTGGAGAATCGCTTGAGCCCAGGAGTAGTTCTGGACAACAGAACAAGACCCTGTCTCTATTAAAAATATTAAAAGATCACATTAAGGGTTGATTCTGCTTATGGCTGGGGTGGGAACGGCATTTCCATACAGGGTTAGAGGCCTGTAAATTAGTGCAACCTTTTCAGCAGCACAAGTCAAAATCTAAAATACACACACCCGGCCGGGCGCGGTGGCTCACGCCTGTCATCCCAGCATTTTGGGAGGCCGAGGCGGGTGGATCACGAGGTCAGGAGATTGAGAGCATCCTGGCTAACAGTGAAACCCCGTCCCTACTTAAAAAATACAAAAAATTGGCCAGGCATGGTGGCGGGCACCTGTAGTCCCAGCTACTTGGGAGGATGAGGCAGGAGAATGGCGTGAACCCGGGAGGTGGAGATTGCAGTGAGCCGAGACAGCGCCACTGCACTCCAACCTGGGCAACAGAGCAAGACTCCGTCTCAAAAAAAAAAAAAAAAGAAAAAAGAAAAAAATACACACACCCTCTGACCTATGGGAATCACAGAAGTCTTGCCCAAACAGATTTTCCTCTAGTTCTAAGTAAAAGAGACAAGAATATTCACATCTTTGTGTTAAGTGAAACCACAGGAACACAATTGGCTATATCCAGAATGCGGGACCTTCTGTAGGACAGGGGCTTCAGTCTCGCCAACAAATCCCTGACATAAAAACGGGCAGTGAAGCTGGGCGCAGTGGCTCATGCCCGTAATCCCAGCACTTTGGGAGGCTGAGGCGGGCGGATTGCCTGAGGTCAAGAGTTTGAGACCAGTCTGGCCAACATGGTGAAACCCTGTCTCTACTAAAAATACAAAAAAATTAACTGGGCGTGGTGGCATGTGCCTGTAATCCCAGCTACTCAGGAGGCTGAGGCAGGGGAATTGCTTAAACCAGGAAGGTGGAGGTTTCAGTGAGCCAAGATCATGCCATTGCACTCCGTGGGTGACAGAGAGAGACTCCATCTCGAAAAAAAAGAAGTGCACTGAAGAGACCATTGATTATAAAGAAACTTAAGACCAGGCACATTGGCTCACATCTATAATCTCAGCACTTTGGGAAGCTAAGGCAGGCGGATCACCTGAGGTCAGGAGTTCAAGACCATCCTGGCCAACGTGGTGAAACCTCATCTCTACTAAAAATACAAAAATTAGCTGGGAGTGGCGGCACGCACCTGTAGTCCCAGCTACTCAGGAGGCTGAGGCAGGAGAATTGTTTGAACCTGGGAGGTAGAGGTTGCAGTGAGCTAACATCGCACCACTGCACTCCAGCCTGGGCAACAGAGCGAGACTCTGTCTCCAAAAAAAAACAAAAGAGAGAGAGAACGAGAGAAAGAGAGAGCCAAGAGTATCTCCACAGGATCATAGACAAATTGGGGGGAGGTGGTCAGGAATTCTGTGGACCTGTGCTTGGCAGCTCCCACTCGAAGCAATCAGATTAACACGTGGAGTAGACCCAAAACATTCCCCACATGCACCCAGACCCATCGTCACAGGCACCAGGGGCTTAGCATAAGCTGTGACCAGCACGGAACAAACGATAAGCCACTCTGGCACAGCGGTGACTCCTAGGAAGCCAGGCTTAAAGATGACGTCACAGCCATCCCCGGCCATCTGGAAGGCTGCCTGCCCAAAGCTGCGCCTTCTCGGGAGAAATCACAGGAAGAACGCCAAGCTACCAGTTCCTGACTGACCACGGGGCAAAAGGGGGAATTCTCTGAACGGTGATAGCAGCCTCCAAGCCACACACACATCCAATGGGAAAGGGCAAAAATCTAACTGGCCAAGGGGCTTAAGCACAGCTTTTTTTTGAGAGAGAGACAAGGTCTCACTCTGGCACTCAGGCTGCTGGAATGGAGTGGCATGATCATGGCTCACTGCAGCCTTCAACTCCTGGGCCCAAGCAATCCTCCCACCTCAGTCTCCTGAGTAGCTGGGACTACAGGCATGCACCACCATGACTGGCTGATTTGTTTAATTTTTTGTAGAGATGGGGTCTCGCTATGTTGCCCAGGCCGGTCTTGAATTCCTGGGCTCAAGTGATCCTCCTGCCTCGGCCTCCCAAAGTGCTGGGATTACAGGCATGAGCCACCGTGCCTGGCCAAGCACAATCTTTAACCATTAAGCGGCTTATGCTGACCCAGGGGCGACCCCTAGGTAGCCAAGTTAAAAGGTAAAAACAGGAAGAAAAAATCTGAGCAGGGACATCTGAGTCTGCATGGTGTGAGATGAGGATCGTGGTGGTGAAACTTGTTCAGCCCAGTCACAAAGTAATACATCACCTAGTGAACAACAGTAACCACAACCCCTGACTGGAGTTGGGGGAATCAAGTGTCAGAGTTGTTAAAATACATTATCTAAAACGTCCAGCTTTTGACCGGGCTTGGCAGCTCACGCCTGTAATCCCAGCACTTTGGGAGGCCAAGGCGGGCAGATCACGAGGTCAGGAGATTGAGACCATCCTGGCTAACACGGTGAAACCCCATCTCTACTGAAAATACAAAAAATCAGCCAGGTGTGGTGGCAGGCACCTGTGGTCCCAGCTACTCGGGAGGCTGAGGCAGGAGCACGGCATGAACCCAGGAGGCAGAGCTTGCAGTGAGCCAAGATTGCGCCACTGCACTCCAGCCTGGGTGACAGAGCAAGACTCCGTCTCAAATAATGATAATAATAATAATAATTTTTTAAAAATCCAGCTTTCAAGAAATAATTATGAGACATGCAAAGAAATAGGATTGGCTGGGCACAGTGGCTCATGCCTGTAATCCTAGCACTTTGGGAGGCCGAGGTGGGTGGATCACTTGAGGTCAGGAGTTCAAGAACAGCCTGGGCAACATGACGAAACCCCATCTCTACTAAAAACACAAAAAAATTAACTGGGAATGGTGGCATGAGCCTATAGTCCCAGCTACTCAGGAAGCTGAGGCATGAGAATGGCTTGAACCCTGGAGGCGGAGGTTGCAGTGAGCTGAGATTGCACCACTGCACTCCAGCCTGGGGACAGAGAGAGACTCCATCTCAAATAAATAAACAAATAAACTGCAAGACTTGTATATTTAAAACCACAAAACATTGTTGAAAGAAATCACAGACCTAAATAAATGGGAATACGTCCCATATTCATGGATCAGAAGACTTAATGTTGTGGGTTTTGTTTTTGTTTTTAGAGGTGAAGGTCTTACTATGTTGCCCAGGATGGACTTGAGTATCTGAGCTCAAATCATCCTTCTATTTCAGCTTCCAAAGTACCTGGCACTACAGGCATGTACCACCATGCCCAGGACTTAATATTAAGATACCAATTCTCTCAAAAATTACTTACAGGGCCAACACAACTCCTATCAAAATTCTGACTGTAGTTTTGTAAAAACTGACAAGCTGGTCCTAAAATTCCTACGAAAATTAAGAAACCTGGAATAGCTAAAACAATCTGGAAGACAGACGTACCAAGTTAGAGGTCTCACACTTCCCAGTTTTAAAACTTACTGCAAAGCTACGGTAATCAAGACAGTGTGGTACTGGCATAAGGATAGACATTAGATCAATAGAATAGAACCAAGAGTCCAGAAGTAAGCCCTTATGTTTTTGACAAGTGTTTCAATTTGAGGGGGAAAGAATTGCCTTTGCAAACAAATGGTGCTGGGAAAACTGGATCATGACCATTTTTTCTGATAGTAACTCAGCTGTTAATTTTATTGAACGTCCCTTGTATGTGATGAGTTACACTTTTCTTGCTACTTTCACGATTCTTTTTGACTTTCAACAGTTTGACTATCATGTGCCTAGCTGTTAATCGTTTTTTAGTTTATCATACTTGGAGTTCATCAAACTTTTTGAATATTTAGACTAATATTTTTTAAATCGAATTCAGGAAGTTTTCACCCTCTATTTCTTCTAATATTCTTTTTCCCCCTCTTCTCAATCCTATCCTTCTGGGATTCCCATTATGCATATACAGATATTCCTCAACTTACAATAGAATTATGTCTTGATAAACCCATTTTAAGTTGAAAATATCATAAGTCAAAATGCATTCAATACACCTAGCCTGGCAAACATCATAGTTTATGGCCGGGTGCAGTGGATCACGCCTGTAATCCCAGCACTTGGAAAGGCTAAGACAGGAGGATCACTTGAGCCCAGGACTTTGAGATCATCCTGGGCAACATAGGAAGACTCTGTCTCTACAAAAGAAAAAAAAAATTATATTAAACAATATGGCACTTCTGGAAATCAGATTCCTCTCTCCCCACTCCCTGGGGTTTGCTGTTGTTGTTGCTTGTTGCTGCTGGTGTTTGTTTAGTGACTTTTCTGGACTTTGTAAAATCTGTGTTCTTTGTTCTGTGCAACCACTGAAGACTTTGCTTAGTTATCTCAGTGGTCAGCTAATAACTGGACAGAGATATTCCTAGATGTCTACTTGCTTTGGCAGCACATACACTAAAATTAAAATGATACAGAGAAGATTATCTGACCCTCATGCAAGGATTACACACAAATTCGTGAATTATTCCATATTTTTAAAAAAGGATTTAAAAAATTAAAAAGAGATCTTTTTAAATGCTTTAGACCATTAAGTTTCCCAGCATTTGCTGACAAACTCTGTGTGTGTTGAGGCATGTTTTCAATATACTCCAGCAAGCAACTTACAACTCTGCCTTAGCCTTCATTTCCTCTTGTGTAGACACTCAAGGTCAGCCAGAGGTGAGAGTTTAGGACCTTCTCAGGTCTTCCTGGGTGTGCGCACAGCCCTGTACATACACATAGCCCACTAGATTCTCAGAAACACAGCAGGTGTTTTTTAAAGTATCTTATTGGCATCTCTTTTCCCAGTTATTCCTTTAAAAAATTTTTGATCAAGCCAGGCGCAGTGGCTCACGCCTGTAATCCCAGCACTTTGGGAGGCCAAGGCGGGGGATCACAAGGTCAGGAGATCGAGGCCATCCTGGCTAACATGGTGAAACCCCATCTCTACTAAAAATACAAAAAATTAGCTGGGCGTGGTGGTGGGCACCTGTAGTCCCAGCTACTTGGGAAGCTGAGGCAGGAGAATGGCGTGAACCCAGGAGGCAGAGCTTGCAGTGAGCAGAGATCACACCACTGCACTCCAGCCTGGGCTACAGAGCGAGACTCTGTCTCAAAATAAATAAATAAATATAAAAATAAAAATTTTTGGTCAGTTTCTTATTAGCCCCAACGGGTTATGTTGTGGGAAATAGAGGATTAGGGAGAAAAACAGAATCTACATATCTTACTAAATACAAGCATTGGCAAACATAGTCATAATTAATGGTTCAGAGAAGGAGAGACAGTAAAGGAATTTTTTTCTTTTCAACTTTGCTCAAGAGGGGGATGTCTGGAGCCCATTCCTTTGGCTTCGACTTTTCAGACAGTGTTATCTTGTAACTGTCCTTGAAGTGAGCTGGCTAAGCAGAGGAAAACTTGTTCTTCTTTTCTTCTTAACCCTTGCCTTGCCACAGTTACACCACATCAGGTAGTTGAAATGTTAAACAATTGCCACTGATTGTTTTGGGCAAATGCCTTGGGCATAGGGCTATTTGCACAGATACTGGCAAACTCTTGGATCAAATAAAGACAAGCTTTGAGAATAGCATTTTTCAGCAAACTGGCAGACAAGTCAAATAGTGACAGTTTTTTGGGGATGGGGCTTTTAGGGAGCTCCAAGCCCAGCCTGCCTCTTCCAGTGGCTGGCAAGATGCTTGTTTTCACAGCTACCATGGTTAAAAGCCAGCATATTTTCATGGATCTGGGAGAGAGGGATGCTTTTAGAGCAAATTAAAATGGCACAAAATCAGTGTTTATATTGAGATTCAGCCCTCTTACTTGAACACATCCTCTTCAAGTTGTTGCAGGCCTTTAGATAATTTCTAGGTCTGAAGAAGTTGATTTTGACCATTTTTGTCAACGTTCTCTTTGCTTATATGGAGGAGTGAGTTTTTGGAGATTCTTGCTCCACTATTCTGGAAGCATTTCCTTTTATCCATTCAATATTTTTTGTTTCCATTGCCATTCTTTAAATTTTTTAAATTTTATTGTAAATTGACCATGTGTGTATTTATGGTATACAGCGTGATGTTATGGCTTATGAATACAATGTGGAATAATTAAATCAAGCTAATTAATACATCCATCACCTCAAATATTTATATTTTTTGGTGGTGAGAACGTTTAAAATTTATTTTCTTAACAATTTTTTTTGTTTGTTTTAGAGACAGGGTCTCACTCTGTCACCTAGGCTGGAGTGCAGTGGCATGATCACGGCTCACTGCAGCCTCAACCTCCCAGGCTCAAGAAATTTTCCCACCTCAGCCTCTCAAGTAGCTGGGACTACAGCTGTGCGCCACCATGGCTGGCTAATTTTTAAAATTGTTTTGCCGAGATGGAGCCCCACTATATTGCCAAGGCTGGTCTCTAACTCCAGAGCTCAAGTGATCCTCCCACCTTGGCCTTCCAAAGTGATGGGATTACAGGCGTGAGCCACCACACCTGACCTCTTAACAGTTTTGAAATGTACTATACAGTATTGTTAATTATATTCACCAGGCTGTGCAATAGCTCTCAAAAAAGCACTCCTTCTGTCTAACTGAGATTTCGTACCTTTCTTTTTTTTTTTTTTTTTTTTGAGATGGAGTCTCGCTCTGTCGCCCAGGCTGGAGTGCAGTGGCGCGATCTCTGCTCACTGCAACCTCCGCCTCCAGGGTTCACACCATTCTCCTGCCTCAGCCTCCCAAGTAGCTGGGACTACAGGTGCCCACCACCATGCCCGGCTAATTTTTTCTATTTTTTAGTAGAGACGGGGTTTCATCGTGTTAGCCAGGATGGTCTCGATCTCCTGAACTCATGATCCACCCGCTTCAGCCTCCCAAAGTGCTGGGATTACAGGCATAAGACACCGCGTCTGGCCTCTTTTTTTTTTTTTTTTTTTTGAGATGTAGTTTCGCTCTGTTGCCCAGGCTGGAATGCAATGGCACGATCTCCGGCTCACTGCAACCTCTACCTCCCGGGTTCAAGCGATTCTCCTGCCTCAGCCTTCCGAGTAGATGGGATTATAGGCGCAAGCCACCATGCCCAGCTATCTTTTTGTATTTTTAGCAGAGACGGGATTTTGCCATGTTGGCCAGGCTTGTCTTGAACACCTGACCTCAAGTGATCCACCCGCCGCAGCCTACCAAAGTGCTGCGATTACAGGCATGAGCCACCGTGCCTGGCTCCCCACTCTATCTTAATAGCATTCTTAGGATGTGAGATATTCAAGCTCTTCTGTGTTTGTTTTTGTTTTTGTTTGAGATGGAGTCTCGCTCTGTCGCCCAGGCTAGAGTGCAGTGGTGTGATCTCAGCTCACTGCAACCTCCGCCTCCCGGGTTCAAGCTATTCTCCTGCCTCAGCCTCCTGAGTAGCTGGGATTACAGGCATTAGCCACCACGCCCAGCTAATTTTTGTATTTTTATTAGAGACGGGGTTTCACCATGTTGGTTTTGAACTCCTGACATCAGGTGAACCGCCCACCTCAGCCTCCCAAAGTGCTGGGATTACAGGCATGAACCACCGCGCCCAGCCATAGCCCTTCTTTTTAAAGAAACTAATGCTCAGCGAGGTTAGGTGACTGATGTAAAGTCATATATCCCCGGAGAACCGAGCCAGCGTTTGAACCCCAATACACCTGTTTGATATGAGTGTTCTGCATGTCCAGCCCTTCCTCCACTCATGTACCCTTTCACTCCAGTCCTTAGTTCCCTCCTCCACACCAGCTGTTTATCCCACAAGTTTATTTAGGCACTGATCTGTAGGAGGATTGCTCAGCTCCGAAGCTTGCAAATAAGGAGACTCCACGCACCTGCAGATGAGGGTTCTGCCCTCAGGTTGAAAGCAGAAAGTCTCTTCTCTCTGAGCTGGGCATCGGGCCGGTCACCTGGAGGAATCCCAAAGTGATGATAGAAGGCCCTGAGCATCCTTCCTGCTCTCCATGCCATCAGGAATGTCAGCTGATGCTGTCTCCAGGTGAGCCGAGACATGCAGGTGCATTCCTGCGTCACACGCAGGTCACGTCCCTGGCAGAAACCCAACCTGCTCTCTAACAACACCCTTCTGGCAGTTCCCAATACCACGCAGATGATAGAGCAATTAAACAAAAGCTGGATGAGTGAGCAGCGGCTCTCAGCTCCAGCCCATCCTTGCCATCAGAAAAGGAGGACCAGGGTTTAGTTCTTGAGGTGAAACCAGCCCAATTGTCCCCATGGAACTGATGTTTATGGTTTCTTTTAATAAACATAGAAATTGATCCTCCCAGTCTTTTTTTCTTTTTCTTTCTTTCTTTTTTTTTTTTTTTTTTTTTTTGAGACAGAGTCTCACTCTGTCACCCAAGCTGTAGTGCAGTGGTGTAGTCTCAGCTCACTGCAATCTGCCTCCTGGGTTCAAGCGATTCTTCTGCCTCAGCCTCCTGAGTAGCTGGGATGACAGGCGCCCTCCACCATGCCCGGCTAAGTTTTGCATTTTTAGTAGAGATGGGGTTTCACCATGTTGTCCAGGCTGGTATCGAACTCCTGACCTCAAGTGATCCACCTGCCTCGACCCCCCAAAGTGCTGGGATCACAGGCGTGAGCCACCGTGCCCACCCATTCACATCTCTTTTGACTGAGAACTTTACACTAAGATGAAGGAATTTTGACAATGGGCTCATGCGTTTGGGATTCACCATGTGCCCTATTACCCAGATGGATGGTAGAGTGGCCTACAGAAGGCTACTGAAGCAAGCCTATGGAAGGCTCGGTCGTGACTGCAGCTAAGAGACCACATCCTGTAAGACTGGGCTGTTGTTCAATAATATGCAGTACACGCCTGCAAACCAAGAGTGGAGGTGGTAGTGTTTCCTTGCATATAACATCTAATAACTCACTTAAGGAACTTTTGTTTTCATCTACCCAACTCAGGGCTTACTGGAGTTTGAGATCCTAACACACAAGGAATTCGCTTTTTTTTTTTTTTTTTTTTTGAGATGGAGTTTCGCTCTTGTTGCCCAGGCTAGAGTGCAATGGTGTGATCTTGGCTCACCACAATATCTGCCTCCCGGGTTCAAGTGATTCTCCTGCCTCGGCCTTCCGAGTAGCTGGGATTACAGGCAGGCGCCACCACGCCCGGATAATTTTGTATTTTTAGTAGAGATGAGGTTTCTCCATGTTGGCCAGGCTGGTCTCGAACTACTGACCTCAGGTGATCCACCCGCCTCAGCCTCCCAAAGTGCTGGGATTACAGGTGTGAGCCACCTCACCCAGGCCATGGAATTCCCTGTTTTATCCCAGGGAACAGAGTTGTGGTTCTGGTCCATTGGAAACTGAGTCTACTTCGCGGTCGTTTTGGGATCTTCATTCACTGAACCAATAGAGAGAGAAGGAGTTTCTATTCCAGCTGGGATCATAGATTGTTATGAGCAAGGGAAAGTTGGGTTGCTGCTCAGAATGAGATCGAGGAGAACTATGTCTAGAACCCCGAGGATTCACTCAGGCACCTCTTTATGTATCTTCATTCACCAATAACCATGGTGGGTGAGACATGACTATACAGTGGTAAGTAAAGAAAGGCAGACTTTTTTTTTTTTTTTTTTTTTTTGAGACGGAGTCTTGCTCTGTAGCCCAGGCTAGAGTGCAGTGGTGCAATCTCGGCTCACCACAACCTCTGCCTCCTGGGTTCAAATGATTCTCCTGCCTCAGCCTCCCAAGTAGCTGGGACCACAGGCGCCCGCCACCGCGCCCGGCTAATTTTTTGTATTTTTAGTAGAGACGGGGTTTCACCATGTTAGCCAAGATGGTTTTGATCTCCTGACCTCATGATCCGCCCTCCTCGGCCTCCCAAAGTGCTGTGATTGGCAGACTTATTAAAGAAAGTATGAAAGTACATTACCAAGCCAGGTGCGGTGAATCACGCCTGTAATCTCAGCACTTTATTATGAATGCAGTAGCTATGAACATTCTTATTTATGTCTTTTGGTGAAAATATGCACTAATTCTACTGTATATGCACCTAGAAATGCATATACAGTGCATTTGGCCGAGTCAAAAGGTATATATATGTTTAATTTTAGTAAATAGGCCGTGCTTGGTGGCCTGAGGTCAGGAATTCGAGACCAGCCTGACCAACAAGGTGAAACCCCATCTCTACTAAAAATACCAAAATTAGCTGGGCGTGGTGGTGGGTGCCTGTAATCCCAGCTACTCGGGTGGCTGAGACAGGAGAATCGCTGGAACCTAAGAGGTAGAGGCTGAGGTTACAGTGAGCCAAGATCGTGCCACTGCACTCCAGCCTGGGCGACAAGAGCAAAACTCCATTTAAAAAACAAAAAAACAAACAAAAAAAACAAACCTTTAGTAGGTAGTGCCCAAGTTTTCCAAAGTGGTTGAAACAATTTAGACTTTCATCTTGCAGTGAGCCGAGATCGTGCCACTGCATTCCAGCCTGGGCAACAGAGCGAGACTCCATCCACAGTGTATGAGAGTTCCAATTGCGCTCTATGGTCATCCACACTTGGGATTGTCAGTTGCTTTAATTTTAGCCAGTTTGGTGGATGCTTGGTAATACCTCATTTGCCCTTAATTTGCATTTTCTTTTTTTGTTTGTTTGTTTGGTTTTTTTGAGATGGAGTCTCGCTCTGTCACCCAGGCTGGAGTGCAGTGTTGTGATCCCGGCTCACTCCAACCTCTGCCTCCCAGGTTAAAGCGATTCTCCTGCCTCAGCCTCCCGAGTAGCTAGGACTATAGGTGCCTGCCACCAGGCCCGGCTCATTTTTGTATTTTTAGTAGAGACAGGGTTTCACCATGTTGGCCAGGCTGGTCTCGAACTCCTGACCTCAGGTGATCCTCCCACCTTGGCCTCCCAAAGTGCTGGGATTACAGGCGTGAGCCACCACACCCAGCCTTAAGTTACATTTTCTTAATGAGTATTAATGATGACCACCTTTTCAGGTGCTCATTAACCATTCTGATAACCTCTTTTGTGAAGTGCTTGTGTTCAAGTATTTTGCCTAGTTAAAAAAAAAAAAAGCTGTCTATATTTTTCTTATTGATGTGCAGAAGTTCTGGGTATAATTCCTTTGTCAAAAATATATATATTGCAGGCCGGGCGTGGTGGCTCATGCCTTTAATCCCAGCACTTTGGGAGGCCAAGGCGGGCAGATCACGAGATCAGGAGATTGAGACCATCCTGGCCAACACGGTGAAACCTCATCTCTACTAAAACACAAAAAATTAGCCTGGTGTGGTGGCACACTCCTGTAGTCCCAGCTACTTGGGAGGCTGAGGTAGGGGAATCGCTTGAACCCTAGAGGCAGAGGGTGCAGTGAGCCGAGATCGCGCCACTGCACTTCAGCCTGGTGACAGAGCAAGACTCCGTCTCAAAACAAAACAAAACAAAAATATATATATATATATATGTATAAAATAAATATATGTATCCCTGAAGCTTGCCTTTTCTTCCTCTCTTAATGGTCTCTTGAAAATAGCCCATTCTTCTCAATGTTGATGAAGGCCAATCTCCCATTTTGTGGTTACTACTTTTTTTCTTTTGAGACGGAGTCTCGCTCTGTCACCCAGCCTGGAGTGCAGTGGTGCAATCTCAGCTCACTGCAACCTCCACCTCCCGGGTTCACGCCATTCTCCTGCGTCAGCCTCTTGAGTAGCTGGGACCACAGGCGCCAGCCACCACGCCCGGCTAATTTTTTGTATTTTTAGTAGAGACGGGGTTTCGCCATGTCAGCCAGGATGGTCTCGATCTCCTGACCTCGTCATCCGCCTGTCTTGGCCTCTCAACATGCTGGGATTACAGGCGTGAGCCACCGCACCCGGCCTGTGGTTACTACTTTTTAAAGAACTTGTTTTGTTTTGAGACAGGATCTTGCTCTGCCACCCAGGCTGGAGTGTAGTGGCGCACTCATAGCTCACTGCAGGCTTGAACTCCCAGGTTCAAGCCATCTTCCCGCCTTAGCCTCTGAAGGTGCTGGGACCACAGGCACACACCACCACTCCCGGCTAATTTTTGTATTTTTGTAGAGACCGGGTTTCCCCATGTTGCCTAGTCTGGTTTCATAGTCCTGGACTCAAGCAATCCGCTTGCCTCAGCCTCCCAAAGTGTTGGGATTACAGGCATGAGCCAACACACCCGCTTTAAAGCACCTGTTTAGACTACTTTGTTTATCCCAAAATCATGAAGGCATTCTCTTGTTTCCTTCTAGAAATTCTATTGTTTTTACCTCTCACATCTAGGACTGTAATCCATCTCAAATTAATTTTTGAATGTGGTGTGAGGTAGGGGTATTTATTCCTTTTATTGAAAAGACCATCCTTTCCTCAATGATTTCCAATGTGTTCTTGACCCTATAATTAGAATTAACTTCTGTAAGCACTCATTAGATCGTTCCACTTTCCTGCCTAACGGCAGACCATTGCTCTTATGGACAATAATCAGATAATGGTCAGTTCCTTGCGTAACAATACACAGCTTGATCTGGCCACCTTCTGTCTCTCCTGCCAAATCTTGCCTTGTGTCTGCCTTTCCACTCTGAACATAGAGTTCTTTGGACAGGTCACACCCTCATCCTCAAGCCCTTCCCATATAGAGTGTTTTCATCCCCTTAGACTAGTTACTCAAACTTCAGGTCTCATCTCTTCCAGGAGCCTTCTCAATAGCACAGTCCCTGTCCCTTAAATCTAGGTTGTGTGACTTCTATATATGCATTCATGGTCAGGCACAGTGGCTCATGCCTGTAATCGCAGCACTTTGGGAGGCCGAGGCAGGCAGATTACCTGAGGTCAGAAGTTCGAGACCAGCGTGACCAACATGGAGAAATCCCGTCTCTACTAAACATACAAAAATTAACCGGGTGTGACGGTGCACACCTGTAATCCCAGCTACTCGGGAGGGTGAGGCAGGAGAATCACTTGAACCCGGAAGGTGGACGTTGTGGTGAGCCGAGATTGCGCCATCGCACTCCAGCCTGGGCAAGAACAATGAAACTCCGTCTCAAAAAAAAAAAATATATATATATATATATTCGCTCATTGTACCCCCGAGTTTCTAATTATATTTATTTAGTTTATTTTTTGAGATGGAGTCTCACTGTGTCGCCCAGGCTGGAGTGCAGTGGCATGATCTCGGCTCACTGCAGCCTTCACCTCCTGGGTTCAAGCAATTCTCCCACCTCAGTCTCCTGAGTAGCTGGGATTAAAGGGCCGTGCCACCACACCTGGCTAATTTTTTACATTTTTCATAGAGACAGGGTTTCACCATGTTGGGCAGGCTAGTCTCAAACTCATGACCTCAGGTGATCCACCTGCCTCAGCCTCCCAAAGTGCTGGGGTTACAGGCGTGAGTCACCATGCCCAGCCTATTTTATTTTATTTTTTTAGATGGAGTCTCGCTCTGTCGTCCATCCAGCCTGGAGTGCAGAGGTGCAATCTCGGCTCACTGCAACCTCCACCTGTTGGGTTCAAGCAATTCTCCCACCTCAGCCTCCCTAGTAGCTGAGATTACAGGTGCCCACCACCATACCCAACTAACTTGTGTATTTTTAGTAGAGACGGGGTTTCACCATGTTGGCCAGGCTGGTCTGGAACTCCCGACCTCAGGTGATCCACCCGCCTCAGCCTCCCAAAGTGCTGGGATTACAGGTAAGAGCCACCACACCTGGCCTTCTATGTATATTTAAATATCTCCCCATTATAACTTCTCTGAGGGAAAGGAGGAGGCCTATTTAGTTCACATGAGAGGTGCGTCCTAAATACTGTTGAATGAATGAATAAATTTAAGGGAAGATTCTGTCCCAGGAACCCAGACAGTATGGACCCTGGAGAAACAGGACGTTTCCAGTCTCAGATCTAGCGCTTGGCAAATAATTATTTCTGAGCCTCGATTTTCAAATCTGTAAAATAAAGATATACTATTCTCTACATAGGATTGTAATGGGCATCAAATAAGATAATGTGGCTGGGCACAGTGGCTCACATCTGTAATCCCAGTACTTTGGGAGGCCGAGGTGGGAGCATCACTCGAGGCCAGGAGTTCGAGACCAGCCTAGGCAACAGAGTAAGACCCCCCCCGCCCCCACCCCATCTCTACAAACAACTTAAAAGTTAGCAGGGTGCGGTGGCATGCACTTGTGGTCCCAGCTACTTGGAAGGCTAAGGTAGGAGGATCGCTTGAGCCTGAGTTTGAGGCTGCAGTGAGCTGTGATTGAGCCTCTGCACTCCAGCCTAGGCAACAGAGCGAGACCTTGTCTTTAAAAATAATAAAATGATAAGGTAATGCGCAGAAGCATTCAGCACAGTGATTGGCACATGGAGGGCCCATTGGGGTGTTTTTGTTTTTGTTTTTGTTGTTGTTTGAGACAGAGTCTCGCTCTATGGCCCAGGCTGGATGGATTGCAGTGGCATGATCTCGGCTCACTGCAATCTCCGCCTCCTGGGTTCAAGCGATTATCTTGCCTCAGCCTCCCGAGTAGCTGGGATTACAGGCGTACACCACCAAGCCCGGCTAATTTTTCTTGTATTTTTAGTAGAGACGGGGTTTCACCATGTTGGCCAGGCTGGTCTCGAACTTCTGATCTTAGGTGATCCGCCCGCCTTGGCCTCCCAAAATGCTGGGATTACAGGCCACCGTGCCCGGCCATTGAGTATTATTAAGAGGAGGGTACGCAGTAAACAGACTCCCGCCAGCTCTGCCCCATGCGCATGAGCGGCCGCGGCTCGCTCTCAGCCAGGCCCAGCGCGCCCCGACGCGTCCCCACGCGTGCGTGTTCCACCGGAACCCAAGCCCAGGCAGGCGGTGAGAGGGCGGGGCCTCCGCAGTGCGACTGCGCCGCTCGAGGCCGTGCGTCGCGGGGGCGGGGCCGCGCAGGCGCACCGGGTGCCCCGGCGCTGGAGCATAAACAAGAGCGGGGACGGGATGAGGCGGCGGTTGATCCCAGGGTGGCGAGTGGCGGCGACCGAGGCGGCGAGCGGGGCCCGGCGCCGACCCTGAGTGCAGCCTGACCCGCCCTCGCGCGCGCGCCCTCCCCGGCCGGGCCCACTCGCCGCGCGCCCAGCCATGAACCTGGCGAGCCAGAGCGGGGAGGCCGGCGCCGGCCAGCTGCTCTTCGCCAACTTCAACCAGGACAACACGTAAGGCCGGGGTCGGGGGTCGGAGTCGGGGTGAGGCCAGGGTCGGACCCGGGCTAGGGGGAGGGCCTCGCTGCCAAGCTCGGCGGCGTCGCAGGCTCGGCCTCCCCGCGAGCCAAGGCGCGCAGAGGCGTCCCCAGGGGCGGGCCCGGGGCGTGCAGGGAGGGACGCCCTCCAGGGAGACCCTCGGGTGCTGGCCTGGAGCTGCGGTCCCGGAGCGGGAGAGGTGGTGGAGAGGGGGCTGCTTTCACCCTCTTGCGGGGAGGCCCCCTGGCTTCAGACTTAACTACTTCTCGCAAAGTTGGGGCCGAACTTTGGGGCTTGACTTGTCTTGGCCGCCTGTGGAGCGCTGGGAGTGGGTCGCTTCCTCCTCTCGTCTCCTCTTCCCGCTGCTTGCTCAGCGTCTCCCACTCACTCTCCTTTGAATCAGGCCCTTCTCCTTGTCTTTTCATCGTCTTAAGACCCTTCTCTCTCTCTTGATTTTCTTTTCTTCGTTTCTCACTGTTTTTTTTGTTTGTTTTTGTTTTTTGGGGTTGGTTTTGTTTTGAGACAGAGTCTTGCTCTGTTGCCCGGGCTGGAGTGCAGTGGTGCGATCTCAGCTCACTGCAACCTCCGCCTCCTGGGTTCAAGCGATTCTCCTGCCTCAGCCTCCCGAGTAGCTGAGACTACAGGCACGCGCCACTGCGCCCAGCTAACTTTTTTGTATTTGTAGTAGAGACAGGGTTTCACCATGTTGGTCAGGCTGGTCTCGAATTCCTGACCTCAAGTGATCCGCCCACCTCAGCCTCCCAAAGTGCTGGGATTACAGGTGTGAGCCACCGTGCGCGGCCCTCACTGTTCTTTTTGGGCCATCAACTTTGATGTCTTCTCCAGCAAATAACAAACTTAGCAATAACCTTGGCATCTGAGCTAGCTAGGGAGAAACTGAGCCCAGAGAGGCGTTACGGACCAGTGCCCCAGGAGTCTCAGAGCTCCAGCGGGTGGGTCATCCTCAGGGCAAGAGAAGGCCTTAATGCCAGCCCGTGCATTCGGAACGCTGTTTGTCCACACTGATACGGGTTGGACGCTGCCTGGGAGGAGGACTTGTGGGGATGGTTAATAGATGAGCGAGCTTTCTGGAGAGAGAAGGGTGAGTTATGGGGTTGGCAGGGAGGAGGGCCATCTTGGAAGTGAGTAAGAGGAAGTGAGGAAAGAGAAGGAGTAGGGCATTTGGCATCTTACTAAGTCATTGGTTGAGTTGTTACTGGCTGAGTGGAATTAACAAAGCAGAAGATAAGATTCTTTAGGAAATTAAAAGTGAATTGTAGAATGGCCAACACTCAGTGGGTGGTGTACAGCAGGCGCTCAATAGCACCTCCCCAAAGCTGTGAAGACAGTCGCACAGTGGGACTGTATTGAGAGTCGGAAGGGGCAAATCACCTCATCCAGCTACAGATGAGGAAATCCTTCCGAAAGGCTCCAAGCTGGCCTGGGTCTTGGAATTGGTGGACCGGGGCGGAGCGGGGGCAAGAGTAGAATCTAGCCTCCTGAGCTCTCTTCCAATGTTCTTTCTGATCTGCCATGCTGTTTTTTTTTTTTTTCTGTTTGCAGAGTAGAATTCTGAAGACAGTGAATTTAGAAATAATAGCATAACAACGTGTAAAGATGAAAACTCCCAAGTACTGTAGTGTTCTGTGTGACCAAAAGCCAGAACAACAAACAATTCGGACAACCTGTTGCAGTTGAAGTGCAATAGACTATGTTAATCCAGATAGAGAAAAGGACACATCCCAAACCCATTCTGATTTCGTTTTTAAGCCCAAGGCCACAGTATTTTGAGACCAGTAAGAAATGGTAGTAGTAGTAGGGTGGTTTATGCCTTGTATAAATTAGAGAGTTTCCAAAACGTTGTCGGCCACTCTTTCAGTTTTTCACTAATTATTTCTATCAGAATGAAATCAAATAGAGAAAAGCATTCTCTTTTACTGTTACTTCAGCTGGACTGCCATGTTCCCTGTGTCACAGAAGAGTGTCACTCTGGCCTGAAATAGGACCTTTTCACACTTGGACGTTTTCACACTTACCCACTTCTCCATGCTCCCCGAAGTTATTACAGTTCAAGAGATTTCTGTTACTTTGAGATTTCATAACTTTGACTTGCCAGAGAGACCTTGATGTAGTGTAAACCTAAATTGGAATGAATAGTAAGCTAGGATTATACTAGAAGTTGACTGGGTTAAAATGACGGTAATTTGTTTTAAATCTACACTTGAATAGAGAAGTTCCCGGAGAGAGCTTTTATGGCTTATACGTTTTCCTCCCTTCTTAATCTCCAGAATTTATTGAGGAGCACAATTTTTAGCAAGTGAAAGAATGACCGTCTAGAACTCACATTTACTGTATGCAGTGAGAAAATTTGGAAGCCAGTTCACTTACTAGAATGTATATGTTACAGGGTCATTTCCCTTTTTTTTGTCTTTTAAATTCTTTTTGTATTTGTTACATACCAAACTATAACTGTCCTGCCTTTCTTCTTGTACTGGTAATATGATTTCCAATGTCGTACTTTTTCGTGATTCCTATCCTAAAAGTGTGCATCAGTTTTATTTGTTTTTTACCATTTGTTTTTTGTTTTGTTTTGTTTTTTTACCTAGAGAAGTGAAAAGGGCATCAAGAGCAGCTGGTCTTGGCCGTCGCGCTGTTGTCTGGTTAGTTCCAACCCTGGTTTCTGAAAGTATCACCTTGGAAGGCTTATGTTAGAGGACTTTTTTGGCTTTTTGAAATTGAAGTGAACCAGTTAATAAGTGGGAGAGGATCACTTGAATCTGAAATGGAAATATCAAGGACTACATTTTTCCAGTGGATACCACAGCTTGTGGGAAGTTAGTGATGTAGCAATGTCTGTTTTAAATGCCATGTCTAAAAGGGATGGAATGAAGAAAGGGACTTGACTTTCCAAGTCTTGTGTTTGTAGAATTGATGTTATGAAGTGTGTGGAGACAGTAGGAGAAAACTGTTGTTTTCTTCCGCCATGTCTCTTCTAGGCTATGCTTATTGTGCTGGGAAGGTACTGCTCTCCTCTGTTTGTTCATCTGTAAATCAAGGGTTTGGGTTTTTGTTTTTGAGATGGAGTCTCACTGTTGCACAGTTTGAAGTGCAGTGACATAGTTATAATGATCATAGCTTACTGCAACTTTGAGTTCCTGGGCTCAAGCAGTCCTCCTGCCTCAGCCTCCCGAGAAACCGGGACTACAGGCATAGGCCCCACACCTGGCTAATTTTTTTTTTAGTTTTTGTAGGCACAGGGTCTTGCTATGTCGACCAGGCTGGTCTTGAACTCCTGGCCTCATGCGATCTTCCTGCCTCAGCCTCCAGAGCATTGGGATTACAGGTGTGAGTCGTTGTGCCCAGCCTGAAGATGGTTTCTAAGATCCTTCACCCTTAAAGTTTTAAGTCATTCTGCCTGCTATGCAAAGGATATGTTTGAGGAGGGCAGGGGGTGACTTAGGAAGATATCGTCCAACAGCAGTGACCAGTGGGGAGGAGACTGTCTCGCCATCAGGACTTGTGTGACCCACAGGATGTGCATCATGCAGCCGAGGGAGAACTTAGGTGATGCCCAGTTTCTGGCTTGGGTTCTGGGTGAATGTGATAGCATCATGGTGAAAAAGCCGAGAAGGAGAGAACTCTGCTCGGGGATACTGATGAGTTGGAAAGGCCACAGCGATATGGAGGTGGAGGATGTGAGGTGGAGCGGGGATGGGGGTGGGCCGTCCATAGCCCTGAAAGAGAGGGCACCAGGGCCTCCCAGGTCTGGGCTGGCAGCCACAGTTGAGGTTGCTTTTGGTTTACAGTGTGGGGCTCTATCCACCTAAGCACGCAATCAAGTATGGCTTCTCTGCAAAGATGATGAAGAAGGAGTCTTTACGGACTGACGATTAGGGAAGGGGGAGAAAACGAAAATAAGCAAAAAATCTGACTCACATCTTCATTTTTGAGTGGCAGTCACTGTCTCTTTGATGTTGAATGTTCAAGTTTAAAATCATTGACGGAGACTTTCAGGTAAAAATGATGGATCAAACATAAGCATTTATTTTGGTTCCATCCCCAGACCCTAATAAAATGTTAATCAGTAAAATGTCAAAAAGATACATTTTCTAGTTTTAAACATTTCTTAATTTTTTATTTTTGTAGAGATGGGGTTTCACTTTGTTGCCCCGACTGGTCTCAAACTCCTGGCTTCAAGTGATCCTCCCGCCTGGGTAGCTCAGATTGCAGACGCAAGCCACCACCCTTGACCTCAAAAAGATATTTTAAAAGGCTTAAACTCATAGGATAGAAAGAATGAGAAGGGAGATATTAGCCAGTTTGGAAGCTAGCAAGTGGTAAAGGAAGTGGGATCTCAAATTGCTAGTGAAGAAAGCAGAGAACCAACCTAGTTTAAACTGCAGAATCCCCGCCAGGCTCAGGAATGGGCAGTCCAGGGCTCCAGAGGCGGGCTTGTGGGGCCGTGAAATGAGGAGGATGTGTTCAAGTGCGTTTAAAAAGCAGTGACTCTGTCCTTCCCTAGAGAAGGACAGGCCTCCTCTCTGGGGCGGGTAGAGCAGGGTCTCTGGGTTTGGGCACCAGGCACACTTGAAGGTGGGGATACTGGCAAAATGGGGGATTGAGCCAATACATATTTCTTTGGTTGTGATTTGCTAGTTTTCCCCTTTGTCAGTGAAAGAGCCCACTAATGGGGACAGGCACAGTGGCTCACGCCTGTAATCCTGGCACTATGCGAGGCCAAGGTGGGAGGATCCCTTGAGTTCAGGTGTTCAAGACCAGGTTGGGCAACACCGGGAGACCTTGACTCTACACAAAACAAAAATTAGCCGGGTGTGGTGGCACGCGCCTGTGGTCCCAGCTACTCGGGAGGCTGAGATGGGAGGATCCCTTGAGCCCAGGAGGTTGGGGCTGCAGTAAGGCGAGATCACACCACTGTGCTCCAGCCTGGGTGGCAGAGTGAGACCCTGTCTCAAATAAATAAAAATAAATAAATCCCACTCTGTTGACTTAAATAAATAAACATTTTTTGGCAATAAAGCTATGTATTAGGGAAAATCTCCTACTTACCTGTTGCTCTGTCTTTCCCATTAGTATGTCTGCCATTTTATGGTCAGGTCAATTTTGAAATTGTTTAAAGCCAAATCTCCAAAGGGGTGTTGAACTTGATTGTTGATGTTGAGACGAAAATATCAATCATATTTATATTTAATACCATTCTTTAAAAATACTCATCTGGCCAGGCACGGTGGTCACGCCTGTAATCCCAGCACTTTGGGAAGCCAGGGCAGGTGGATCACGAGGTCAGGAGTTCGAGACCAGCCTGGCCAAAATGGTGAAACCCCGTCTCTACTAAAAATACAAAAATTAGCCGGGTGTGATGGTGGTCACCTGTAATCCCAGCTGCTCGGGACTCTGAGGCAGGAGAATCACTTGAACCAGGAGGCTGAGGTTGCAGTGAGTTGAGATCACATCACTGCACTCTAGCCCGGGCAACAGAGCAAGACTCCATCTCAAAAAAAAAAAAAAAAAAAAAACTTATCTTTTGCCGGGCGTGGTAGCTTACACCTGTAATCCCAGCACTTTGGGAGGCTGAGGCAGGTGGATCACGTGAGGTCAAGAGTTCGAGACCAGACTGACTAACATGGTGAAACCCCATCTCTACTAAATACAAAAAATTAGCTGGGTTCGGTGGTGCATGCCTCTAATCCCAGCTACCTGGAACTACCTGGAAGGCTGAGGCAGGAGAATCGCTTGAACCCAGGAGGTGGAGGTTCCAGTGAGCCGAGATTGTGCCATTGCACTCCAGCCTGGGCAACAGAGCAAAACTCCGTCTAAAAAAAAAAAAGAAAAAAAAAAGCCAACTTATCTTTACTGATAAAGTGTACTCATACTATGGTATATATATCTCAAAAAATATTTGGAATATTTTTGTTTCCCTTTCTTAACGGATTGGAATGCACAGTTTTGTAAACTGTGGGGTTAAACTTCTAGCTGAGGTATTTAATATCGTAAATCAGCTTCCAAATATCTGAACTTGATTGGCAAAGTCCAGTTTTAACAAATGCTGTGTGTAGGGAGCACAGCAGAGAACTGGGATATCTAACCCAAGGATCAGGGACTAAGGCTCGTTAATTTTGCCCATGGGAGAAGCCCCCTCTTAAGCTCATTTTATACATAATGCTAATAAGCTTGGTGATTTGGTTTCCAAGTCACCAAGAAATTAGGAAGGACAGGGGCTGTTAATGATGGCAGGATGGTCACGAGGAAAAGTGACAACTGTCGGCAAAACAAGAGATGGAAAAATATTTTTATAAACTCAGTGCTACAGGCCGGGCATGGTGGCTCACGCCTGTAATCCCAGCACTTTGGGAGGCCAAGGCAAGTGGATCACCTAAGGTCAGGAGTTCAAGACCAGCCTGGCCAACATGGTAAAACCCCATTTCTACTAGAAATACAAAAATTAGCCAGGCGTGGTGGCAGGCACCTGTAATCCCAGCTACTTAGGAGGCTGAGGCAGGAGAATTGACTGAACCCAGGAGGCAGAGGTTTCAGTGAGCCAAGATCGCGCTGCTGCACTCCAGCCTGCGTGACAGAGCGAGACTCCGTCTCAAAAAAAAAAAAAAAAAAACCATAAAATAAATAAACTCAGCACTACAGTCTGGCTGTTTGATACGGGGTACACCAAACCCTCAGCTCAAAAGAACTTGTCATCCCTTGTTTTAAGGACACAGGAAGGTATACAATTTAAGAACAGTTTGTTTTTTTAATCAGAAAATGGGAGTGGGGGAGTCATGCTTAAAATAGCAACCCTTAGTTATCTGGAAAATGTTTTTCTGAACATCAGTTTCCCAAAAGTTCTGGGTTGCTGAGATTTTGTTTTAGTTTTAGCCTAGGGATATTACTCTATTCTTCTTGGTTCTTTTATTAATTTTCAAAATATTTACAGGTAGTAATACCTAATTATTTCATTGATATAACAATTGATATAACTAATTCAGTGTAGTAAAGAAGCAAAAAATTTTTGCAAAGAAAAATTATATGAGCTGGTAGAGTTTTGTTTCTGTTCTTTTTATGCTTCTAAGATCAATGTGATTTTACAGATTAATACTGATTATAGCAACTCTTCTTGGAATACATTTCTTCCACATACGTGTGAAAGAGTAGTTGGAAATCTCAAGTTTTTAATAAATCACATGATCATTAAAATAGCCCTGATCCTATCTTGGGGTACAAATACTTAGTGTGAAACGTGCCCCTTCCCTGTTTCAGCCTTCTGTTTTACCTCCTCATTTTCATGTTCTCCCAGATGTTAAAAGTGATCCTGGTATCTGATTCGTCTGTACCCCAGTGCTTCCTGCTTGTTCGCTCATCTTTCTTCTGCTGAAAGCTGGACTTGCTTCTTGTTATGCTTTCTTTGGTCAGCTGGGTTCTGGAGAGGCACTTTTCTCTCCAGAAAAAAGGGGAAACCCCTTCTGTGGTGTCCCCGAGGCCCCTGCTGGGAGGGGCTGCTGAGCTGTGGGCTCCTTGAGCCTCCTCTCAGAAGCGGGTGATGAGTATGGACTCATAAACGCAAGGCCATGAAACCAATCCTCTGCTTTTTCCTTGTAAGCCAACGACGGGGCCTTTGATTCCAGACTCTAAGGTAGCTTTGGAGTCCGTTTCGTTTCCAGCCCACTGCTCAGCCATGGCACAGCACAGGGGTAGAGCCACGGGTAGTAAAGGCCTGCAGAAGCACAGAGAGATGCCTGCGCCCACCTCGATTTTAAATACCTTTGTTTAAAATTTAGAAAATTCACTTACTTAACTTTTTTTTTTTTTTGGTTGGAGTCTCGCTCTATCACCCAGTCTGGAGTGCAGTGGCGCAATCTCCACTCACTGCAGCCACCTCCTCCCAGGTTCAAGCAATTCTCCTGCCTCAGCCTCCCAAGTAGCTGGGATTACAGGCGCCTTCCACCATGCCTGACTGATTTTTGTATTTTTAGTAGAGACAGGGTTTCGCCATGTTGGCCAGGCTGGTCTCAAATTCCTGACCTCAAGTAATCTGCCCGCCTCAGCCTTCCAAAGTGCTGGGATTATAGGCGTGAGCCACCGCACCTGGCCAGCTTACTTAACTCTCATACTCTGACATATACTGTGTGTATATATCAGACCACTTGAGAAACCTGAGTTTGTTTTGAGGGAACCAGTAAGGCTGATTCCTTGTGCTTATATCCCAAACTTATATTTAAAGTTTTATAGAGTTTGTTTTTTAGTATTTTTATTTTAATTTTCCCTCCACTTTATTGTGGTGTAATTAAAATTGTGTCTGTTGAAGGTATACAGTGTGATGTTTTATATACACACGTCTTTTGAAGTGATCACCAGTCCAGTTAATTAACATATCTGTCACCTCAAATAGTTACCTTTTTGTGACAAGCACACTTAAGATCTGCTGTCTCAGCAAATTTCAAGCACACAATACCTTATTATCAACTACAGTTACTATCCTGTATGTTAGATCTCCAGAAAGAGTTTTTTGGTTTCTTTTCTTGAGACAGTATCTCGCTCCGTCTCCCAGGCTGGAGTGCAGTAGCAGGATTAATCTTAGCTCACTGCAGCCTCAACCTCCTGTCCTGGGCTCAAGCAATCCTCCCACCTCAGCCTCCTGATTAGCTCTCTGGGACTGCAAGGGCACCACCATGCCTAGCTAATTGTTTTATTTTTAATGTTAATTTTGTAGAGATGGAGTCTCAGTATTTTGCCCAGGCTAATCTTGAACTCCTGGGCTCAAGCAGTCCTCCTGCCTCGGCCTCCCAAAGTGTTGGGATTACAGGCGTGAGCCACCACATCCAGCCTCAGAAAAGTTTTATAGGATTTAAGTAATAATATTGTCTGTATTTTATTGACCTTGTAGCATCTTCCTGTGCCAAGCACTTGATACAAACAGTGTGAAATGATTTGCTCTGTGCTGATTTGTGGAGGGCACGCGGGGAACTTGCTGGGAACTCGCTGGGAACGTGGGAGCTGGTTTCTACATTGTCACTGTCTGCACGTATCAGCTCTTATTTCTGAATTTGGCTTTTTTGCAGGTCCCTAGCTGTTGGTAGTAAGTCCGGTTATAAATTTTTCTCCCTTTCTTCTGTGGATAAGCTGGAACAGATCTATGAATGCAGTAAGTGTTTGCTTTATTTTTCCCCTTCTTTAAAAAAAAAAAAAAAGTTGTACTTGAATTGGAATGCGATCTAAAATTCAGACACTGTGGTTGAAGTCCAGACACCCTCTTACCAGTCCTCTGCTTCCACCTTCATCTCCCCAAGAGGTGGCAACTGGTGACGCCTGTGGCCATCTGCCCTGATCTGTGCATTTGCCTACATAGGAGGGCAGGTAGCGAGGGAGCTCTGTTCATGAGGGTCTTCAGTACATGAGCACATACCATGTGTGCTGGTCTGTAACTTCTCTCCCCTTTAATGCCATTTAAACCGTCTAAATTACTGTCATAAAGGGCTTCCAGAAAATTGAAAATTTTACAGCCCCTGTAGGAACAATTTATTTTCCCGCGTTGGCATTTTACAGCATTGAGGTGGCCTGCGTGTCGGAGAGGCGCATGGAACAGCGGGAGGTCATGCGCTTTGGCCTCTTGCTCAGTCATGTTTTGTGTGGTTCTAGATGGATTACTTCATCTCTGGGCCTCAGTTTCTTTTATTTTTTGCAAAACAGAAATAATGCAGGTCTGTAAGATTATTGCCAGGATTAGAGATTATGTATGTGTGTACTTAACAGTGTGCAAAAATAGTATTTGCTGAGTAAAGCCTGTGATGGAGACTGTGACTGGAAGCTTTGGACTCTTTCCACATGCGTAATTTTTAATTAAGATAGTTATGGATTCACGTGTAGTTGTAGGAAATAATACAGGTCCCTTGCATCCTTTACCCTGTTTTTCCCAATGTAACATCTCGCAAAGCCCCAGTGTAATATCATAGCTGGGATATTGACATCCACCTCTCCTGAGCACGCTCTCCAGTCCTCCTTGTGCTCGTTTGTGTGTGCGTAGGTTCTGTGCAGTCTTTTTTGTTTGTTTTTTTTTGAGACGGAGTTTTGCTTTTACTGCCCAGGCTGGAGTGCAGTGGTGCCATCTTGGCTCACCGCACCCTCCGTCTCCCCCAGGTTCCAGCGATTCTGAACTTTGTGCTGGTGACTTTTAATTATGGTGTTCTCCTGGCCCGCCAGCAGGTGCGGCCTTTCGGACTCCGTCCTGGGCCCTGGCCTCCTCTCTGCAGGTGAGCGTGCAGGTGCCGCTCACCTCCATCAGGGGATGTGTCTGATTCTTCCAAGCAGTCTCTTTCCTGTTGCTGCCCCCAAGAGCAAGTACCCAGGCCCTTTGCAGGGAGAGAGTGGGGCAGCAGAATTTCCATGATCAGCGTCCCTGACTCATGGCTCCTGGTGGCTGGCTTAGGTTTTACTCCTTTCTTTGTCCTTAGACTTGCCTGCTGGTACTTACTAAATCTTCCAAAAAAGCCTTTCTTCTGCCATGGAGGCTGGGAGATGTGATCTGGGCAATAACATAGGTGTGAGCCAGGGCTGTTTATCCCAGGCGCCGCCCGCCTTCCTGAAGTCCTGCCACCTGGCTGCCTTCACGTGAGCCACACAGGATTGCTCCCCACGGTGGTTTCTGCAGTGGAGGGCAGCCTCGTCTCCAGGCTTTTATGAATGACTGAAACTCAGTCCAGATCCAGATGAAGTGCCGGAATTGTGCTATTAAATTGTTGCTGGAGTCACTGTAGTCATCTGTTTTGAAATGCACAGAGTTTTTTTCCGTTGCTGGGGGCCAGTGCTTATAAAGAGTGGAAGAATGCCAAAACCTGGTCTTTCCTTTTCCTCAAATTGAAGTTTAGTTACTGGCTTCTAGTGACTTATTTCCCAGAGATTTTTAGTGGAACAAAATGGGATGTCTTGATAGTATCTTTTAGAGTGGATATTGGCCGGGCGCAGTGGCTCACGCCTGTAATCCCAGCACTTTGTAAGGCCAGGACAGGCGGATCACATGAGGCCAGGAGTTGAAGACGAGCCTGGCCAACATGGCACAACCCTGTCTCTACTAAAAATACAAAAAAATTAGCCAGGCGTGGTGGCACACACTTGTAATCCCAGCTAATAGGGAGGCTGAGGTACGAGAATCACTTGAACCCAGGAGGCAGAGGTTGCAGTGAGCCAAGATTGTGCCATTGCACTCCAGCCTCGGTGACAGTGACACTCTGTCTTAATAAATAATAAAAAATAAAGAGTGGATGTTTCCTGACCAACATGGTAAGGTGGGTGCGTGAATGTCTGTGTTCTTCTTAGTGAACTTTGGCCCTTAAAAATAGATGATGAAATGGACAAAGAATGTTTTGAGGGTTAATACTTTAAACTGATCTATTACGTTGTTCTATTCCTAGAATATTATCTGCCTTTCCTCTTTCACATTTTTTTTTTTTTTTAGTAGATAAGAGAATGTCTCTTAGAAAACAGGTTAGCTACTAAGTGAAATGTCAAGATTGTTTTCTAGCGTTTTTCTATAGGTAGACTCAGAGGAAAGAATGTTTCTTCATGTCTCAGTATTTAGTTCAGGCTCAGTATTGACGTCTACCCTCAAAACTTTTAACAATCCATCATAAAATCAGATCTTTGCTGTCACTCACTGTGGCTGTTACAGAAAGAATGGGCCAGAGCTGGTCTTAGAGAAAAACAAGATGGACAGGTACTTGTTGTTCATTTATTTACTTAGAAAAGAAAATTCACACACACACACAAAAGCTTGGTCTAGCAGTACTGGAAGATAGATTTTTCTACCATCAATGTTGTAATTTCAAACTTGAAAGTTGCGGGAACTGCCAGATAGGCTTTGCACATTGTTTATGGGCGCCTCATATATGTATATATATGGGGACAGAGTCTCGCTCTGTCACCCAGGCTGGAGTACAGTGGCATAATCATAGCTCACTGTACCCTTGACCTCCTGGGCTCAAGCGATCCTCCCTCCTCAGCCTCCTGAGTAGCTGGGACCACAGGCACATGCCACTACACCTGGCTAATTGTTTTTTAATTTTTGTAGAAACGGGGGTCTTACTATGTTGCCCAGGCTGGTCTTGAACTCCTGGCCTCAAGCAGTCCTCCCACCTCAGCCTCCCAAAGTGCTGGGATTACAGGCGTGAGCCACCGCACCCAGCCTCTCGTATGATCAGTGCTGGGATTACAGGCGTGAGCCACCGCGCCCGGCCTCTCGTATGATCAGTGCTGGGATTACAGGCGTGAGCCACCGCGCCCGGCCTCTCGTATGATCAGTGCTGGGATTACAGGCGTGAGCCACCGCGCCCAGCCTCTCATATGATCATTTTCTTTCTCCATGTGCATTTTTGTTGTCGTCATTTTTTGAATATACATAATGCACAAAATGTGGTCTCTTTTCCCTAAAATATTCTACAACAGTATCCTACACTGTTAGGCAAAATAAATGAAGGGTATGGGTTTATTATTTGTAAAAGATCACAAAAGTTTAGAAGTTGGCTTTTTTCAAAAGCTGCACTGTGTGTTTTCTTTACATTTGCTAAACTGGATTCTGAGCTAGGAAAACGTCTCATAAACATTCCGTTCTGAAACCCAGCACAAGCAGACTGCTCCTTAGCTCAGCAAAAGTGACTACAGCCTGCGTTGATTATGGAAGTGTAGCTGTTGACATATAACATGTTTTATCAACCTTCCTGCTTGGCCAAGAAACTAATCATTTACTTTACGGGCCATCATCTGCATCTTAAGGTTTGAGAAGTGGTGTTTTCTGACGTTAGTCTTATTTGACAGGCAGTGCACTGGTTGGAATATTAATTTCAGTGAGATTTATAGTAATGTATCCTACAGAGGAGAAACCACGAGCGTCTCTTGGCCTAAATCTGTGGTGCTGGAATGCTGGCCTCTTACCTTGCATCCTGGCGGAGCCGCAGACACACACGGAAGTGGATTCAAGCATTTATTTCATGGCCTCATTCTTCCCTTCCCACTCCAGAGCTTCATCGTTGCCAGCTATAAACCACGCCAGCAGAAGCAAAAAGCAACATTCTTTTTTAAATCAAGTAATTAATTTCTTAGATTTTAGTCAGGCAATCTCTAGGAGGGAAGTTTGGCAGAAAGTGTGGCTGAGGCCACCTAGAATGAGTGCTAAAAGCAAGGCCTCATTCCTCCAGTGGGATGGAAGTCACTAAAGTTTACGTTCAGCCTTTTTGTTTTTTTTTTTTTTTTTGAGACGGAGTGTCGCTCTGTAGCCCAGGCTGGAGTGTAGTGGCGCAGTCTTGGCTCACTGCAAGCTCCGCCTCCCGGATTCACGCCATTCTCCTGCCTCAGCCTCCCGAGTAGCGCCACCATGCCCGGCTGATTTTTTGTGTGTGTGTATTTTTAGTAGAGACAGGGTTTCACCGTGTTAGCCAGGATGGTCTCGGTCTCCTGACCTCATGATCCACCCGCCTCAGCCTCCCAAAGTGCTGGGATTATAGGCGTGAGCCACCACACTCTGCCACGTTCAGCCTTTCTTAGTGTCAGCGTGAGTGCCTCTTGGCACTGGTGTCCTGGGACGTGCCATCTTGAGTCAATACATCTGTGCAGTCTGGTTTCTTTGCTTTCTTTTGATTATTATGGCATCTTTCACCTAGCAGCCTGATCCATTGTCCACCATTATTTCATGGGAGGGCTGAGCCAGGTTTGTACTTCAGTTTACTGGAAAGTGATTGTTCTGGGTATGCGGGTTCCATGTATATTTATGTGTTTGAAAGTTCATCTGGGCCGGGCGCGGTGGCTCACGCCTGTTATCCCAACACTTTGGGAGGCCGAGGCGGGTGGATCACCTGAGGTGAGGAGTTAGAGACCAGCCTGGCCAACATGGTGAAACCCCGCCTCTACTAAAAATATAAAAATTAGACAGACATGGTGGCGCGCTCCTGTAATCCCAGCTACTCTGCAGGCTGAGGCAGGAGAATCACTTGGACCCGGGAGTCAAAGGTTGCAGTGAGTCAAGATTGTGCCACTGCGCTCCAGCTTGGGCTGTCTCAAAAAAATTAAAAATAAGAAAGTTCATCTCTATGTGAAGTGTAATAGAAAAATATTAGAGCATCTTGAAATAATACAGTAGGAAAATGGCAACAAACCTAAACTACTAGCAATATATAAAAGTAGGTTGCTTTCTGAAAGGTGTATTCCTGAAAAGATCTAGTCAGATTTGGTCCGTAGAACTTAATGTCACTGCGAAGTGCATCCTTTTGTGTTATGGCTGTTACCATTACTACTACTACTGCGTTTTTAAAACACAGGGTCTCGCTCTGTCACTCATGCAGTGGTGCCAACACGGCTCACTGTAGCCTCAACCTCCCGGGCTCAAGTGATCCTCCCTCTTCTTGCATAGCTGGGACTGACTATAGGTGCACACCACCATGCCCAGCTAATTTTTTTTTAAGAGTTGGGGTCTCACTGTGTTGCCAAGGCTGGTCTTGAACTCATGGGCTCAGGCCATCTTCCTGCCTCAGCCTCCTAAAGTGCTGGGCCTACAGGTGTGAGCCAACATGCCCGGCCTATTAGTCTTTTTTTTTTGAGACGGAGTCTCGCTGTATCGTCCAGGCTGGAGTGCAGTGGTGAGATCTCGGCTCACTGCAACCTCCACCTCCTGGGTTCAAGCAATTCTCCTGCCTCAGCCTCCCAAGGAGCTGGGATTAGAGGCATGCCCCACCACGCCCGGCTACATTTTGTATTTTGAGTAGAGACGGGGTTTCAGCATGTTGGCCAGGCTGGTCTCGAACTCCTGACCTCAGGTTATCCATCCGCCTCAGCTTCCCAAAGTGCTGGGATTACAGGCGCGAGCCACTGCACCCGGCCCTGGCCTATTAGTCTTGAGTAATGACAAAAATATGTTCACTCCAGAGTGATTGGTGGTTCATTTCTGCCTTTTGCAGAGCCGCCTCTCCTACTTGTGGTTACTGACTCTTGTAAATGTGATGAGAGTTACAGATCTGTCTCCCCCAGAACACTCAGTGTTTAGCATATGGTTTCAGCGACGTTAGAGACTCACGCAGCCCATCCAGTTATCCACGGACACCTGGTCTTTGCAGTTGGCCCTCACACTTAGTTTCTGTCCTGCCTCTGCTGCTGCCCATGTCCCCACAGGAGGAGGTGGCTCACTGTGCAACCTCCACCTCCTGAGTTCAAGTGATTCTCCTGCCCTAGCCTCCTTAGTAGCTGGGACTACAGGCATGTGTCACCACGCTCGGCTAATTTTTCTATTTTTTTTAGTAGAGATGGGGTTTCACCATACTGGGGAGGCTGGTGTTGAACTCCTGACCTCAAGTGATCCACCTGCCTCTGCCTCCCAAAGTGCTGGGATTATAGGCATGAACCATCATGCCTGGCCTTATCTACAATTCTTAAATCAACTCAAACTGAGTTCTTTTTTTTTTCCCCCCATGCAGTCATGTGCTGCTGCTGTTTTTTTTTTTTTTTAACTACCTGTTTCTGCCGTTTGCCTGTTTTTCTGTTGGGTTATTTATCTCCTCATGACTTAAAGCAAATTAGCCATTTGTTAGGGGTTGCAAATATTTTTTTTTTCTGTCATTTGCCTTTTGACCTTGTTTATGATTCTTTTCACTATTCTGAAGTCTTGAATTTCTATGTATTCAAATGCATTGGTCTTTTTTTGTAAGGCTTCTAAATACTAGAAGGGGTTTTTCCTGCTCCCAGCGTGTACATGAAACATTTCCCAAGGTGGTCACCTAATACTCTGGGGTCGTGTTCTACCTTCAGTACTTGGAGTGCATTGGATGTAAGGAATCCCTCCCTTGCATTAAGGGGCTGGGAAGGATGCTTGCCTGTGTCCTTACTTATGTAGAGGGGCTTCCTCTGAAGCATTTAGGGTGAATGTCAGAAGGAGCTTCTCTTCCAAACTTAAATAAAGAAAAAATCATGGAAGCAAAATGGTAGAAAGTTAATATTTGTTGGATTAGGTGGTGAGTATATGGAGGTTCATTTTACTGTTCTCTTTTATGAATATTTGCAGTTAAAAACGAGCTTTTCTGCCTTCATCCTCCCATCCCTGTTTAAAGCATTCTGAAAGCTCTGCTTTTTCCCATTAACATTTTAGAAAAACCATTTCCAAGTGATGGTTGGTGGTATTACCTTCTCAGCACCTGCACGTAAGCAACTGAAGACATCATTTTTCTTTCTAACATTTTATTAAAGGAAATTTTCAAACTGAAAAGTGGAAAGTATTTTACAGCTAACACCTGTGTATCCACCACTTAGATTCTTCCCTTGACATTTTACTATACTTGTCCTAACACACACACACACACACACCATCTATCTTTTTTATGTTTATTTCTTTTTTTGAGACAGCATCTAGCTCTGTCACCCGGGCTGTCAGGCTGGAGTGCAGTGGTGCAATCATAGCTTGCTACAGCTTTGACCTCTGGGGCTCAAGCGATCCTCCTGCCTCTGCCTCCAGAGTTGCTGAGACTACAGGAGTGCACTGCCATGCTCAGCTAATTTTTCGATTTTTTTGTAGGGACACGATCTTGTTATGTTGTCCAGGCTAGTCTCAAACTCCTGGGCTCAAGTGATCCACATCAGCCTCCCAGAGTGCTGAGATTACAGACAAACCACCACACCTGGCTTTATTTTGTGTGTGTGTGCATTTCCAGGTAGATGGCAGGCGTCAGTACATTTCTCCTTAATACTGAGTAGAGTTCAGTGTTTGTTTTTTTCTTGTAAGGTAAAATTTACTTACAGTGAAATGCATCTATCTTGAGTGAACACTATGTGAGTTTTAACAAATGCCTGCATCTCTGTGAACTGAAACCCTATCAAGGTTTACCATCACTCCAGAAAGTTCTCTCATACTTCCTTCCAGTCTCAGGTCCCTTCTGCCCACATTCCCCAAGAGGCAACCAGTGTTCTGGTTTTTTTCTACTATAGATTAGTTTTGTCTTTTCTAGAACTTGATATGAATGGAGCATCTACTCTTTTGATGACGTTTCTTTTGCTCTACATTTTTTTTAGATTTATCCACATCTTATGTCTCATTTGCCCAGTATGTGAATATATGACAGTTGTTGATGTATTCTTTTCATGACAGTTATCTGGGCTTTTTGTAGTTCAGCTATTATGAACAAAGCTACCATGAACATTCTCGTACAAGTCTTTTAATGGACACATATTTTCACTTAGATAAATATTGTAGTGGAATTGTTGGCTAGATATATGTTTAGTTTTGTAAGAAACCCCCATAACCTTCTCCTAAGTGACTATACCATTTGTGGTTCTGTCAGTGCTGTATGAGAGTTCTGATAGCTCTGTGTCCTCACTAACTTTTTTTTTTTTTTTTTGAGAGAGTCTCTGTCGCCCAGGCTGGAGTGCAGTGGCACAATCTCAGCTCACTGCAACCTCCACCTCTGGGGTTCAAGCAATTCTCCTCCCTCAGCCTCCCAAGTAGCTGGGATTACAGGTGTGCACCACCACACCTGGTTAATTTTTGTATTTTTGGTAGAGACGGGGTTTCACCACGTTGGCCAGGCTGGCCTGAAACTCCTGACCTCTGGCAATCCGGCCATCTCGACCTCACAAAGTGCTGGGATTACAGGCGTGAGCCACCATGCCCAGCCTCCTCACCAACTTTTGATATTACTAGTTTTTTTCTTTTCAGCCCTTCTGATGTGTGTATAATGATATCTTCGTGGTTTTAATTTGAATTTCTCAGGTAACTAATGGTGTTGAACATTTTCATGTGCTTGTTGGCCGTTTATATATCTTCTTCTGTGACATGTCTGTTCCAGTCTTTTGTTGCTTTTTAGGTTTGGTTGTTTATCTTTTTATTATAGAGTTGTTAGAGCTCTTTAGATATTCTGGATACCAGTCCTTTGTCAGATATGTTTTGTGACTGTTTCTCCTAGTCTGTGGCTTGCCTGTTTTCTTTCTTCGAGCAAATGGTTTAAATTTTGATGCAGTCATATTTATGTTGTTGTTTTTTTTTTTCTTCCATTTATGGTTTTTGCTTTCTAGGCCCTGTCCAGGAAACTTTTGCCTACCCTACAGTCAGGAAGGTGTTTTCCTATGTGTTCTGTGAAAGCTTTATATAGTTAACACTATACATAAAAGCTAAAGTTTTTATATTTAAGTCAATAATCTATCTCATTAATTTTTATGTATGTTGTGAGGTATGAATCAAGGTTGTTTTTTTCCTAATGGATTCCTATTCCATCATCATTTGTTGAGAAGATTTTTCTTCCCTCCTGGGATTGCTTTGGTGCTTTACAGTCCTGTGACCTGTGAGTCTGTTTCTGGACTCTTTAGTCTCTTCTAATGATCTATTTGTCAGTCTTCAACTTTGTTCTTTTTCAGGGTAGCTTTGCATTTTCTAGTTTCTTTTCCTTTCCATATAAAATTTAAAATCCACTTCGTCTGCAAAAGAGCCTGTTGGGATTATGATTAGGATGGGATTGGACCTAGAGATCAGTTTGAGAGTTGATACGTTAATAATGTTGAGTACCCAGAATATGGTATATCTCTTCATTTATTTAGCTCTTTTTAAATTTGTTTTGGTAATATTCTGTGATTTTTTTTTTTTTGATATGGAAGTCTTACATCTTTTGTAAAATTTATTCCTAATACTTTGGATTTTGACATTATCATAAAAGAAAATTATTTCACTTTTCCAGTTTGCTGCTGGCCTAAACATATAGTTAATTTTTTATATTTTAATCTCGTATCCTATGGCTTTGCTAAATTCATATATTAAATAGTTGCTCCATAGATTCCTTAAGATGGCAGTGAAGGCTGTTTGATGTCTTGCTTGCTAATGTTTGTGCCTTTTATTTCTTTTTCTTGCCTCACTGCAATGTGTAAGACCTCGAGCACAAAGTAAGGAGAGTGAGTATCCTTGCCTTGTTTCTAGTCTGAACGGGAAGAGTTCAGATATCTTCACCATTAAGTACAGTGTCAGCTGTAGATTTTCTTAACTGTTCTTCATCAGTGAGAGAAGGTTCTTCCTAATTCCAGGTTTCTTAAGTTTCTACCATGAATGAGCATTGCATTTTCTCATGCTTTTTCTGCATCTGTTGGGTTGGCACAGTCTTTCTCTGTCCAGTTGAATTGGAATTTATCACCACCTCTAATGGCGACTTGCTCTTTGAGATGATCGTCTCATACTGTCCTCACTTTGAAATCTCCCACCTCCATCCCATCACAGTTAACACCTGCTGCTGCTTCAAGAGAGGTTTGTGCTGTCGGTCTGGGGCTCCCTTCTCTTTCCTTCTTCAGGTGACCAGCCCCCTAAGTGGTTTGTTCCTCCAGGCAAACAGTCTCAACCATAAATCCATCTCAGTATATCTAGTAGCTCCTGTATTTGAAGACAGAAACTTCCCTTGCCCGTGCATATCCCCCAGCCCCTCCCATATTTCTACTTCTCCAGAACATAACTTCTTTTTTTGTTTTGTTTTTTTGGTTTTTTTGGTGGAGTCTTGCTGTGCTGCCCAGGCTGGAGTCTGGTGGTGCCATCTCAGCTGGCTGCAACCTCCGTCTCTCAGGTTCAACTGACGCTCCTGCCTCAGCCTCCCAAGTAGCTGGGATTACAGGCACCCACCACGATGCCTGGCTCATTTTTTGTATTTTTAGTAGAGATGGGGTTTCATCATGTTGGCCAGGCTGGCCTCGAACTCCTGACCTAGGTGATCTGCCTGCCTCAGCCTCCCAAAGTGATGGGACTCCAGGCGTGAGCCCCTGCGCCCAGCCTGTAGCATAACTCCTATAGGTAGTTGCCTAAGTTTTTTTCCACTTCTCATTCTCTTTCATGTTTCAGCCATTCTTCCTACACATCTCCATCAAAATATGTCGAGGTCGCCATATAAGCTCCTCGCTCCCAGACTCGGGGGACGCGTCTCATTTCCTCTTCCCTCCTCTGCAGTGCTGGGCACAGTTGCCTGCTTGCTGTTCTTCAGATGCCCTCTTCTGTTGACTTCCATCTCATACACGGTCTTGGCTTTTCTCTTACTCAATCTCCTTTGCTGACCTTTGGCAGTTTCGGTGCCACACAGGGCCCTGGGCCCACATCTCTTTGGCCTCCTCTCCGTGATGGCAGTTACTGCCCTGTTTACCACTGTATACTTGGGATGGTCTCTCCTGGTGTAGGATCTGCTGTTTGTGTTGAATGGGTGAAGTAAATAAGTCGAGTTTTACCAAGCAAAGCAGTAAGAACCTATTATTTGAAAAAAAATAAAAATACAGTTGATTCTTGTTGTTCACAGTTCTAGTCTGTAAGTCTCTGGGACGCTGGATTAGCGAATCATGAAGTGTTGCTCCCAGGGGAAGGATTGGTAGGTGGCCTCTGGTCGCAACATTTTCCTCAGCTGATCAAAAGACAGCCTCGTTTTGTGTGTGCTTCCCTGCCTCAAGACATGCTGACGTAATGGGGATTGTTGGTTCACTAACATTGAACTCGCGGCTCGCATAGAACTCAGCCCACACATGTGCTTTCTCCGCGGGGTACATCCCAGGCTGCTTGTGCTTAGGGCCACTCGACGACACTCAGCACTGTGCCAGGGCCAACAGTGAAATCAACAACAAGCACAAAAGTGCAAAAAGCAGACACTCAGTAGCACTATGTAGACCATGAAAAGGACAGTTGTTTTCAGAATCAACACGAGAAAATAGGACGTTGCCCTGTGTGACCTCAGCCAGGAACATGTGCATCATGTGACTCAAATCTTTTCCCGAGGCTGGGAGCGGTGGCGCACGCCTGTAATCCGAGCACTTTGGGAGGCTGAGGTGGGTGGATCACCTGAGGTCAGGAGTTCAAGACCAGCCTGGCCAACATGGTGAAACCCTGTCTCTACTAAAAATACAAAAATTAGGCAGGCGTGGCGGCATGCAACTGTAGTCCCAGCTACTCAGGAGGCTGAGGCAGGAGAATTGCTTGAACCCGGAAGGCAGTGGTTGCAGTGAGTCGAGATCACGCCATTGCACTCCAGCCTGGGCAACAAAAGCAAAACTCTGTCGCAAAAAAATAAAATCCCACTTTGCATGTGTCTACAGACGGCTGTAAAACACCGTGAGTGTTTATGCAGGGTCACAAATAAACCTTACCTAGCAGGTGAGTTCACAGATACTGAGCCTGTGCATGTTGAGGAGCAGCCCTATTTGGAAGTAAGTTCTTTTCACCACTGATTGGATTTAGGAGGCCAGTGGATTTAAATAAAATGGTACTTAATAAAAAACCAGTTTTGTGTATACCAGGTTTTCCTATGTGTCCCAACCCTGGAGTTAATGAAGCTGAGAGTCCAACTCTTCTTTCACCATTCAGGAAGTAGATATCAGGTCTTACAGCTAATTAGAGCAGAGCTGAGACTGGAATGTGACTGTTAAACTCACCTTCCTGCAGGGTCGCCGTGGCACCCAGTACTCACCAAGGTTGTAGTGCCGCACACACGCCCAGTACATGTGTTAGGACGCGTGCCGCTGAGCTTCACCAGGAGCACTTCTGCCTCTTGGATGTAGCACTGGGGTTAATGGCATTTCACCACCCACTGAAACTGAATGGCACAGAGATTGAGTTTTGTTTTTTGTTGTTGTTGTTGTTGTTTTGATGTTTTTAAAACAACACCATTTGGGGAGTTTGGGGAATATCCAAAATCTGGTCATAAGGTCCATTCCATCCATTCAGCCAGTGTGGAAGGAGCTCCTCCTCTGTGACAGGCGACATTAGACCTGGGGGTGGTGCAGCCGTGAATGGGCCAAACACGGCACCTGTCCTCAGACCATCAGTCCAGCAGGGAACTCTGTCGCTCAGCCATTGCCTAGATTCTCAGTGGTAAGCACGGTGACTGCTAGAGGCAACAGGTACAGGATGCATCTGGGCCAGTGCGTGCAGCCCCTAATACTACCAAGTACTACCTGAGAATGGGGTGCCTGGAGAGTGAGAGGCTGGACAGTGGCCGGGGAAGGGCCTTGTGCCCCTGGATTTGCACATCTGGCTGCCGGATTTGAGAAGTGAGGGTGGCAGCCTCAGGACACCAGCCATGATCATCGTTCAGTCCTACCCTCTTTTTTGGGGCAGGACTGGTATTACAGACAGGGTCTCACTCTTTTGCCCAGGCTGGCATGCAGGAACGTGATCACGGCTCATTGCAGCCCCAACCTCCTGGGATCAGGCACTCTTCCTACCCCAGCTACACCGGCATGCACCACCACGCCCAGCTAATTTTTGTATTTTTTGTAGAGATAGGACCTCACTATGTTACCCAGGCTGGTCTCGAATTCCTGCCCTCAAGCAATCCTCCCACCTTGGCCTCCCAAAGTGCGGGGATTACAGGTGCGAAGCACCGCATCTGGCCCCAGCCCTCTTTCTCGCCCACCGCCTAGCAAGAGGGCTGCCGTGACTTGGTATCCATGTCAATCTCCGGAGGGAAAGAGAGGACTGGTTAGAGAACCAGGGTCTGATCTTTAGGGAAATTATTTTTACTGCAAATAATTGACATTCTGGGTTATGCACCATCTCTTCTGAGTTGGGTTGGCCTCGTGTGTGAGTGGTGCTGCGTGCCAGGTGCTAGAGGTGTATCCGCTGACAAAGATTCCTGTGTCCACGTACTGGCATGATCCCTCCTGATCGTGCCTTTCGTTGACAGATCCTGGAAGACGGTGGCCCCTAGTCTGAGATGCTGCTGAGCAGAGAAGCTGCAGACAGAGCCTGTCCTCCCCGGCCCCCCCACCCTGCCACCATCTCCCCATTTGTGGCAGACGCTTGCATCTGTTCCTTTTGAATGAAGGTCACTTGCTGTTGTCAGAAAGAAGGTTTATGACAGCTTTCTGGTAAAAGCAACTGAAAAGACACTGAATGGATGCTGTGAAGAGCTCAGGATGATGCGCTTGTGTTTATGGCCCGTTCCATTGGACGTGGTGTCGCGCTGCACGATGGTGCGTAGGTCAGCGAGGGGCCGCGGGTGCGATGGTCCTGTGAGAGGAGCGGCCGTGTTTTTGCTGCAGCTTTCCCATGTTTCATTCACACACACAAGTACTTGTCACTGTGCTGCAGCTGGCCACAGTATCCAGTTAGTCACATGCGGCGCGGGTCTGTAGCCAGGAGCCACAGGCCACAGCATACAGCCTAGTGGCATAGTAGGCCTACCATCTAGATCTGTGTTTGCACGACAGAATTGCCTACGGGGCTTTTCTTTGTTTTGTTGTTGTTGTTGTTGTTTTTGAGATGGAATCTCGCTCTGTGGCCCAGGCTGGAGTGCAGTGGCGTTATTTTGGCTCACTTCAAGCTCCGCCCCCTGGATTCACACTGTTCTCCTGCCTCAGGCTCCCGAGTAGCTGGAACTACAGGTGCCCGCCACCAAGCCTGGCTAATTTTTTGTATTTTTAGTAGAGGTGGGGTTTCACCATGTTAGCCAGGATGGTCTTAATCTCCCGACCTTGTGATCCACCCACCTCGGCCTCCCAAAGTGCTGGGATTGCAGTCGTGAGCCACCGCGCCCGGCCCCTTCAGGGCATTTCTTAGAACGTAAGTCAGCGTTTTGTGACACATGAGTGTAATAGCAACATCTTTTTAATAAATATGTGTCATGCCACTTTGGACATGTGTGATTCTTTGGCCAGCCTCAGTGTGCGAGCACATAGGCTAGCGCTCAGCACATGAGTCTGTGGAACCCAGGGGAAGCAATTGCAGTTTCATAGTAGTTTGTGTCTTAATTAAGGGAGCCCCTAGACCTTACTCTTTCACTTTACCTAGGAGTTTGGTTCCTAAACTCACCATTCAAATCCAGCAACAGAACTGACTGAAAGGAACCTTTGTCTTTCGTGTGAATGCTCGTGAGGGGCCATCCTTAGAGTGGAAACGCTCCTGAGGCTCCAGCGACTCAAGACCCTCAGACCCCCAGGCTGTCCCCACCCCATGACCACATGTTCCACAGGCACCCTCAGCGCTGTGCCCTGCGTGTCGCCCAGGCAGGTGTTTGTTTTTGAGCACAGATTCTGCCTGTGGCCATAGCCATGTGGAGATGTTCACGCATGTACTTCCCTTTGTGATTTCAGCCGATACGGAAGATGTGTGCATTGTAGAGAGATTGTTCTCCAGCAGCCTAGTGGCCATCGTGAGCCTTAAAGCACCAAGGAAGCTAAAGGTTTGCCACTTTAAGAAGGGAACTGAGATCTGCAACTACAGCTACTCCAACACGATTCTGGCTGTGAAGCTCAACAGGCAGGTGAGCGCTGCCCCAGCTGGGTATGGGCTTGTCTGTTGCTCCCTCCAGCACTCTGGGACAAGCCCACCCCACCGGCATGCCCCTCCGTCATTCCCTTGCTGCCTGGCCCCACGTTGCTGGGCACAGATCCTTGCCTACAGAGACCAGCTCTGTTTCCTCACCCACCAGCTTTGCTCAGCCCATTCCATTCACGACAAATGCCCGGGCCTCTGCCACACTGCTCCCATACAGGCGTCCCCGGCACCACCCAGAGGGTGGATGGCAGTCTTTTTCACTTATTACCTGGTTTTGCTTTTATAAATGTTACTTAAAAAAAAAAAATTTGTCCGAGCACAGTGGCTCACGCCTGTAATCCCCACACTTTAGGAGGCCGAGGCGGGCAGATTGCCTGAGGTCAGGAATTTGAGATCAGCCTGGCCAACATGATGAAACCCCGTCTATACTAAACATACAAAAATTAGCCGGGCATGGTGGCAGGCACCTGTAATCCCGGCTACTCGGGAGGCTGAGGCAGGAAAATTGCTTGAACCCGGGAGTCGGAAGTTGCAGTGAGCCGAGGTCATGTCATTGCACTCCAGCTTGGGCAACAAGAGCGAGACTTCGTTTCAAAAAAAAAAAACTTACAGACTTTTTTTTTCCTTTTGTAAATTGTTAGTTTAACTTTGAATTCAAGATGAAGGATTTATTACTTTATCTCCTCCTAAACGAATAAGACTGTCCGGCACAGAGGAAGGACGTGGTGGGTGGCACGTGTGCGTGTTTCACGCACGTGTGTGTGTCTCCCAGCTTGTGCTCACACCCAGGGTAACAGCACCACCTGGGAGACCCCTGGCAATCTGATTCTGCCCGCGTTCCCTGCAGGGAAAGCTGATTAGGCTGCTGGCTGTAGAGTGGACATGATGACAGCCAGTAGCTGCACTCTGAGATATAGTGACTAGGTGAAGTCACAGTAGAGACTGTGACTCTAGCATTTGCGTAACGCTAAACTAAATGGCCTGGTTAGAATTCCCAGTAGAGCTGGGGTGAGTATGAGGGAGAGGTGCACCCGGCCTGGCTCCTTCTTGATTGTTGATGGAAAGCAGCTGTATCCTTGGCGCTTCTAACATTGGTCTGCATGGTGTTCTAGAAGGAACTAAGATTGTGAAGCCAAGGCAGGGGTGGATCACCTGAGGTCAGGAGTCCAAGACCAGCCTGGCCAACATGGTGAAACCCCATCTCTACTAAAAATACAGAAATTAGCCAGGCGTGGTGGCAGGCACCTGTAATTCCAGCTACTTGGGAGGCTGAGGCAGGAAAATCACTTGAACCCGGAAGGGAGAGGTTGCAGTGAGCCGAGATCACACCATTGCACTCCAGCCCGGGTGACACAGCGAGACACTGACTCCAAAAAAATAAAATACAATAACAGTAGAAGGAACGAGAGCGTCATAGTCCAGGAGTCAGTCAACTGGAGATTGGGGCAGGTACTGCACTGGCCGTTGCTTCACATTTGGTTTCGTTTTGTCTCTCGCCTAGAGGCTGATAGTATGCCTGGAGGAGTCCCTGTACATCCACAACATTCGGGACATGAAGGTGCTACATACGATCAGGGAGACGCCTCCAAACCCTGCAGGTGAGCTAACTTGTGAGGAGAGAATCCCATTTTTCTGATTTTGCCCTTGAAAGATAGCTATAGGTGAGAGAGATTTTTTCTTTTTATAGGTTCCGCAGGTGAGACAGATTTTAAAAGTATTGATCCCAAACCAAGCTGCCTTCCTACTGATGCTGGTCATGTGACCACATAAACTCATTGGTTTGATCAACTTTCAAGTTTGAGGTTACTGATCAGTTCAAACCAAAGGCCTTTAATCCTTTACAATACTGGTATCACCTAAGGTGGGGATTTGGGGTTGCAGAACTTTCTTAACACAGCAAACAAGATTGTATCCAAGCTATTATTTGTTCCTAATGCTCTGTTGAATGAACGCTGAATTATGTCTGACATCCAAGAAGGAGCTCTCAGGTGGAAGTTTGCATCTCATCCTCCGTGTGTCGTTTGCAGGCCTGTGTGCGCTGTCAATCAACAACGACAACTGCTACTTGGCGTACCCAGGGAGCGCGACCATCGGAGAGGTGCAGGTCTTCGATACCATTAATTTGGTGAGATGCCTTTCCTGCTCGAATAGCTCTCTAAAGTGTGGCTTTTTCCTGAAGAGGAGCACCGTGGTGTCCCTGGCATCCTGACTTGGCTCAGCAATACAACCGCTGCACCTTTTTTTTTGTTTGTTTTTTTGTTTTTGAGACAGGGTCTTGCTCTGTCGCCCATGCTGGAGTGCAGTGGTGCAGTCCTAGCTCACTGCAGCCTCAACCTCCCAGGCTCAAGTGATCCTCCTGCCTCAGCCTCCCGAGGGGTTACAGTCATGCAACACCACACCCAGCTAATTTTTTATTTTTGTAGAGATGGAGTCTTGCTGGGTTGCCCAGGCTGGCCTCAAACTCCTGGCCTCAAGCCATCCTCCCGCCTCGGCCCCCAAAAGTGCTGGGACTACAGGCGGGTGCCCCGCGCCCAGCCCCGCTACTCTCTTCTCAGTAGCAGAGCAGGTCTGGCTCATTCTGCTTCTGGATCTGCTGCAGCGTTCAGACCAGTGCTGAGCTCCTCGCCACGGGAATGTTTGAAGGAACATAGAAAACCTTAGGGGTAAATCGCTTTGCTTTTTCTAAAGTTGGAGCATTTCCTTGGATGCCCAGCCCCAGTAAATCAAGTGGGTTTGGCATTTGTTTGGACCGTAATGGTGTTTTAGGAACAGCTAATTGGCACTTGCGGACCAAGTGCCAGCCCTGGGGCGTGGGCGGTCACTGTGCGGTGGCCACGCTTTATTGGTGTCCCTTTTTCAGAGAGCTGCAAACATGATTCCGGCTCACGACAGTCCTTTAGCGGCACTGGCCTTTGACGCAAGTGGAACTAAACTTGCCACGGCTTCGGAGAAGGTGAGTCTGCTTTTCCCCGGGGGAGCACTGGTGCCAAGGCGTCCACAGACTTTTTCAGTTCTGTTCACACAGCCAGCTTAGAGGCAAGGTCCTATACTTACCAGCTCCGGGAGAAGCAAAGACAGCCACCCGCTTGTCAGGCCACGGGCGTGTACTGCCCGAGAGTGAGCGGAGCTTGCGGTGTGCCACTGGGACTGGAGAGCTGGTCCACATTTGTAGTAGAAAATACAGAAACGTCCAGAGGAGACAGAAGTGCCGTGTGTAACCACACCGCTCACCCAGTGTGTTTCTAAATGATGAAACTAACACATAACAGTAAAGAACCCAGACAGTGATGAAACGTGAAAAAGCAAAGACAGAATTCTATCCAGCTAGTCTGAACACATTTCAGTGTATTTCATTCTCTTTAGTCCACAAAATTAGGATCCTACTATGGGTATAATTTATCCTTTTTCACTCTGCATGACATTTGTCTAAGTTCAAAAACACTTGTAATGGCCGCGCAGTATTTAGTTGTGATTCATGTCAACATCACCCTTTTGGGACTTTGTTTCCAATATGTTGCTGCTGTAGGTAGTAGTGTATTTAAGTCACGTATCAATGTTTTATATGTATTTCTAACTATGAATTCAAGAGATTCCAGTAGGAAGAATGTCTGGCTTTAAAGGAGATGGCCTCTAAATGTCCCCGTGTACCTGTGACCGCGTGGCGAGGCTCCCTGGCCCCCAGGAGACTGAAGGCTCCTCGTTCTCTTCCTCACTTGGACTCTGCCTCTCTTTTCGTTTCGGTTCCTCTTTTCTTGAAAGTTGCGTCTTCCATTCTTCTGTCTTGAGGTCGCGTCTGCTCTCCCGCCTCCGTTGTCTCCGCTCTTCGTTGGCCACCGATGACCTTTACTTTGATTTGGATATGATTTTGCTTCTCATTGAAATCCTAAAATAGCCTCCCCTTTCAAGCCATCTCTCCCCTCAAACTATCGACCAGAGAAGATACAATAAAACGTCGGCTCACTTCCTTAGCTTTCCTGCCTGGGCCTTTGTTCTTCAGTCTCACACCCGAGTTCTGTAATAATGATGTCACCGCTTATGGGTCACTTCTGGGTCATGAATTATCCTGGATCTTTTATCTTCATTACCTCATTTGTTTCCCCTCAGCAAGGTAAACAGTTCTCTGTTTCATAGCAAGGGCTCAGAGAGGTTAAGCGGTGTGCCCGGGGCCGCCCAACTGGGCAGCAACAGAGGGGTCAGACTCCAAGTCTGACTTTGATTCTAATTATGCTAGACTATCCCAATATCACCTTGTCCTTTTCTTTTCCCTTTGAAATGGCCCTGAAATTCTGTTACCCTTTGACTAATCAAAGTCTCACTGGTAACGTTTTTTTAGTTGCTCTTATAAAGGCCCAAAAGTACTTGATGGAATATTAAGGCCCATAAAAATAGAATTTTTTTTTCTGGACTATAAAGAGGAACCTTGATTGCTTTTACATGGAATTCTCTCATCTGTGGAGTGAGAGCAGCAAGGCCTTCCCAGCCCTGCTCTGTGTCAGGTGCTGAGGCCCCCCTGAGGCCTGTGACTTAATCCTGCTTTCAAGAATCTTGCGGTCATGTGGTAACAAAACAACTCTTAATTAATTAGTATTGCACGGTAGACGTGCGCCACAAAATTATGTCTTACCTGAAAGTTTAGGCTGCAGAGGACAAAACCTTTGCCGTGGTTATTTTTGTATATGGATGCAGAAAATAGTTCATTCTCTAATTCTCAATGTTACAAGCTCAATTTGTGTCCCTCCATCCAGAGAGAACCAGGTGTTCTCAAGTACCAGGTTTTTTTTTTTTTTTGAGACAGGGTCCTGCTTGCTCTGTCACCCAGGCTGGAGTGCAGTGGCACAATCTCTGCTCTATGCACCCTCCACCTCCCAGGCTTAAGTGATCTTCCTACCTCGGCCTCCCAAGTAGCTGGGACGACAGGCACCTGCCACCACGCCCGGCTAATTGTTGTATTTTTTGTAGAGATGGGGTTTCACCATGTTGGCCAGGCTGGTTTCAAACTCCTGAGCTCAAGCGATCTACAAACCTCAGCCTCCCAAAGTGCTAGAATTACAGGAGTGAGCCACCGTGCCTGGCCTGTATCCTGATTTCTAATAGCTGTATACTATCCCATTGTATGAGTTTACCATAATTTATGTAAACAGTTCCTTGGTGTTCTACACTTTAGGTCATCTGCTGCTTTTTACTTTTTTTTTTGAAACGGAGTCTTGTTCTGTCCCCCAGGCTGGAGTGCAGTGTGGTACGATCTCAGCTCACCACAACCTCCACCTCCCAGGTTCAAGCAGTTCTCCTGCCGCAACCTCCTGAGTAGCTGAGATCACAAGCGCGTGCCACCACACCCAGCTAATTTTTGTATTTTGAGTAGATGGGGTTTAACCATGTTGGCCAGGCTGGTCGTGAACTCCTGACCTCGTGATCCACCCGCCTGGGCCTCCCAAAGTGCTGGGATTACAGGAGTGAGCCACCACGCCCAGCCACTTTTTACTATTTATAAACACAGAGATAGTGCAGTGGCATGATCATGGCTCACTGCAGCTTCCACTCCTGGGACAACAGGAACGAACCATCAGGCTTGGCTGATTTTTTTGTTTTTTGTAGAGATGGGGTCTCGCTGTGTTGCCCAGGCTGGTCTTGAACTCCTGGGCTCTAGTGTTTCTCCTGTCTTGGCCTCCCCAAGTGCTGGGATTACAGGCATGAGTTACTGCATTCAGCTTAGGTAGTCTTTTCTTTTTCTTTCTTTTTTTTTGAGACAGAGTCTCTCTGTAGCCCAAGCTGGAGTGCAACAGCGCGATCTCAGCTCACTGCAACCTCCACCTCTGGGGCTCAAGCGATTCTCGTGCCTCAGCCTCCCAAGTAGCTGGGACTACAGGTGCGTGCCACCACACCCACCTAATTTTTTTTTTTTTTTTTTTTTTTTTGAGACGGAGTCTTGCTGTGTCGCCCAGGCTCAAGTGCAGTGGTACAATCTCGGCTCACTGTAACCTCCGCCTCCTGGGTTCAAGCGATTCTCCTGCCTCAGCCTCCTGAGTAGCTGGGATTACAGGCATGTGCCACCATGCCTAGCTAATTTTGTATTTTTAGTAGAGATGGGGTTTCACCATGTTGGCCAGGCTGGTCTGGAACTCCTCACCTCAGGTGACCACTCACCTCTCCCAAAGTTTGGGATTACAGGCGTGAGCCACCGCACCTGGCCCACACCCAGCTAATTCTTTCGTATTTTAGTAGAGATGGGGTTTCACCATGTTGCCCAGGGTGGTCTCGAACTCCTCACCTCAGGAGATCTGCCCACCTTGACCTTCCATCAGCCTAGATATTCTTAACAGTTTTTATATTTAACAGTTTGAACCTCCTAAAATTTGTATAGTAGGAGGGTGAATGTTGAATAATTCTTCCTGCCCTGCAAATTTGGAATGCTACCCATTTTAAGGCCTTTCTTTCCATCAGTCTATTTCTTTTTGTGCTAATTTAATACCATTATATCACTTGATAGTATTCTTTTAATATTCAAGCATTCAGTCCTGCTCGTTATTTTCTTGGCGCTTCTCTATTTATTCCCCCAGATGTTCATGTCTGTCTCATCATCCGCAGATCTGATATTAACTTGGGAGAAGTTGGCATCTTCAAGACACTTCCCATTAAAGCAGGCACATGCTGAGCTCCCTTGTATTCCTAGTTCTTTGTCTTAGTAAGATTTTCTTCGTGTGCATCTTACCATTTGGTGAGTTGGGATTGACTCCTTATAAGGTAGTTGAGATTTCCAGCTAATCGGCTCTCTGGATCCATAACTGAATTTAAAGTGGCAGGGAAGACCTTGGTGGGGTCTGAAGCCTCGTCAGACCACAAGGTCTTGCCCGTGTACCACACACAAATCCAGGCTTTTATTTATTTATTTATTTATTTATTTATTTGTTTATTTGTTTATTTATTTATTTATTTATTTTTTCCAAGATGGAGTCTTGCTCCAGAGCTGGAGTGCAGTGGTGCAATCTCGGCTCACTGCAACCTCCACCTCCTGGGTTCAAGCGATTCTTCTGCCTCAGCCTCCCGAGTAGTTGGGATTACAGGCATGCGCCACCACACCCAGCTAATTTTGTATTTTTAGTAGAGACAAAGTTTCTCCATGTTGGTCAGGCTGGTCTCAAACTCCTGACCTCTGATGATCTGCCCGCCTCGGCCTTCCAAAGTTCTGGGATTACAGGCATGAGCCACCACGCCCGGCCCAGGCTTTTATTTTTAATAGTTTAAACTTCAGATGACTCAGAACAATAGAATGATACGCCACTTTTGCCCTCAAGACTGTTAGTGTTGAGAGTAAGTAGTCATTTAAAATAGGTTTAAAGAAAAGATTGAACATTAAGTCAACAATAGAACAGGGGAGTGTTTTTCTATGCTCGTGGCAAAAAGTGTGGAGGTGATGTTCAAGGGGGACCCTGGGGGACCCCAGACTCCTTGGTGGCCCAGGGCAGAGCTGTCCTGGAGGTAGCCGTGTGGCGCATTTGCAGTCTGCTGTGAAAGATGGGAAATTCCTGTTTTAACTCAGCTCAAATTCTTCTTTTCTCTTTTCCTTCCACAGGGGACCGTGATTAGGGTATTTTCCATTCCAGAAGGACAAAAACTCTTTGAGTTTCGGAGAGGAGTAAAGAGGTAAAGTACATGAATGTCCAGAATGGATTCTGGAGGTTGTATTTGGATTTCAGTTTTATGTTATCTATGAACAAACAAGTAGAACCCCCAGGAGAATTCCACACGAGCATTTCTAGCCCGGCTAGGTCACCGGGTAAGATCTGGGCGTCGGTCTTGTCATGGGAATTGAAGAGCACTTTCAGAAAAGCAAATTGGGTTTTTGTTTGCGCTCCCACCCGCTAGTGTGAGAGTTGTGAAGCGCTCACGCAACCAGGTGGGCTCTCCAGTGCCCGGCAGCTCCCAGCCTGCTGTAAGGGACGGGGCGGCGACCTCATGGGTAGCACACCCTCCCCTTTAAAGGCCACGCTCTGAGAACCTGTTCCAGCTCTCCAGCTCCGCTTCCACCCTCAGCAAATGGCATTGGCCCCTTCTTTTAACCCAGAAGCCGCAGCCTGGAGTTCTCTTGTCTTCCTCCCTCCAGGCCGCAAAGCTTCCCTCATGTGTGCTTACATGCCTCCTGTGGCGCCTGCTTTGGAGGCAGGACTGTCCCTCCCTCGTCGGACAGTAGAGCGGGGGAGGCCTCGGGCTCTGGAGCCCGTGCCTCAGATCGGAGCCCTAGGGAGCACTTTCAGTCGCATGGCCGTGGTCGGCGGGACCCCACCTCAGGTCTGTGGCTCCACGTCTCTGATCAGTACCTCCCTCCCTGAAGGTGGCTGTTGAAAGAGGAGGGGCTGTCTTTCGGGGACTCTCCTGCCATCTGGTCCCCCTTCCTCATGGGATCCCCACAGGTGCAGCAGGTGCGCCTCAGTATCCCCAAACGTCAGCGCTCCTCCAGCTCCTGCCTCCTCGTGTGCCTTGGTCGTCTTCCTCACACCACATATTTCTGGATTTTTCCTGTGCTGCTTCTGCTTAGTCCCCTCCTGTGCCTGTTTCTGCCCTGGAGCCGCTCCTCAGCCAACCTCCTTCCTCACCCCCATGGCCTGTGTGTGTGCTGATCCCGGGGCTGGACATGTAGCCTGGCTTCCTTCTTGAGGTGCCCGTATTCCTCCTGCCTGCTGGGCACTGGGCACCTCAAGCCACCAGGCCAGTTTGCCCCTGGCCCCTCGTCCCTCACACTCCCCATCTTGGTAAATAGCGCCACTTGCCACCCCCGCCAGCACCCTGGCACCCAAGCCAGAGGGACTCGGCCCTGCATCCTTCCGCCTGAATGGTGCCTCCAGGGAGCTCCCAGCTGTGGGCCCGCCCTGTGCCCCTCCGGCCACGCCACCTGATCCAGGCTTTGCCTGGTTTCTGCTGTTGCCCTGGATTCCCGTCAGGCCGTTCTTCAGACTCTCACCCAGGCTGTTTGAAAAATGTAAATATAATCCAATCACAACCCACCTGACATCTCCCACCACACCTCTGTCCTGCAGGATTAGCCCCAGGCCCCTGCCTTGGTTCAGCAGGCCTCCCGGCACCAGCCCTTCCGCCCAGCCTGATTCTGTTTCACTGTCCCTGTCCTGGCTCTAGCAGTACTGCACTTTCAGATCCTCAGAAGAGCCGATCTCTTTTATCCACCAGGGTCTTGCGTGAGCTGGCAGATCTGGTGACCTGGCCGGCTTCTGTAACCCTGGGAGTCCAAGTCCAGTGTCGCCCTCGAGGAGGCCTTTTTTTGATCCTTGGGTTAAATCCCTTTCTCCATGCATCTCTAGTGCCTTCAACGTATTTTTCTCACATTCCTTTGCCTGTAGCAAATGGAATATTTGGGTGACCGCCCAGGGGGTTCACCTTGCCCGCTGCCTAGACAGAGCCGATTCATCAAGATGGGAATTGCAGTAGAGAAAGTAATTCATGCAGAGCTGGCCGTGCGGGCAGAGCTGGCCGTGCGGGAGGCTGGAGTTTTATTACTACTCAAATCAGTCTCAGCATTCAGGGAGCAGAGTTTTTAAGGATAACTTGGGTGGGGAGAAGCCAGTGAGCCAGGAGGGCTGATTGGTCAGAGATGAAATCTTAGGGAGTCGGAGCTGTCTTCTTGCACTCAGTGAGTTCCTGGCTGGGGGCTACAAGGTCAGATGAGCCAGTCCATTGATCTGTGTGGGGCCACCGGATCCATCAAGTGCAGGGTCTGCAAAATATCATAAGCAAACTTTCTCCCAAAGTTAATTCAGCCTATGCCCGGGAATGAACAAGGACAGCTTGGAGATGAGAAGCAAGATGGAGTCAGTGAAGCTAGATCTCGTTCACCGTCTCAGTCATAATTTTGCAAAGGCGGTTTCGTTTGCACCTCCCTGACCCCACCCCCATCGTTGGATGCTGCATTAAGGCGAGAACATTCCTAATTCATACCCCTACCTAATTCATACACATGGTCAACACTGACTCCAGGAAAACCCCTTGCTATTACGGACAGGGCTAAAAGTATCTTGTATTTCTAGGGTTATGAAGAAATTCACATGAATTTAGTGGCTTTGGGATGCCGATTGATTTTTAAGACACACTGGAGCCACTTTGCCTGTTGAAAGTTTTGCTCTGTCTTTTTTTTTTGTCTTTTTTTTTTTTAAATAATTGAGACAGAGTCTCACTCTGTCGCCCAGGCTGGAGCGCAGTGGTGCAATCTCAGCTCACTGCAACCTCTGCCTCCCAGGTTCAAGCGATTCTCCTGCCTCAGCCTCCCGAGTAGCTGGGACTACAGGCACCCGCAACCACAGCCAGCTGATTTTTGTAATTTTAGTAGAGACGGGGGGTTTCACCATGTTGGCCAGGATGGTCTCGATATCTTGACCTCGTGATCCGCCCACCTTGGCCTCCCAAAGTGCTGGGATTACAAGCTTGAGCCACCATGCCCATCCCTTTGCTCTGTTCTTAAACTTTACTGAGGTTGCCGATTTACCCTCTGGTGTGGAAAGAATGGCTGTAACTTAAATTACTGAGTTTTCTTTTACTCACCTTAGGACTATAAATCCATCCTACTTCAGCTAAAAGTGGTTTAGTGAAATCCTATTCCTTTTGTCATATGGAAGCTTGCAGCTGTGTTAACGAATTGTTCTTAGTATTTCCATTTGAACATTTTCCTCTCTCAAGGAAAATGTTTGAGAAGGTGGCTGGAGGGGAATAAAACTTACCAGCAGGCCCAAGTATGCCCGTGACAGGAACTCTTCTCCACCACTTGAGTTGAACCCCCGGGGCAGCTGCTGGCTCCGGTGGCCCGCCCCAACCTGCGCGTCTCCCCAGGTGCGTGAGCATCTGCTCCCTGGCCTTCAGCATGGACGGCATGTTCCTCTCCGCCTCCAGCAACACTGAGACCGTGCACATCTTCAAACTCGAGACTGTGAAAGAAAAGTGAGTTGCAAATATACGTTTCTTTAAAAATGATGCAAAACCCTTTGTCCCCACTTGCTGCCTGGATGTGAGAGGTAAGCACGGACCCGCCCACCCTCTGACATCGTTAGCCAGTGAAGACCCTGGAGCTGGCCATGGAGCGAGCACCTCTGCATCCAGGCTTGGCAGTGAGGAGGATGGGCCCCAGCAGATGAGCTTCTCCCACGGGCAGCACGCAGGGTAGACAGAGGCCTCACGTAGGGCATGGAGGGCCCAGGTGGACATCCTTTTGTCAGTGAAGATGGCCCCTCCTCAGGTTCCCTCACGACAAAAGCGTTTGTGATCAGACAGCCCACTAGGGTGAATGGCTGGTCTCTTACCTGCCCACGGGTAAGCAGAGACATGGACGGCTTCCACAAGAATTTATTATCGCAATGAATGTGTAGGATGAGGGGGGTCTTATCTTTTAAGAGGGTCTTACTCTGTTGCCCAGGCTGCAGTGCAGTGGTACAGTCATTACTTATTGTAGCCTCTAGCTGCTGGGCTCAAGCGATCCTCCTGCCTCAGCCTCCTGAGTACCTGGGACTATAGGCGTGCACCATGCCTAGCTAATTTTTAAAATTTTGTAGAGACAGAATTTTGCTGTGTTGCCCAGGCTGGTCTGGAATTCCTGGGCTCAAGTGATCTGCCGGTGAGCCACCGCGCCCAGCCTATCTTTAAAAATTTTTTAAAGAACATCTCACTCAGACCAGTGTTAACAATAACATACTTTAGGTGGTCAAAAATAATAAATTTTGTTAGGTATATTTCATCACAATTTTTAAAAAGACAAATGGAGCATGCCCCGCCCTCCCCCCCAAAAAAGATGAATAGCAACACAAACAGGATACGGGAAAATAACATTTTGGGGTCTATACTCAAGGTTTTTGGAGACTTCTGTTAACAGAGACCTAGCAGGGGTCATCAGTTAGGCCCTAGACGTCCTCACACCCTTGCAAAGGGGATGTGTGGTCAACTGCCACGTCTTGTCCGTGGCCAAAGGCTGCAGCTCCTCCCTGAAGCCTGAGCACCCCTCCCCCGACACCTCCCAGAGGAAGCTCCGTGACGCCCCTGGGGCCCTCAGTGTCTGCTTACAACCAACCCTGTTTAATTTTCCTGTGAAGAATGGAGACTTTTGCTGTCAGCTCCAGAGCTGTGCGTCTGTGTGAGTAGGGGGTGGCCGTCCCCCCAGGGAGGGTGCAGCTTCATGTGTCTGGTGGCCTTTCCTTCCAGACCCCCAGAGGAGCCCACCACCTGGACCGGGTACTTCGGGAAAGTGCTCATGGCCTCCACCAGCTACCTGCCTTCCCAAGTGACAGAAATGTTCAACCAGGGCAGAGCCTTCGCCACGGTCCGCCTGCCATTCTGCGGCCACAAAAACATCTGCTCGCTAGCCACGTGAGTAGAGCCGGCGCCTCCGTCCCCCACCCCGTGTGCCTCAGGCCGAGGGGCCCAGTCCTGGCGGCTTGTGACCCCTTCCGTGCTTCTCCTGAACAGGAGCAGCTTCTTAGAGCCGACACTCCATCGAGAGTTGTCGGGGATGGAAGGTCCCCTGGCAGGCGCTAGGCTTGCCGCTCTGTGCGGGGGTCCATTTTCACATGGGCTCCTGTTCTGTTTTTGTGGACAGTCTGCGGTATTAATGAAAGACATTAAGTCAAACCTCGTGAGCGTGCCGTAGTTAACCCTTTGGGGCCACAGAAACCGCACTTGCCGAGTCTCAGGCATCCGTCCGGCTCCAGGGTCTGGCCTCAGAACACACACGGGGCCTGTGGAGGTTCTGTGCTGCGTGCGGGAAAGATCGTCATTACATCCAGTGATGGCAGGGCTTTGGGCTTCCGTGCGTCTTTAAACATCATTTTCCAGTTTTGTTATCTGACTAGCATCCTGGAAAACTTCCCTGACGATGACTACCTATAATAATCCCAGAAGCCACAAAACTGGTTTCATCCTGCTCTCGTCTCCCGTGGGCTTCAGGGCTCAGCACACGAGTGCAGCCTTGGCCATGTGAGCCGAGGTCAGTGGGGCGCCAGACACCTGCAGCTGCCCTTGTGCTCATCTTGCTGGGATCTCTTCCCTCGCCTGCCACAAGTGAGGCTGCCATGTAGTAAGACCGTTTTTGTGACAGTTGTTTAGAATTTGGCTGCTCTTTATTCTCCCTAGAATTCAGAAGATCCCGCGGTTGTTGGTGGGTGCCGCCGACGGGTACCTGTACATGTACAACCTGGACCCCCAGGAGGGCGGCGAGTGCGCCCTGATGAAGCAGCACCGGTGAGTCTGCTCCGGCCGCTTCACGGAGCTGCTCCGCGCTGGCAGGGGGCTTTCGGGGCACCTGGCGAATGTTTGTTTATTTCCTTGCAAACCAGTGACATAGAGGGGCAGATTCCAGCACAGCGGCCCATGCCGCGCAGGTCGGGAGCTTCGCTTTCCCAGGTGAAATCAATGCCGCCGCAAGACAGGGAGCCCCGGGCTGCGGCTGGCGGTGTCAGGGCTCCCTCAGGGACTGGGCACAGAGGCGACGCAGGGGTGGCGGGAGCCGCATTTGTTCTTAGGTGGGGGAGAGGTGCTGGGAGGCCAGGCCCTCCTCCCCAGGGTGGAGTTTCGCATTTGGAAAGGAAGGGCACAGCGTGGTGGCCTCCACCATTCAGTGCACATGGCTGAGAGCCTGTTGTCTCACTGTGAGGTACAGGTTTGTTCTTGGAAAACAGGGAGTTAACATTTGTTCATTGGGAAGTAATGCATTTTCATTCTGTCTTACATGTTTTTTAATGATCAAAAAGTTCTAACAACATATAATTTTTTTTTTTAGAGATAGGGTCTCACCATCACCTAGGCTGGAGAGCAGTGGTGCAGTCACAGCTCACTGCAGCCTTGACCTCCCAGGTTCAAGGGATCCTTCCACCTCAGCCTCCCTAGTAGCTGGGACTACAGGCGCACAGCACATCCAGCTAATTACTTTCTTGTGCAGGGTCTTGCTAGGTTGTCCAGGCTGGTCTGGAACTCCTAGGCTCAAGTGAGCCTCCTGCCTTGGCCTCCCCAAGTGTTGGGGTAACAGGAGTGAGCCGCTGCACCTAGCTTTTTGTGTGTGTGTGTGAAATGGAGTCTCACTCTGTCACCCAGGCTGGAGTGCAGTGGCGCGATCTCGGCTCACTGCAATCTCCGCCTCCCAGGTTCAAGCAATTCTCCTGCCTCAGCCTCCCGAGTAGCTGGGACGACAGGTGCATGCCACCATGCCCTGCTAATTTTTTGTATTTTTAGTAGAGACGGGGTTTCACTGTGTTAGCCAGGATGGTCTCCGTCTCCTGACCTCGTGATCCTCCCGCCTCAGCCTCCCAAAGTGCTGGGATTACAGGCGTGAGCCACTGCACCCGGGCTAGCCTGACTTTTTTTGTAAATAGTGAATCCTCGTTATTAGTTAGTTCTTCCATTGTAAAAGTGAAATATTGTCTTGTTAGGTATAACTCCCTCTTTAGACTTTCCATGTAAAACTCTTCATGTAAAAATGTGTGCAGATACACAAGGAGATTAAAGTTGCCACGGCGTGATGAATGCCTGGCGTCCTGTGTGGTGAGTGGTTCGCTGGCTCTGTTGCCGCAGGGCAGCCAGTGTGTACTGCCCGCGAGGCCGCCCTGTGTGGAGATGCTGAGCTGTGTCGCTTTCTTCCCTCCAGGCTGGATGGCAGTCTGGAAACGACCAATGAGATCTTGGACTCTGCCTCTCACGACTGCCCCTTAGTCACTCAGACATACGGCGCAGCTGCAGGAAAAGGTACTTACGTGCCTTCATCCCCAGCGAGACTTGGTAAGGGGCGTGACGCAAACCTGGAAGGTAATTAGCCCCACAGCCCGGAGTGCTCCTGCCTTCTGCTGGCTCCGGAGCCACCCCACCAGCTCCTCACTGGGAAAGATGGGGACTGGTTCTGAGAACATAGGCGAGGTTGGTAAATGGGTGTTCCCAAGGCCTCTCTCAAGGCTGAATTCAGTTTCGTTTCCTTTTTTTTTTTTTTTAAAGGAGAGATGGGGTTTCCCTATGTTGCCCAGGGTGGTCTCAAACTCCTCCTGGGCTCAAGTGATTCTCCCGCCTCAGCTTCCCACAGTGCTGGGATTATAGGCATGAGCCACCATACCAGGCTCATTTTCTCCGTTTTTAAAGAAAATGTCATCCTGGCTCAGGTGACTCGGGGGTCACGTGACTTGGGCTCAGACTGGCCACCTCTCAGCCAAGATACCACCCTGAAAAGTACTGCCAAGTGTTTCACCTCAGTCTTTTCCCTCCCACCTTTTTTGTCCTTCAGCAAATCTGCATCGAGTACTGCCTTCATGCTGGGCCTGTGAAGTGCAGAAGCTGTAGGGGAATGAGGCCAGTGGGCTCCCCTCCGGCGGCAGCACTAAGACCCATGCATGAGACCCTCCAGCCACAGCCTAGGCTATGTGAGTCACCTTCTTAAAAAAGCCAACTCTCACTCCAGTGGGAGAGCCTGTGGCTTTGCACCCACGCAGGGCTGTGCCTGCTCGCTGCCACTCCCATCTGTGAACCGGCGCTTCCAGTTCATGAGCCCACCCTGAGAGTCTCCTAGTGTCATTTTTTTTCCTGGCGTTATTTTTGAGCTCTTAACCAGCTTGAGAGAGTTTGTGGCCTGTCCATTAGGGAGCCTCTGTTTACTGTGCAGGCATCATTTTGACATTTATGAATGTCAGAGAACAAATGAGTTCATCTCGAGCTGCCTAAGGCTGCAAAGAGTTCATTAGAAAGCAATCAGAATTCAGAACGTCTTAATACAGGCTGCAGTTTATAAATATACACCAGTGTTTCCAAAACACAGTCCTCAGTGTGTGTCATGGGGTCTGTGGTGTGTCCCCAGCCTTTGAAGGGTGACTTCGTCGTCTCTTTGCAGCCTACACGGACGACCTGGGTGCTGTGGGTGGCGCCTGCCTGGAGGACGAGGCCAGCGCCCTGCGCCTGGATGAGGACAGCGAGCACCCGCCCATGATTCTTCGGACTGACTGAACTTGACCTGTGACCTCTGACCCGGGGAGCAGAGAACACTGGCTTCACAGAGGACTTTGTGCATTGCTGCTATGAACTTTGACCTGAGTCGGGGGAGAGGATGGCAGAGACTTTATTAAAAAAAAAAAAGATTGTAGCGGTAGTCTAACTCCATAACGCTGAGGAAATACATCATTTTCACTTCAGTGGCTTTTAAATCCTGCTTATGAATTTTAGCTTTTTGTTTGTTTGTTTTCTCTTTTTGCCAAAATTAACTGTTTGGTGAAGCCCGCAAAACCTCCTCGCTTTGCATGCATGAACGTGCCAAGCCAGCATAGGGGAGCTAGAAGCCACTTTCCAGCCACCTGCCGTTGGGTTTTTTCATATCTGTACATAATGCCGAGTGCGTAAGGAAACCGTGGCGTCACACACAGTGGGTCTGCTTGTCAAGGCCAGTTCTGCAGTGGCAGGCCCGGGGCTGCCCACCAGGTGTGCTGGGCAGACTTCAGCTGGGACAGAAGTCCGATCTCCCTAGGGCCCCACCTGGACCATTTTCCCTCCGTTTTGTTTTGTTAATTAAATTCTTTCCAAATTGGATCACTCTGGGATTTCTTCCATTGTGGACTTTTGTTTCTGATCTTGTTTTCCATGTGGATATTGGAGGAGAGCGAGGTTCTTTCTGATACTAAAAACCTTTCTTTCAGGCAGCAAATGAACTTGAAAGGTTGCCTGGACTCCCTGGAGCAAAGGAAAGCGATTTTGTTTGTATAATTAAATGATCTGTTCTTCTACTTCACTCTTCCTGTTGAAAAACTGTGTGTTTTTTTTTTTTTTTTTAAGGAAAGTTTGTAGCTCCTCCTATGCCCAGGAAAGCACAGAACTCAAGTGTGGTGGCCGTCTGAGCTGTCCTTTCGCTGGCCCCGCTGGCCGCAGGGGCTTCCTACCTGTGTGAGAGGTCGTAGCGGGAGACAGCAACAGAGAGTAGGTGGCTGGGCCACGTCCTTCACAGGGCGACATGTGCCTTTCTATTTTCATCTTAGAAAATTCCCTCAGCAAACCGATGAGAGATTGTGGTTGCAAGCTTCAGCATTTGCCTTGCTTCCCTTTTCATATTTACAGAATTAAAACAACCTCAAGTACCTCAGACTCTGCATTCCAAACCAAGGCACCCAGCAGCCAAAGTGTCGAGGGCATTTAAGTGGCATTAATGGCAGGAGAGATGGTTTTAGAATATTTGGAGTAGTGGAAGTTACGGATAGAAGGGAAAAGGCAAAAACTATTTACCCTGCCTTTGCAGGCTCGGGTTTTTGAACCGAGGAAGGCTGGGACGCCTGTTTCCAGATGGTTGTCATGGTCACACTGGTCGAAGAGCTGGAGGGGAGTTGTCCCCTCAGCTGAGCGGCTGCGGTGAAATGCCCCAGTGTTCCTGGGTTGGCTTTACGGCAAACTAAATGCAGGGGATGCTGGAGTCCGACTCACCTACACCGGCTTCCTCCCAGCTGCTGGTGTGCGGCACACACAACATCTGCATTAGGCAGAGGTGCAAGTGGGCTGATTGAACTTTTCCTTCAAAACCTGCTTGTCTGTCCTGGACCTTTGATGAAATGGGATCCCGGTCACGCAGGCTGAGACAGTGGGGACCGCCGAGGCCAGAGTGGGCTATGCTTGAGCAGGGATGAGAAGGGCCGCGGCAGCACGCAGCCTTGACCCACGCCTGCGTCTTGTGGTGCAAGGCCAGAGGGCTCTCTCTAGAACCTGACCGTGCACTCCATCTCCTGGGAGGCACTTTTGGCTAGAGTGAGTGTTCGTGGGGGGAAAAAGTGTGCACAAGAGATATGGAACCCTGAGCTAGGGTTTCCTGTCACCAAAGAATGAGCTGCATTTCCAGTTCTGTGTTAAAGTATTGTTTGTTCTGGTGCCTGCCTGTGGTGGTGATTTGGAGACTCAAATCTCCTTTGCCAGGTCTCTTGTCTTTCTTTGGGATTGGTAGTATAGAAGATGCTGGGAATTGTCTTCCTCGCTCAGCCTCGGCTTCCCGCATTGTAAGATGAGGCGGTTGCAGAGGAGGCCTCGGACGTCCTGTGACCCTCGGCCCACACTCCCCGTCGGGTGGCCCTGGCAGGGCTGGCTGGGTGCGTTCCCTGCAGACCACAGGAAGCCCTGTGCTTGCCTGGGTCAGGGCTAAGCTGTGCGCCCTAGAGGAGGGAGGAGGACTGCAGATTCTTGGTCGAGAAGAACGAAGAGGATTTCTGTGTTTGCTGAGCAGCCATTGTGGAGGGTTACCCGCCTCCGCTTTCCCGTTGCCCATTTCACTGCCACCAGCTCCTCTTCCTCTGCTCGAACCCATGAGTCCCAGCCTCACTGGCGGCCTCAGACATGCTCAGGAGTGACGGGGACAGAGGGAGGCCGCTGAGTTGCCCGTTAGAACTCTTACTGCTGCGCCAGAGACCCAGGTGGAGAGGGACCCTGAACCAAACAGAACGTGTGCTAATTTTCCCAACTCCAAACTGTACACTCATGTTCATTTTTAAATTATATTTTTCCAAACTTCAAAAAGGACGATGAGCGTGGGGGATAGGAAACAAAACCTGTAAACGTTGTGAATGGGCTCAGTGGACTCTGGGACCAAACCTTCTGTAATCTCTAAAACAATGGGACCAAGAGCTGGATGGAACCTGGAGTCAAAAAGTCAAAAAGAACTGCTTCAGTCCCCGCTGTACCGCCTGCCTAGCTGAGGGATCAGGCAGGGCGCCTGGGAGCCTGCGTTTTCTGGACCGTTCCGTGGGACTCATCCTTACCTCACAGGGCTGTTGTGAGGTGTTGTGTGACTGCGTGTCCTGCAAACGCCCAGCTCGGTGCCCAGCCGGCGGTGGGCACCCAATAAACGCTACAACATAAATGTGTCTTCCGCAATTAAACACGATTTTTATTCAGTTCTGGTTTTTGAATAAGCCAGGCGGGAGGGAGGTGACAATACGGGTAAGAAGTGTAATTCAGAGGCTAGGCACGGTGGCTCACGCCTGTAATCCCAGCACTTTGGGAGTCCAAGGTGGGCGGATCACTTGAGGTTAGGAATTCGAGACCAGCCTGGCCAACATGGTGAAACGATATTTCTACTAAAAATACAAAAATTAGCTGGGGGCGTGGGGCGGGGGATGGTGCACGTCTGTAGTCCCAGCTACTCGGGAGGCTGAAGCAGGAGAATCGCTTGAACCTGGGAGGCGGAGGTTGCCGTGAGCCGAGATTGCATCACTGCACTGCAGCCTGGGCAACAGAGCAAGACTCTGTCTCAAAAAAAAAAAGTGTAATTCACATGGAGGTTACACGTGGGTCTCTTTCATCCCCGCCTTTTCTCTTAACACCAAGCTTAACGGGCAGGTGGTGCGAGCTGGTCTGGGAGGTGGTGGGCGCCCTGGAACAGCAGGCCCTGCCCCTGTCAGGGGACCCAGGAGCTCCATGGCTGCCGTTCCCTGCCACAGAGAGAACTGTGTGATTCTTCCCACGCGCGGTTTCATTTGGAGAGGGGAGAGAGGGAGTCTTCCTACCTCCACAACCAGCAGCGGGCTCCACGTGTAAAAGGCCGGGAGTGCTTTGGCCACAGCTTAGCCAAGGAAACGGGACAAGGGGTGGCAGAAAACATGCTCATCCCTGTTGCTCGTCTGGTTTTTTTGGTTTAGTTTTTCGTTTGGGGGTTTTTGTGTGTTTTTTTTTTTTTGAGACCGAGTCTCGCTCTGTCGCCCAGGCTGGAGTGCAGTGGCACGATCTCGGCTCACTGCAACGTGCACCTCCTGGGTTCAAGCAATTCTCCCTCAGCCTCCTAAGTAGCTGGGACTATAGGCACGCACCACCACGTCCGGCTAATTTTTGTATTTTTAGTAGAGACCGGGTTTCACCATGTTGGCCAGGCTGGTCTCGAACTCCTGACCTCAAGTGATCCACCCGCCTCGGCCTCCCAAAGTGCTGGGATTATAGCCATGAGCCACCTCGCCCCGCTGCTCGTGGTTTTCATAACCACATTGGCAAAGGGTGGGGATGGGCCAGGCTTGTTGTTTCGTGTGTCCCCTGCCCTACATCTTTGTAGACCAGACCTTTGCAGGCAGGGAATGACCGAGTCACTTGTTTGAAATGTACATGAGGTGGCTCATGCCTGTAGTCCCAACCCTTTGGGAGGCAGAAGCGGGCGGATCATCTAAGGTCAGGAATTCGAGTCCAGCCTGGCCAACATGGCAAAACCTGTCTCTACTAAAAATACAAAAAGTAACCAGGCATGGTGGTGGGTGCCTGTAATCCCAGCTACTCTGGAGGCTGAGGCAGGACAGTTGCTTGAAACCGGGAGGTGGAGGTTGCAGTGAGCTGAGATCATGCCACTGCACTCTCACCTGGGCAACAGAGTGAGACTGTCTCAAAAAATAAAAAGAAACGGGCGTGTGACACCATGGCCAACAAGCAGGAAATCCAAATGCGTTATTTTACAAGCTTACTTAAGAGAGAGGCGGAACGATTTGGCTTCAGCTCTGTGGTGTTGGAGATGTAAAAAGAATGTGCAGGGAAACCGTGGGACTTCTGTTTGGGTCTCCTCCCTGCTTTACATAGAATTCTCTTTTTTATGACTTATTTGTTACTGAAAATATATCATGATAATCATTGGCCAAGCAGATAGGGTTTTTCTGACGTATCTTTTAGTTCTGACCCAGGTCATAACCCTTCGCCTATGTCATACCTTTTCAATCTGTGGGTTTTTCTGAAGCACAAAAACAAAACAAAACCAATCTCAGGGTTTTGAGATGTGACCAGTTCTTACCCTTCCCTAATAACCAGCTAGGAAAGTCTCTAATTTAGAAAAATGAGGCCTGGCGCGGTGGCTCATGCCTATTGTAATCCCAGCACTTTGGGAGGCCAAGGCGGGTGGATCACGAGGTCAGGCGTTTGAGACCAGCCTGACCAACATGGTGAAACCCCGTCTCTACTAAAAATACAAAAATTAGCTGGGCGTGGTGGCACATGCCTGTAATCCCGGCTACTCAGGAGGCTGAGGCAGGAGAATGGCTTGAACGCGGGAGGCGGAGTTTGCAGTGAACAGAGATCATGCCACTGCACTCCAGCCTGGGTGACAGAGCACAGCTGTGTCTCAAAAAAAAAAAAAAAAGAAAAAAAAAATGAAATCTTTCTAAAGTTCAGAATGTGAAGAGACTGTCTTGATTCCTCACCCCTACATCGTTTCTTTCTATAGTTACAATGTAAATAGATTCCTCTTAACACTTCATTTTAGGTGAAGCTGTTTTTGGTGCTGCCAGTGTGCGTGCATGTGTGTGTGTGTGTCTGTGAGTGTGTGAGTGTGTGTGCCTGCCTGAGCTTCAGGTAAACATACTGATTACATTCCCTCACCAAATCTGACTGAAAGCCCATTGCTATCAGCATTTTATAACACGTTAAAGAATTGGACGTGGTGGCTCACACCTATAATCCCAGCTTCTTGGGAGGCCGAGGCAGGAGGATCGCTTGAGACCAGCAATTTGAGGCAAGGCCAGTCTGGACCACATAGCAAGACCCCCTCTCTTAAAATTAAAACCTGTATTCTATTTTTTTGTTCATTGCCTACTCACAGGCTGAACATCTCATTTGTTTTTGTTTGGTTGGTTTATTTTGTTTTTGAGACAGTCTCACTCTGTCGCCCAGGCTGGAGTGCAGTGGTGCGATCTCAGCTCACTGCAACCTCTGCCTCCCAAGTTCAAGCAATTCTCCTGCCTCAGCCTCCCGAGTAGCTGGGATTACAGGTGCCCACCACCACGCCCGGCTAATTTTTGTACTTTTAGTAGAGACGGGGTTTCACCATGTTGGTCAGACTGGTCTCGAATTCCTGACTTCATGATCCACCCACCTTGGCCTCCCAAAGTACTGGGATTACAGGCATGAGCCACCGAGCCCAGCCTTAAACATCTAATTTGTACCAAATTGCCCTATAATTCTACCTAGAATATTATAGCAAAATGCCAGAAGCCTGACTAAAATCTTTTAAAGAAACCCAACTCGGCCAGGCGTGGTGGCTCACACCTATAATCCCAGCACTTTGGGAGGCCGAGGCGGGTGGATCACGAGGTCAGGAGATCGAGATCGTCCTGGCTAACACGGTGAAACCCTGTCTCTACTAAAAATACAAAAAATTAGCCGGACGTGGTTGCAGGCGCCTGTAGTTTCAGCTACTCGGGAGGCTGAGGCAGGAGAATGGCCTGAACCCGGGAGGTGGAGCTTGCAGTGAGCCGAGATCACCCACTGCACTCCAGCCTGGCGACAGAGTGAGCCTCCGTCTCAAAAAGAAAAAAGAAAAAAAAACAAAAAGAAACCCAGCTCTCCCAGGGTGGGGGGCATTACACAGGGGAGCCCCTCTGGGTGTCGCTGCAGCTGAATGATTGCGTTGGTGGAATAGCTGGCCCACTTGTGCGTGGGCCAGGACACGGTGGACCTGTTCCGCCTGCATTCTTGCCGGTCCATGTTTGGATTAGCATGTGAGTTTAAACATAGCGCTGATGCGGCGATTCTTCTAGAAGCACATCCTTCTCTGAGCTGAATTGCTTCATCACACACTTCCTTCTGGCTTGGGGAGTTCCTTTCATCAAAGGCCAAGCCTTGTGTGCTTCGGTCCTGCCCATCTCCTTGGGGCCTGCGGGACGTTGGTTGGCGTGGAGTCTTCACAGCCAGCTGTCCAGGCTGGCAGCTCTCCCATCAGGGCTTCTCACAGCCACCGTCTGTCTGAGCAGACGCTGAGCATCATGGCATCCCTCGGACACACACAAGACTCCACTATTCCCTGTGCTGATTTCTGTTTCTGTTACCGCTTCTGCTTCTAATTTTAATTTTTTTTTTCTTTGAGATGGGAGTCTCGCTCGGTCGCCCAGGCTGGAGTGCAATGACATGACCTCGGGTCACTGCAACCTCCACCTCTCAAGTTCAAGCAGTTCTCCTGCCTCAGCCTCCGGAGTAGCTGGGACTACAGGTGCGCACCACCAAGCCTGGATAATTTTGCATGTTTCTGTAGAGACGAGGTTCCACCATGTTTCCAAGGCTGTTCTCAAACTCCTGGCCTCGGCCGGGCGCGGTGGCTCACGCCTGTAATCCCAGCACTTTGGGAGGCCGAAGTGGGCGGATCACCTGAGGTCAGGAGTTTGAGACCAGCCTGGCCAATATGGTGAAACCCCGTCTCTACTAAAAAAGAAAAAAAAATTAGCCTGGCTTGGTGGTGCGCCCCTGTAGTCCCAGCTACTCGGGAGGCTGAGGCAGAAGAATCACTTGAACCTGCGAGACGGAGCTTGCAGTGAGCCGAGATCGCGCCACTGCACTCCAGCCTGGGCGACAGAGCAAGACTCTGTCACAAAAAAAAAAAAAAAAAAACAACTCCTGACCTCAGGTGATCCACCCATCTCGACCTCCCAGAGTGTTGAGATTACGGGCGTGAGCCACTGCGCCCGGCCCTGTTGCTGCTTTTAGAAGTGGCTTTTTCTTCCTGTGCGACATTACTTTTTAGTGGGTCAGCGCAGAAATGTGCTTGGTCTCCCTGCGACGGCCAAGCACCTTTCCTCAAGGGAATCTGAAGACTTTTCCCTGCCTTTCCTCTCCCTCGGGGAGGTCCCCTCAGCGCCCTCCTCTTGACCTTCCCTGGTGCGTTTAGTGCTGAGCCTGTGCCTGAGCCTGGGGACCTGGGAGAGTTCGGACCGAAGTCCACCGAGGGCCGCAGAACGGCAGGGTTGGGGAACTGGCTCCCTGGCGCGCACAGCTCTGTCTGCAGGGCGCGGATCTGCGCTCGGTGTGAGGAGGCACGGTGCATGTTAAGTCGAGAAACTTCTAAACTCCGCCATCAGCTTTGGAAATAACGGCTGGGATTTCCTGCTTAAACCAGCATCCCAGAGCACACGGGTACTAGCAGAAGCCCTAAGTAAAATGCAACGGGCTCTGAAGGAAGTCCTGGAGCCTCCTGCCCGCCTGCCCTCGCCATTCATTCAGTCCTGCAGTGACTCTGAGGAATGGCGTGGGCGGGAGGACAAGTCACCTTTAAAGCCAAGCACCCGGTGGGCGCAGTGGGTCCCGCCTGGAATCCCAGCACTTCGGGAGGCTGATGCGGGCGGATCACGAGGTCAGGAGTTCGAGACCAGCCTGGCCAAAATGGTGAAACCCCATCTCTACTAAAAATACAAAAAATTGGCTGAGCGCGGTGGCTCACGCCTGGAATCCCAGCACTTTGGTAGGCCGAGGCAGGAGAATCGCTTGAACCCGGGAGGCGGAGGTTGCAGTGAGCCGAGATGGCGCCACCGCACTCCAGCCTGGACGACAGAGTGAGACTCTGTCTCAAAAATAAATAAATAAATAAATAAATAAATAATGCAGATATCTTTAGAAATATAAAACAGTATCCTAGGGGCCAGGCACAGTGGCTCACACCTGTAATCCCAGCACTTTGGGAGAGCCCGAGGTGAGAGGATTGCTTGAGGCTGGGAGTTGAAGACCAGCCTGGGCAACAAAGCAAGACCCCCGTCTTTACGAAAAATTAAAAAATTAACCAGGTGTGGCCAGGCATGGTGGGTCACGCCTGTAATCCCAGCACTTTGGAGGCCGAGGCGGGAGAATCACAAGGTCAGGAGATCAAGACCATCCCAGCTAACACGGTAAAACCCCCTCTCTACTAAAAATACAAAAACTTAGCCGGGCGTGGTGGCGGGCGCCTGTAGTCCCAGCTACTCGGGAGGCTGAGGCGGGAGAAGAATGGCGTGAACCCGGGAGGCGGAGCTTGCAGTGAGCCGAGATTGCGCCACTGCACTCCAGCCTGGGCGACAGAGCGAGGACTCCAGCTCAAAAAAAAAAAAAATTAGCCAGGTGTGCTGATATGCCCAGCTACTCAGAAGGCTGAGACAGGAAGATCACTTGAGGCCAGGAGTTCGAGACCAGCCTGGGCAACAGTTTGAGACCCGCCGCAGCCTCTACCCAAAAAAAATAATAATATTCTAGTTTACAAGCATGCTACAGTTACAAACTCTTCCTTGGTAAGATTTTCCTCCCCAGAGCGCTGTTGTCAGACTCCTGGAGCTGCTGAGGCCCTGCAAGCTGGGTAGACAACGGAGGCAGGCCGGGCCAGGCGAGCTCCCCTGCACCCCTCCCCGCCCCCGCCCTGCCTTTCCTGTGCCTCTCTGGACCCTAATGCTGCGAGACACAGACGGAGAGACCATCAGGACCTCAGGAGCCGCCTGAGTCTCCTCCCAACACCGAGCTCTGCGGAGGGTGGATGGGTTTCTTCACGGCCACTAGGTGGTGGAAGTCTCTCAACCGTGCAGACATCTGCGGGGCTGGTGGGTTGGCAAGCTGTGGGGGAGGGTGCCCTGGTCAGACTGTGTCCTTGGGGGCTGGGCGGTCGCACCCGGGAGCTTCGCCAATGTGCTAGTTTGAATGAACTCCCAATGCAAAAATGGCAAACAGCGGCCGTGGAGAAACCTGGCTTCCTCTGACAATGGGAATTTCACTCTGTTCTCGTTACCGCCTGTGGATGAATGTGGGTCTCGGAGGGCGCCTCTCCCTCCGGGGAGAGGGTGACCTTGCCACAGTGGCACTCCATTCCAGCGGCAGCTCCCTCCCCTGTCTGTAGCCCCACGGCCTCCTGACCGCCTGCCTTCTTATTGGCCACCCCTCCCCTCTCAACGACCTGTTTCCCAATCATGCCATTCCCCCGAGGGAGAGCCGATTCATCACCATTTAAAACGATGAATCGATAAAGCCGGTCAGGCCGGGCGAGGTGGCTCATGCCTGTAATCCCAGCACTTTGGGAGGCTGAGACAGGCGGATCACCTGAGGTCAGGAGTTTGAGGCCAGCCTAGCCAACATGGTGAAACCCCGTCTCTACTAAAAATACAAAAATTAGCTGGGCATGGTAGCGGGCGCCTGTAATCCCAGCTACTCAGGAGGCTGAGGCAGAACACTTACTTGAACCTGGGAGGCGGAGGTTGCAGTGAGCCGAGATCGCGCCACTGCACTCCAGCCTGGGCGACAGAGCAAGAGTGCATGTCAAAACAAAAAAAGAAGAAAAAGAAAAAGCCAGTCAGATCTAGAGAGGGCGACCGGAGCATCACCCCCAGATGGCTTGACTCTGAGCTCCTGACCTCAGCCTTGAGACAGAGGCTCTCCCAACACACACACACATAGACACGTGCGCACACACACACACACACACACACCCTGCACCAGCAAACGCTGTCTGCTCTGAAGCAGGCACTGTGTAGTCTGATATGTCCCCGGGAAAGGAGGGCGGCCAAGCACAGACAGCTCCCGAGAGAGCCTGAGGAGAGAGCTGTCCAGCACCTCAGGACAGAGAAAGTGCTAGAGAGGCCCTTGGCTTCCCTGCATCCCACGGAGATAACAGCAGGTACAGGGAGTGAGGTTCGAGAGCAGTGAGTGTAAACCATAAGGCTCTGCCCGGGCAAGACATGGTCCTTTCTCTCTTTTTTTCCCCTCCCTTCCTTCCTTCCCTCCCTCCCTCCTTCCTTTCTTTTTTCTTTTTTTTCTTGTTTTTTTTTTTTTTTTGAGACGGAGTCTCACTCTGTCACCCATGCTGGAGTGCAGTGGTACAATCTCAGCTCACCGCAACCTCCGCCTCCCAGGTTCAAGTGATTCTCCTGCCTCAGCCTTCCGAGTATCTGGGATTACAGGCACGTGCCACCACGCCTGGGTAATTTTTGTACTTTTAGTAGAGATGAGGTTTCGCCATGTTGGCCAGGCTGGTCTCGAACTCCTGACCTTAGGTGATCCGCCTGCCTCGGCCTCCCAAAGTGCTGGGATTACAGGCATGAGCCGCTGCACCCAGCCTCATTCTTTCTTTTTTCTTTTAGAGTTTGGGTCTCACTCTGTCACCAGGCTGGAGTGCAGTGGTAGGATCACAGCTCACTGCAGCCTCAACCTCCTGGGCTCAAGTCATCCTCCCACCTCAGTCTCCCAAGTAGCTGGGACTCCTGGTGCCCACTACCATGCCTTTTTGTAGAGGCAGGTTCTCGGTACATTGCCCAGGCTGGTCTTAAACTCCTGGGCTCAAGCAGTCCTCCTACCTCAGTTTCCCAAAGTGCTGGGAATACAGTCATGAGGCACCGCACGCAGCCACCTACTCATTCTAAGACCATTCCTTCCCTGTGGTGGTGTTTATGAAATTGGAGTGTTAGGGGCAGGGCACGGTGGCTCACGCCTGTAATCCCAGCACTTTGGGAGGCCAAGGCAGGTGGATCATTCGAGGCCAGGAGTTCGAGGCCAGCCTGGCCAACATGGCAAAGCCCCATCTCCTTTAAAAAATACAAAAATTAACCAGGCTTGGTGGTGTGTGCCTGTACTCCCAGCTACTCAGGAGGCTGAGGCATGAGAATCCCTTCAACCCGGGAAGCGCAGATTGCAGAGAGTTAAGATCGCACCCCTACACTCCATCCTGGGCAACAGAGTGAGACTCTGTCAGAAAGAAAGAAAGAAAGAAAGAAAGAGAGAGAGAGAAAGAGAGGAAGGGAGGGAGGGAGGGAGGGAAAGAAAGAGAGAGAAAGAAAGGAAGGAAGGAAAAGAAAGAGAGAGAAAGAAAGAATGAAAGAAAGGAAGGAAGGAAAGAAGGAAGGAAGGGAAAGAAAGAGAGAGAAAGAAAGGAAGGAAGGAAGGGAAAGAGAGAGAGAAAGAAAGAAAGAAAGGAAGGAAGGAAGGGAAAGAAAGAGAAAGCAAGCAAGCAAGCAAGAAAGAAAGAAAGAAAAGAAAGAAAAAGAAAGAAAGAAAGAAAGTAAGAAAGAAAAAAGAAATTGGAGTGTTTCACAGCCCAGGGTCATTAATTTGGCCACCTGTCCCCTGGAAATCCATAACTAAGTGACACCTTAGAATGAAAGAAACGCCTCATGGTGTGCACAGTGACCCATTGGCTTCAGGGCACTTTGCTCACAAAACACCCCTCCCCAAATAGAAGACTCTCCTGGGCAAGGTAACTCATCCCAGCTGGTGGCACAGGGCAGGACAGGGTTCAGTTGCTCCTGGCAGAGGCTGAGGGAACAGGGCCGGGAGAGGCCCCTGCTGTCCTTGTCTGAAGAGCCAGGATCTGCATAGCTCCCCACCCTCAGCCACCCCACCCTGGCTTCCCTGGGCCCCTTCTGAGATGCAGAGATGCGTGCTGGGATTGGCCATCATCCACCCCCAAGCCCAGACCATGGCACCATGCCCCAGGCTGCCTGCGGCCCCTCTTCCTGATGGACTCGCAGTCAGGTCCCTGCAGCCTCCTTGGTGCTGACAAATGGCCCCCAGGAGGGTGCCTGGCCACTGACCCAGAACCCACCATGGGACCTGCGTCCTGGCCGCTGGCCAGCTCTGTCATTTATGTCCTTCTTGACCTTCGTGGGAGCGCCCAGGCTGCTCCATTCTGTCCTGAAACCTACACCAATGCAGAACGTCACTGTGGTTGGCAGAGTCACTGTGTTTGCTTCAGGTGGGCACCGCAGGCAGGGCTGAGGGCTGTGGCTGCCGTGTTGCCAGCAAAGGAGAAAAACCCGCAATTTGTTCAGATGAGCTCCTTTGCTTAAGGCTCTGGGGAGCATCTTTTCTGGTTATTTTCAGCTTTCTGCTCCTTTTGAGGAAGTTCAAGGGATCAGCTCCTGTCCCCACCCCCTGACTCCAGGGGTCAGACTGTGTCAGTGTTCTGGGGGTCCCTCTTAAGGAGGCACCCCAAATCTGGAAGAACCGCTGGGCTCCTAGAAAGATGAAGACACGTAGAGCTGTGCCCATCACTGGGCAGTTTCCATCAGAGAGGGCTTTGGGGCTTCGGAGCACGAGTCCCTCCCCAGGCCCTGTCCTCCAGAAGGATTTGGATGGGGTCATCGGAGAGAGAGAGCTCGTCCTACATGGCAGCAAGTGGCTCTTTTCACAAACTGTCCCTGCGCCTAGCTGGGCATAGTGGCACGCACCTGTAGTCCCAGCTACTGGGGAGGCTGAGATGGGAGGATCACTTGAGCCCAGGGTCTCGATCAAGGCTGCAGTGAGCTATGATCGCACCACCACATTCCAACCTGGGGGATAGAGTGAGACCCTGTCTCAAAAACAACAACAACAAAAAAAAAAAAAAAAAAAAAAAAAACAGTCTCTAGCCAGGCACAGGGGCTTACACATGTATAATCCCAGCACTTTGGGAGGCCAAGGTGGGTGGATCATCTGAGGTCAGGAATTCAAGACCAGCCTGGACAAGATGGCAAAATCCCATCTCTACTAAAAATAGAAAAATTAGCCGGGCGTGGTGGCAGGCACCTGTATCCCAGCTACTCGGGAGGCTGAGGCAGGAGAATCGCTTGAACCTGGGAGGCGGAGGTTGTGGTGAGCTGAGATCATGCCACTGCACTCCAGCCTGGGCGACAGAGTGAGCCTTTATCTCAAAAAAAAAAAAGAAAAAGAAAAGAAAAGAAAGATCACCTGTAACTGCCAGTGCCAGAGCTAACCTGGGGTTAACACTGCTGCGTGTTTCCTTCTGGTGACTTTTCTAACAGAGAGAGCCTGTTAGGAGCTGATTTATTCACATTAGTATGTAGCCCCACAATGATTGTGTGTTCTCCCTGCGTTACTCATGGGAATCTTTTTTTTCCAATCCCAAAATTGGAATCCATTGTCTGACAACACATTTGTGTGTTGGACAAAAGAGGCTGCCTGGAAAGGGTGCATGCTGAGTGATAGGAATGCAGGAGGTACTTGAGAGGCTTGAAACAGGCCGGGCGCAGTGGCTGTCACACCTGTAATCCCAGCACTTTGGGAGGCCGAGGCGGGCAGATCACGAGGTCAGGAGATTGAGACCATCCTGGCTAACACGGTGAAACCCGGTCTTTACTAAAAAATATTAAAAAATCAGCCAGGCGTGGTGGCAGGTGCCTGTAGTCCCAGCTACTCAGGAGGCTGAGACAGGAGAATGGCATGAACCTGGGAGGCGGAGCTTACAGTGAGCCGAGATTGCGCCACTGCACTCTACCTGGGCGACAGAGCGAGACTCTGTCTCAAAAAAAAAAAAAAAATTAGGTGTGGTGGCAGGTGCCATTAGTCCCAGCTACTCAGGAGGCTGAGGCAGAAGAATCGCCTTAACCCCGGGAGGCAGAGGTTGCAGTGAGCCAAGATCGCGCCACTGCACTCCAGCCTGGCAACAGAGCAAGACTATCTCAAAAATAAATAAATAAATAAAAATAAAAATAAAGTCTGGAGACCACAGAGCAGGGTGTCTGAATGCAGGACTGTGCCCACCCTGCTGGCAAGCATGGAGGACGGCGTGGAGCCAGGGTGGCATGTTCACTTGCACGCATGTGTGCACATGTGTGTAGACGTGTGTGATTCCTGGGCACGCAGTGTTGGAAAGATCACTGGCCTTTGTCCCAGACCAGGATTCCAGCCTGGGCTCTAAGTGGCCGTGTGGCTGCGGATGGGTGGATGCGGAAGCCAAGCAGGCTATATCCTGCATTAATGTGGCCATTGAGCTAATGTCCGTGGAGTCATCACAGGTCCTGATCATTGGAGACATTGGATTTTTTATTTGTTTATTATTATTTATTTATTTATTTATTTTTGAGATGGAGTTTTGCTCTTGTCCCCCAGGCCGGAGAGCAATGGTGCGATCTCAGCTCACTGCAACCTCCACCTCCCAGGTTGTCACCCAGGCTGGAATGCAGTGGCATGATCATAGTTCACTGCAGCCTCAACCTCCTGGGCAAGCAATCCTCCCACCTCTGCCTCCTGAGTAGCTGGGACTACAGGTGTGCACCACCACCCCCGGCTAATTTTTAAAAATTTTTTAGAGACAGGGCATCTCCCTCTGTTGCTGAGGTTGGTCTTGCACTCCTGGCCTCCAGCGATCCTCCTACCTTGGCCTCCCAAAGTGCTGGGATTAACAGGCTTGAGCCACTGCAACAAGCCCTGCCAATGTATGTTTTAAAGGGCATACTGTATTGTTCCTTCACACCCTATCCCTGCCTGGTGGGGTGCTTCCTCTCTCTGGCCACCCTGCGGTTTGTCCCGAGTCTTCCCTCCTGCACAGGTGGGGAAGCCCTTCAAGGTCCACTCCACAGTTTTCTTGAGCGTGGGACACTTTACGATCCACAGATATTTGACAGGACCCATGAATGGAAGGAAATAAAAGATTTTTCGTTCATTTTTGCAGACACAGTCACAGGATCCCAGAGGATGTATTTAGAATATGACATCTAAATATAATTTTCTCCTGGGTTGTTCAGAAAATTGCCATCATCTGCCATGCAGAACTGTGTAAAACCAATTTGCTCATGCAAACTCTGAACTCACTATTCTCACAGCCTCCCAAAGCCTGACCCTATCAGGCACTCCCCTGTCTTTTTGACCAAGATTGCTTTTTTGATTTTGAACACAGTCATTTCCCAGGGAACCTGGCGATTTTCTATCTCTTCCGTTTAGGCCACCACCTTCCTTACTGCAGAAATAGGCCTTGGGGGCTCTTGCTTCCCTGTGAGTTCCCCGCCTTGCTCCGCAGCTACACTGTGTTTATTTTTTATTTATTTATTTTTTTGAGATGGAGTCTCTCACTCTGTTGCCCAGGCTGGAGTGCAGTGGCCTGACCTCGGCTCACCACAACCTCCAGCTCCCAGGTTCAAGCGATTCTTCTGCCTTAGCCTCCCGAGTAGCTGGGATTACAGGTGCACACCACCATCCCCAGCTGATTTTCATATTTTTACTAGAGACAGGGTTTTACTATATTGGCCAGCCTGGTCTCGAATTCCTGACCTCAAGTGATCCGCTCACCTCGGCCTCCCAAAGTGCTGGGATCATAGGCATGAACCACAGTGCCCGGCCAGCTTCACTGTGTTAGCTAAGTCTTCAGGGACCCCCTCCTGTCATTGCTGTATTCCTTCTTAGCAGTTAGCAACTCAAATACACAGCCTACTGCCCCCTGACAAGGAAAGTGTGTGAACCAGGAAGACAGCCTTGGCTCCTCTGTCCTGTGTTCAAGTCCCCAAGGTGACCAAGAGGAAGAGGAGGTAGCAAAGTGACAAGAGCGAAAGCACCAATACTGAGAATCTGGCCATTTCTGGATATCAAGCAGTAAACAGTTCAAAAGCTTCAAGTGCAGACCAGGTATGACGGCTCACACCTGTAATTTCAGCGCTTTGGTGGCTGAGGCGGGAGGATCACTTGAGGCTAGAAGTTTGAGACCAGCCTGGGCAACATAGCGATACCTCATCTCTACAAAAAATACAAAAATTAGCCGGGCATGGTGGTGCACACCTGTAGTCTCAGCTACTCAGGAGGCTGAGGCAGGAGGATTGCTTCAGCCAAAGATTTCGAGGCTGGAGTGAGCTGTGATTGTACCACAGCACTCCAGCCTGGGTGACATAATGAGACTCTGTCTTTTTTTTTTTTTTTTGGAGCTAAGAGTTTGGGTCTGTCGCCTATGCTGGGATACAGTGACATGATCTCAGCTCACTGCAACCTCTGCCTCCTGGGTTCAAGTGATTCTCCTGCCTCATCTTTCTGAGTACCTGGGACTATAGGTATGTACCACCACGCCCGGCTAATTTTTTTGTATTTTTGCAATTTTAGTAGAGACCGAGTTTCACCATGTTGGCCAGGCTGGTCTCAAACCCCTGAACTCAAGGAATTCACCCACCTCAGCCTCCCAAAGTGCTGGGATAACAGGTGTGAGCTACTGTGCTCGACCAATAAAGGCTTTTTTTTTTTTTTTTTTTTTTTTTTGAGGCAGGTTCTCACTCTGTCACCCAGGCTGGAGTTCAATGGCTCGATCCTAGCTCACTGCAACCTCCGCCTCCTGGGTCTAAGCGATTCTCATGCCTCAGCCTCCCAAGTAGCTGGGACTACAGGCGTGCGCCACCATACCCGGCTAATTTTTGTATTTTTAGGAGAGGCGGGGTTTCGCCATGTTGGCCAGGCTGGTCTCGAATTCCTGAGTTCAAGTGATCCACCAGCCTCGGCTTCCCAAACTGCTGGGATCATAGGTGTGAGCCACCGCGCCAGGCCTAAATAAAGCCATTTTGAAAAGAGAGAGTGAGAAGTAAATGAACACACTTCCTGGCCTTGGTCCTGCTTGGAGAGGATTATCCTAGACCCGGTGGAGCAGCGCCCCCTCCCGAATCCACTGAGTCAGCAGAAGATGCTGCGTTCCAGCCTTTCCCCGGGAGGAGGAGCGGGGGGCCGCTGCGAAACTGATCACGCAGATCCGGGTGGGCGGCCTGGAGCCCTTGAGCTACAGGGCCTGGGTGCTTCCCCGCCATGACCATGGCCAAGGCCTGCCTGAGTGGTGGGGGCCGAGTCAGCTGCAGCCACGATAACAGCTACTCCCAGGAGGCCCCGTCTCCCGGGCAGCCACAGTATCTATCCGACAGTTCCCATTCTGTGAGGCCCAGGCTGGATCGATGCAGACAGTCCATCTCATTTATCACTCCCTTAAGTACCACCCAGCAGGGCCTCCTGGGAGCCCGCTGGCCACAAGCCCTCCAGGCCACAGCCGTGGCAAATCCAGACCTCGCCCTGAACTGCAAGGAGAAAACACACTCAGCCTAAGCCCCTGCCCCTCTGGCCACGTGGCTCCCTTGTCACCGTCGAGGAAGTGTGCCCAGAAGGAGCGGCCAGGGCTTTCCTTCCTCAACTCCTGCACAGGGCAGCCCCTTCCAGGCCATAGGCTCAGGGCCTTAGCCTGCAGGCCAAGGGCAGGCCCGGGGACACAGTGAGGGGCCTGGGCTATTTGAACAGCAGGGAGAATTTCCCATGCAGCATCGCAGAGGTAAGAGGCTCGATTCTTATGGCTTCTTTCCAGTATTGAGGAGCTCAAGACCTGTGTCCACTCTGATTTGGTACATCAGGGTTCTTTGAAGTCAAGATAAAAATGCAGAGCCAGGCACTTTGGGAGGCCGAGGCAGGTGGATCACTTGAGCATGCTTGTAGCCCTAGCTACTCAGGAGGCTGAGGCAGGAGAATTGCTTGAACCCAGGAGGCGGAAGTTGCAGTGAGCCAAGATCACGCCACTGCATTCCAGCCTGGGCGACAGAGGAAGACTACATTTCAAAAAAAAAGAAAGAAAGAAAAATGCAGAGACGAATCTCTGAAATTAAAATGTTTTATTTGGGCGGGGTGTGGTGGCTCAGGTCTATAATCCCAGCACTTTGGGAGGCCGAGGCGGGCAGATCACTTGAGGTCGGGAGTTCGACACCAGCCTGGTCAACATGGTGAAACCCCATCTCTACCAAAAATACAAAAATTAGCCAGGCGTGGTGGTGCACACCTTTAATCCCAGCTACTCAGGAGGCTGAGGCAGAAGAATCGCTTGAACCTGGGAGACGGAGGTTGCGATGAGCTGAGATTGCACCACTGCACTCCAGCCTGGGTGACAAAGCGAGACCCCATCTCAAAAAAAAAATAAAGAAAATACAATGTTTTATTTGAGAAGACAGAACTGTAATTCGGGGCATCCACAATGACTAGGTATGTCCAAGAACAAAATGGAGGTCGGAGGTTTTAGAGAGAGAGAGAGACAGACAGACAGACAGACAAGGGAAATGTTACGTATTGCTCTTTGAATTAATTTTTTTTTTTTTAAGACAGCGTCTCACTCTGTTGCCCAGGCTGGAGTGCAGTGGCTCAATCATAGCTCACTGCAGTCTGGACTTCCCAGGCTCAAGTACTCCTACCGCCTCAGCGTCCCAAGTAGCTGGGACTACAGGCACACACCACCATGCTGGCTAATTTTCTTTCTTTCTTTCTTTCTTTCTTTTGAGATGGAGTTTCACTCCTGTTGCCGAGGCTGGAGTGCAATGTCCCAATCTCGGCTCACCACAACCTCCGTCTCCCGGGTTCAAGTGATTCTCCTGCCTCAGCCTCCGAAGTAGCTGGAATTACAGGCATGTGCCACCATGCCCAGCTAATTTTTGTATTTTTGGTAGAGATGAGGGTTTCTCCATGTTGGTCAGGCTGGCCTCAAACTCCTGACCTCAGGTGATCCACCCGTCTCGGCCTCCCAAAGCGCTGGCACTACAGGAGTGAGCCACCATGCCCGGCCCACGCTAGCTAATTTTCTTTGTTTTGTGTGTGTGTGGGTGTGTTTCGTTTTTGTTTTTTTTGTGATGGAGTTTTGATCTTGTTGCTCAAGCTGGAGTGCAATGGCGCGATCTCAGTTCACTTCAACCTCTGCCTCCCGGGTTCAAGCGATTCTCCTGCCTCAGCCTCCCGAGTAGCTGGGATTACAGGCGCCTACCACCACGCCCGGCTAATTTTTTGTATTTTTAGTAGAAACGGGGTTTCACCGTGTTAGCCAGGCTGGTCTCGAACTCCTGACCTCAGGTAATCCACCCACCTCGGCCTCCCAAAGTGCTGGGATTACAGGCGTGAGCCACTGCACCCGGCCCAATTTTATTTGTTTTTGTAGAGATGAGGTCTCACTATGTTGCCCAGACTGGTCTTGAACTCCTGGCCTCAAGCGATCCTCCTGCTTCAAGGCTCCCAAAGTGCTGGGATTACAGGTGTGAGCCACCACATCCAGCACATACTGCTCTTTGAGAAAGATCCTTGGTGCTCGTGAGGTTCCCAGGAAGGGAACCTGGGACGCTCTGATTGACAGGTGATGGAGGTGGGCAAAATTAGTCCTAGGGTTGCAGTGAGCTATCTCAGCAGCTGTACAGAAAACTGGCCTCAAATTACAGCAGCAGTGCCAGCCTTGGGGCTTGCGGAGAATGACATTTTTGGAGCAGGGTTCTGTGTCAGTTTTTCCCCCTGGCCTCTTGACGCTGTTTTAGTTGAGTATGACAAGAATGACCCAGTTCAGATGATCAACCTTCACAGTTCAAATCCCAATGCCACCACGTGCCAGCTGGGTTAATGTCCTGGGACTGCCATGGCAAAGTATCGCAGACTGGGTGGCTTCAACCACAGAACTTGATTCTCTCACTGTTCCGGAGGTCACAAGTCTGAGACTGAGGTGTCTGACAGGGCCACCCATGCTCCCTCCAAGGACTCTGTGGGGAGTCCTTCCTGCCCCTTCCAGCTTCTCATGGCTCCAGGCTTCCTTGCTTTGAGGCTGCGTTGCTCCAGGCTCTGTCTGTCTCCTCTCTGTCTCTGTCTTCTCCTCTGTCATTGGGTTTAAGTCCCACCCTAAATCCATACAACCTCATCTCAAGACCCTTAACTAATTACATCTGCATTCACCCTGTTTCTTTTTCTTTTTCTTTTTCTTTTTCTTTTTTTTTTTTTTTTTTTTTGTGAGATGGAGTCAGGCTCTATCACCCAGGCTGGAGTGCAATGGCGCAATTCCGGCTCACTGCAACCTCCACCTCCAGGTTCAAGCGATTCTCCTGCCTCAGCCACCCGAATGGCTGGGATTACAGGCATGCACCACCAAGCCCAGCTAATTTTGTATTTTTAGTAGAGATGGGGGTTTCGCCATGTTGGCCAGGCTGGTCTTGAACCTCTGACCTCAGGTGATCTGCCCACCTCAGGCTCCCAAAGTTCTGGGATTACAGGTGTGAGCCATTGCACCCAGCCCATCCTTTTTTTTTTTTTTTTTAAATAGGGTTTCACTCTAGCACCCAGGCTGGAATGCAATGGTGCAATCTCAGCTCGTTGCAACCTCCGCCTCCTGGATTCAAGCCATTCCCCTGCCTCAGCCTCCCTGATAGCTGGGATTACAGGCACGTGCCACCATGCCCAACTAATTTTTGTATTTTTAGTAGAGATGGGGGGGGTCTTACTGTGTTGGCCAGGCTGGTCTCGAACTCTTTTTTTTTTTTTTTTGGAGACGGAGTTTCGCTTTTGTTGCCCAAGCTAGAGTGCAATGGCACGATTGTGGCTCACTGCAACCTTCGCCTCCCAGGTTCAAGCAATTCTCGTGCCTCCACCTCTGAGGTTCAAGCAATTCTCGCGCCTCAGCCTCCCGAGTAGCTGGGATTACAGGCATGCGCCACCATGCCCAGCTAATTTTTTATTTTTAGTAGAGACGGGGTTTCTCCATGTTGGTCTCGAACTCTCGACCTCAGGTGATCCGCCCACCTTGGCCTCCCAAAGTGCTGAGATTACAGGCGAGAGCCACTGCACCCAGCTAAAGATGACATCTTTTTTTTTTTTTTTTTTTGAGACAGAGTCTCACTCTGTCACCCAGGCTGGAGTGCGGTGGCGCGATCTCAGTTCACTGCAAGCTCTCCTGGGTTCACGCCATTCTCCTGCCTCAGCCTCCCAAAGATGACATCTTAACATATGTCCCTGAGTTGTTTTTCAGAAACCTGGACCCCCCCACCAAACGATCTGTTGACAGGTAGACCTCAGATAAGGGGGACCTGAGGACAGAACTCTGACCCCTGTTCTTTGTTCTAAATTATCTCCCGAGGGGCCTGGAGGAGGTCCTGTCCACAGGCCAGAGCTAACATTCTTTTCTACCGATCCCAGATTTTTAGACAAAGCTTCACCTGCTTAAAGCAATTGCAAATTAGAAAATCTTCAGGTCGGACGCGGTGGCTCACGCCTGTAATCCCAGCACTTTGGGAGGCCAAGGTAGGCGGATCATGAGGTCAGGAGATCAAGACCATCCTGGCCAACATGGTGAAACCCTGTCTCTACTAAAAGCACAAAAATTAGCTGGGCATGGTGGTGCATGCCTGTAAGCCTAGCTACTCGGGAGGCTGAGGGAGGAGAACCACTTGAACCCGGGAGGCGGAGGTTGCAGTGAGCTGAGATCGCACCACTGCACTCCAGCCTGGCAACAGAGCGAGACTCCATCAAAAAAAAAAAAAAAAAAAAAAAAACACTTCAAATCTTCCTATGACCTGTGGGTCCCTGCTTCGAGATATCCCACTTCTATTTATTTATTTATTTATTTATTTATTTATTTATTTTTGAGATGGAATCTCGCTCTGTCTCCCAGGCTGGAGTGCAATGGTGTGATCTTGGCTCACTGCAACCTCCACCTCCCGGGCTCAAGCGATTTTCCTGCCTCAGCCTCCCGAGCAGCTGGGATTACAGGTGCGCGTGCACCACCACACCCAGCTAACTTTTTGTATTTTCAGTAAAGAGAGGGTTTCACCATGTCGCCCAGGCTCGCCTCGAACTCCTGGCCTCAAGTGATCCACCGCGTCGGCCTCCCAAAGTGCTGAGATTATAGGCCTCAGCTGCCGTGCCCGGACCCTCCCCAGCTTTAAAAACCCTTGCCCATAAGCCATTGGGAAGCCGTCGGGGAGTCTGCGTTTTAAGCACGAGCTGAGCTGCCCGATTCTCCCTGTTTGGAGTCCTGCGCGAAACGCCTCATTTTCTCTTCACTGCAGCCCTGATGTCAGAATTAGGCTTTGCTGTGCGATGCGGGCAGACTCTGGTTTGGTAACAACAGTCCAAAGGCATGTGCCGTCTGTTGCAGAAGAGCTGATGGAGCGGGGGGGGGGGGTGCGCTCTGTGGGCAGTGGGGATATTTTAGGTGGGGCTTTGTTCCCTGCCCCCAGCCCCGAACTCCAGGCCTCATCTCTCCTGATGGTGGCGAAACCGAGAACCTGACTGTGGAATTTACTATCTCTGTCCCTCGCAGTTGGTGTGGGGGCTGTCTTCTGGGGGACTCATATTTGCATAAGCCGGGGGAGGGCTTGGCTGCAAAAGAGCCACGAACGAACGAAGGATCACAAAAGCAACACAAATGCTCCGAAGCACTTAAAATAAAACCCAGCAAAGAAGCAGGCCAGTTAAGAGAAGGTGCGATTACCTAGTAGTCATTTTAAATTCACGCTCGGCCCTCCAATCTTCTTAAGTGGTGGCCTGACTTTGCGTTTCAGCTGGACCTGGAATACATTCGGTATTCACTTTTCAGAAGCGACGCACCAGCCTACGGTCCCAGCTCACGTCTGGGGGAGGTAGGCACCCTTATTTCTGCGCTGTAAATGGAAAGGCTGCCGTCAGAGGTTATGTGGGAGGGTGAGAAAAAACGTGGAGGGTTTTAGCAACAGAAATGAACCAGGTGGACACAGATCCCCCAGCTATAAACACATGGCTGAGCTCAAAAGAAAGAGAGGCGAATTCTCAAATGTGAGAGCAGGAGGGCTGTCTTATGGCACGTGGCGCCAGGAGCGTGGACCCCAGATCCAGGCTCTAGCTTGGGGCTGCAGTATAATATCCACTCCAGTTGAGACTTGACCTTGAATTTGTTTGAGATGCAAGAAAAGAGATGGCTCAAAATGCAAATCACTGGCCAGACACGGCGACTCACGCCTGTAATCCCAGCACTTTGGGCTGCCGAAGCAGGTGGATCACCTGAGGCCAGGAGTTCGAGACCAGACTGGCCAACATGGTGATACCCTATCTCTACTAAAAAATACAAAAATTAGCCGGGACTTGTAATCCCAGCTACTCGGGAGGCTGAGGCAGGAGAATCGCTTGAACCCGGGAGGTGGAGGTTGCAGTGAGCCAAGATTGCGCCATCGCACTCCAGTCTGGGCAACAAGAGTGAAACTCCATCTCAAAAAAAAAAAAAAAACAAAAGCAAATCATTGAAGAGCTGCCCAGTCAAGAGAGATTCCTGAAGAAGGCTCAGGATGTCTGGCGTATCCAGGGAGCTCAGGTGCTTGCCAGGGCCTGGGGGAGGTTGAAATGTGGAGGGTTTGCTTCACGGGTGGAGAGCTTCTGTTAGGAATGGTGAAAAAGTTATGTAATCAGATGGTTTGCACAACATCGTGAATGCACACGATGCTGCTGAATTGTTGACTTAAAATAGCTGCAACAGTCACTTTTATATTGTGTATATTTCCCCACAATTAAAACCAAAAGAGGCCGGGCGCGGTGGCTCATGCCTGTAATCCCAGCACTTTAGGAGTCCGAGCCAGGCAGGTTGCTTGAGTTCAGGAGCTCAAGACCAGCTTGACCAATGTGGTGAAACCCTGTCTCTACTAAAATACAAAAAAAATTAGCTGGATGTGGTGGCAGGCACCTGTAGTACCAGCTCCTCGGGAGGCTGAGGCACAAGAAATCGCTTGAACACGGGAGGTGGAGTTTGCAGTAAGCCGAGATCGCGCCGTTGCACTCCAGCCTGGGCAATAGAGTGAGACTTGGTCTCAAAAAAAAAAAAAAAGAATGCTCAGGTGTCCGGTTATGAAAGTAATATTCATGAATCAATTTTTTTTTTTGAGACGGAATCACTCTGTCACCCAGGCTGGAGTGCAGTGGCATGATCTCAGCTCACTGCAACCTCTACCTCCTGGGTTCAAGTGATTCTCCTGCCTCAGCCTCCTGAGTAGCTGGGATTACAGGCACCCACCACCACACCTGGCTAATTTTTGTATTTTTGTAGTAGAGACGGGGGTTTCACCATGTTGGCCAGGCTGGTCTTGAACTCCTGACCTCAGGCAATCCACCCGCCTCAGCCTCCCAAAGTGCTGGGATTACAGGCATGAGCCACCACGCCTGGCAGAATCAATCATTTTCTACATGCCAGCAATGATAGATTAGAAAAAACAGTGGTGGAGGGGAGGCACCACAAGACTGGCAGGAAATCACTCACAATAGCAGCAAAGACATAAAACACTGAGTAATTAATTAAATGAAATGAATACAATTTATATGAAAAACAGCTACAGTATCTGGAGCGGCTCAGGAAGTATTTGTTAAACAAATGAATAATTACAAATTTTATAGGGATATAAAAGAAACAAGAAAAAAAGAAAATATTTACCACTTTTTTATAGGAAAAAAAAGCAGTAACAATCCAAGACATTGGAATAAGCCTATTGGTACAAAGACTGATTATTGGCCAGGCACGATGGCTCATGCCTATAATCCCAACACTTTGGGAGGCCAAGACGCGAGGATTGCTGGAGTCCAGGAGTTTGAGACCAGCCTGGGCAACATAATGAGACCCCCATCTCTATAACAAATTGTTTTATGTTAGCCAGGTGTAGTGGCACACTCCTGTAGTCCCAGCTACTCAGGAGGCTAAGGTGGGAGGATCGCTTGAGCCAAGGAGGTGGAGGCTGCAGTGAGCCATGATTGTGCCACTGCACTCCAGCCTGGGCAATGAGTGAGACTGTCTCAAAAAACACAAAAACAAAAAAAGACTTGACTATTAAAAAGAAATCAAAGCAATGGGTAATGACTCATTTGGAATGGCTAAAAACACTGTGTCCCTGCTAGTAAAACTCTTGCATCAATAATGAAAGGTAACAATCTCAATAACTAGTGAAAACAGGTGAAGCGCCTGCAGGGGTCCATCATGCTGTTCTTCTAGACATGTTGTGACGTTGAAAAATTTCACAACAAAACGTTGTAAAGTTCGTGAAGCAATTGGAAACATTTGAGCACTGACTGGATGGTCAGTGCTGTTAAGGAAACATTGTTAATTTGTTTTAGGGGGATAATGGGGGATAATGGTATAATGAGATGGTTTTCTTTTTTCTCTTTTTCTTTTTTTTTTTCTTTTTTTTTTTTTTTTGAGCTGGAGTCTCCCTCTGTCGCCCAGGCTGGAGTGCAGTGGTGCGATCTCAGCTCACCACAACCTCCGCCTCTTGGGTTCAAGCGGCGATTCTCCTGCCTCAGCCTCCCGAGTAGCTGGGACTACAGGTGCCCACCACCACACCCAGGTAATTTTTGTATTTTTTTTTTTAGTAGAAACGGGGGTTTTGCCATGTTGGCCAGGCTGGTCTTGAGCTCTCGACCTCAGGCGATCCATCTGCCTCGGCCTCCCAAAGTGCTGGGATTACAGGCGTGAACCACCACACCCAGCCTTATGGGATGGTTTTCAAAAGCATCCTTTTTTAGAAGTAGATTCTGATATATAATCGGATGGTATGATATGATATCTGGGATTTTCAAAGTCTGGAATGTGGAGGGGAGGAGGCACAGGTACAGGTATGGATGAAACAAGCTCACCCATGAGTCGACAATTGCCAAAGCTAGGTGGTGAGGACATAAGCTTCATTGTTTTATTCTCTCGGCTTCTGTATAATTTGAATTTTTCAATAACACGAATATTTCTAAAGCCAATGACTTCATTATTGTTCCAAGATGACATGATTACCTATATGGAAAATTACAAAGAATCAACACAGAAACTTCCTGGAACTAATAAGCGATTATAGCAAGGTTGCAGGATACAAAGTTAATTTACAAAGGTCAATTGCTCTCCTAAGTACGGGCAATGAACAATTGGCCTTAAATTTAAAACATAGGCCGGCCCGGTGGCTCACACCTGTAATCCCAGCTCTTTGGGAGGCTGAGGCGGTCGGATCACAAGGTCAGGAGATCGATACCATCTTGGCCAACATGGTGAAACCCCGTCTCTACTGAAATACAAAAAATTAGCCTGGCATGGTTATGTGTGCCCTGTAATCCCACCTACTTGGGAGGCTGAGGCAGGGGAATCGCTTGAACCCGGGAGGTGGAGGTTGTGGTGAGCTGAGATGGCACCTCTGCACTCCAGCCTGGCAACAGAGCAAGACTCTGTCTCAAAAAAAAAAAGGAAATTTAAAACACAGTACCATTTATATTAGCACCTTAGAACTGAAATACCTATGAAACTAACAAGATATATACAGGATTGATATGAGGAAAATTATAAAAGTCCAATGAAATAAATCAAAGAAGAACCAAATAAATGAAGAGATATTCCATGTTCATGGATAGGAAAACTTGATATCGTCAACATGTCAGCTCTTCCCTACTTGATCTATAGATTCAACACAATCCCAATCAAAATCCTAGCAAATTATTTTGTGGATAATGACAAACTGATTTTCAAGTTTATATGGAGAGACAAAAGAGCCAGAATAGCCAACATAATATTGAAGAAGAAAGTTGGAAGACTGATTTAATATTTACTATAAAACTACAGTAATCAAGGCATAAGCCAGGCACAGTAGTGGACACCTGTAGTCCCGGCTATATGGGAGGCTGAGATGGGAGGATGGCGTGGGCCCGGGAGTCCAAGGCTGCAGTGCACTACGATTGCACCTGTGAATAGCCACTGCACTCAAGCCTGGGTAATGCAGAGAGAGCCCATCTCTTAAAAATAAAAATAAAAACAGGGCTGGGCGCAGTGGCTCACACCTATAATCCCAGCACTTTGGGAGGCCAAGGTGGGTGGATCACCTGAGGTCAGGAGTTCGAGGTCAGTCTGGCCAACATCGTGAAAATTTGTCTCTACTAAAAACACAAAAATTAGCTGGGCGTGGTGGCGGGCGCTTGTAATCCTGGCTACTTGGGAGGCTGAGGCAGGAGAATCACTTGAGCCCGGGAGGCAGAGGTTGTGGTGAGCCGAGATCCCTCCACTGCGCTCCAGCCTGGGCGACAGAGCGAGACTCAGTCTTAAAAAATAAATAAATATACAAATAAATAAAAATAAAAAAGGAGGTGGGGGAACCAGTACCGTGGCTCACCCCTATAATCCCAGCACTTTGGGAGCCTAAAATGGGAGGATGGCTTGAGGCCAGGAGTTTAAGACCAGCCTGGGAAACACAGCAAGACTCCATCTCTACAAAAATGAAAAATAAAAAATTAGCCAGGCACTGTGGTACACACTTGTAGTCCCAGCTACTCAGGAAGCTGAGACAGGAGGATCCCTTGAGCCCAGGAGGTCAAGGCTGCAGTGAGCTTTGATTGCACTATTGCACTCCAGCCTGGGCAACAGAGCGAGAACTGGTGTCTAAAAGATAAATAAATAAAGACCCTGTGGAATTGGCAAGCAAACAGAGATGGATCAATGGAGCAGAATAGAAAGCCCAGAAATAGACACACATAAATATAGCACGTTCCTTTGGAAAACCATGCAGTGTATCTTGAGCTCTCCAGCAGGTTTGCATCAGTGATGAGGAGAAACTCCTTTTATAAAAAAAAAAAAAAAAAAAAAAAAATTGCAGGTCAGGCAAGGTGGTTCTTCCCTGTAATCCCAACACTTCTGGAGGTCAAGGCGGGCCTGTAATCCCACCACTTTGGAAGCTCAAGATGGGAGGATTACTTGAGCCCAAGAGTTCGAGACCAGCCTGGACAACACAGTGAGACACCATCTCTACATTTTTTTTTTTTTTTGAGATGGAGTCTCGCTCGTCGCCCAGGCTGGAGTGCAGTGGCACTATCTAGGCTCACTGCAAGCTCTGCCTCCCAGGTTCATGCCATTCTCCTGCCTCAGCCTCCCGAGTAGCTGGGACTACAGGCACCTGCCACTGCGCCCGGCTAATTTTTTATAGTTTTAGTAGAGACGGGGTTTCACCGTGTTAGCCAGGATGGTCTCGATCTCCTGACCTTGTGATCCGCCCGTCTTGGCCTCCCAAAGTGCTAGGATTACAGGCGTGAGCCACCGTGCCCGGCCTTATTATTATTATTTTTTTAATTAGCCAGGCATGGTGGTGCACGCCTGTGGTCCCAGCTACTCAGGGAGACTGAGGTGGGAGGATCACCTGAGCCTAGGAGGTCGAGGCTGCAGTGAGCCAAGATTGCACCACTGCACTCCAGCCTGAGAGACAGAACAAGACTCTGTTACATGTATTTGCACAAAGAAGAAACAATAGACACCAGGGCCTACTTGAGGGTGGAGTTGGGGAGGAGGGTGAGGATCAAAAAAGTACCTGTCGGGTACTGTGCTTATTACCTGGGTGATAAAACATTCTGTACACCAAACAGCCATGACACATAATTCACCCATGTAACAACCCTGCACGTGTGCCCTCAGTATCTAAAACAAGAGTTAGTCCGGGCGCGGTGGCTCATGCCTGTAATCCCAGCACTTTGGAAGGCCAAGGCAGGCAGATCACTTGAGGTCAGGAGTTCGAGACCAGCCTGGCCAACATAGTGAAACCCCATCTGTACTAAAGAATACAAAAACCAGGCCAGGCGCGGTGGCTCACGCCTGTAATCCCAGCACTTTGGGAGGCCGAGGTGGGCGGATCACGAGATCAGGAGATCGAGACCATCCTGGCTAACACGGTGAAACCCCGTCTCTACTAAAAATACAAAAAAAAAAATTAGCTGGGCATGGTGGCGGGCGCCTGTAGTCCCAGCTACTCGGGAGGCTGAGGCAGGAGAATGGCATGAACCCAGGAGGCAGAGCTTGCAGCGAGCCAAGATTGCGCCACTGCACTCCAGCCTGGGGGACAGATGGAGACTCCACCTCAAAAAAAAAATAATAAAATAAAAAAAATCAGCCAGGCATGGTGACACATGCCTATAATCCCAGCTACTGGGGTGGCTGAGGCAGGATAATAGTTTGAACCCGGGAGGTGGAGACTGCAGTGAGCCGAGATGACGCCACTGCACTCCAGCCTGGGAAACAGAGGGAGACTCTGTCTCAAAAATATAAAATAATAAAGTAAAATAAAATAAAAGATACATAAATAAATTAATTAATTAATTAAACATTTCGTTTTAACAGGCTTTCCTATCTCATCACCAACTCAGGGCAGTTTCTCCAGGAACCTGGCAGGCCCCGCCACAGGGAGACCCTGCTTCAATTCGCCACGCCCAGGCCTTGCCTGGTGGCCACTCTCTGCAGCCCTCCCCAGGGGTCCCTGGCCCAGCTCCAGGCCTGCTCAATGCCCTGTTCCTAACACTGACATCTCACAGCGACTGAGATCCGACTACGGTCCAGGCCCCACCGGAGGTGCTTCACAGGAATCATTTCTGCCTCACGATGGCCCTTTGAGGAGAAGGCTTTTATCGTGCCCGTTGCAAATGAGGAAACTGAGGCATGGAGAGAGGTACTAACTCACACAATAGCAGGAGACCCTGGATGCAGCTGCAGGCAGTCGGCCCCGAGAACCTGCTCATCTCAGGCCTGCCAGCTCCTCTACCTGCCTTCTCCAGTACCCTGGGAACCCCTCGAGGACAGGTGTCATCGGTTGCCTCATCTCACCGTCCCTGGGCCCAGCACGGATGCAGGCACACAGTGGCTGCTCACGTAAGCTGAGTGAAAGGAGTCGTGGCTGCAGGGTGCCCTGGGCCTCCACCCTAGCTCCTGCTATAGAATGTCTCCAATACAAACATGCCTTTTTTTGTTTGTTTGTTTTGTTTTGTTTTGAGACGGAGTCTCACCCTGTCGCCCAGGCTGGAGTGCTATGGTGCAATCTCGGCTCACAACAACCTCCATCTGCTGGGTTCAAGCGATTCTCCTGCCTCAGCCTTCCAAGTAGCTGGGATTGCAGGCGTGTGCCACCATGCCCAGCTAATTTTGGTATTTTTAGTAGAGACGGGGTTTCGCCATGTTGGGCAGGCTGGTCTTGAGCTCCTGACCTCAGGTGCTGGAATTACAAGCATGAGACGCTGCTCCCAGCCACAAACACGCGTCTTTATTATTTTTTTTTTTTTTTGAGACGGAGTCTCGCTCTGTCGCCAGGCTGGAGTGCAGTGGCGCGATCTCGGCTTACTGCAAGCTCCGCCTCCCGGGTTCATGCCATTCTCCTGCCTCAGCCTCCTGAGTAGCTGGGACTACAGGCACCCGCCACCACGCCCGGCTCACTTTTTATGTATTTTTAGTAGAGACGGGGTTTCACCGTGTTAGCCAGGATGGTCATAATCTCCTGACCTCATGATCCACCCTCCTCAGCCTCCCAAAGTGCTGGGATTACAGGCGTGAGCCACCGCGCCCAGCCTCCGAGACCCTTCTTAGCAGAAGTGATCTGGGAGCAGGAAGCACCAGAAGGGGGGTGTCCCCAAAGCAACCCTGAAGCAAGCGTGCAGGCAACCTGAAAGGGCTGTGGGTGTGGGCAAGCCTGTTCTTTAGGCAGCTGGAGCCTCGGTGGGCAAGAGGAACTCAACCCTCTTGGGAGCCCCTGGGCTGCTGTGGCTGTCCCAACCCAGGCACTAGGAACCCCGAATTTATCCACCAGCTGCCACCCATCATGGGCGAGGGCCGCTCCTAGGGCCAGCCCCAGCTGTGCACCTGCACCGGGAATGGCCTCAGGAGGAAGGTGACTGGAACCTGCAGGAGGACATGTTGGCTGGCACCCACCTTTTGGGGCAAGACAGGCTGAGGGGTCTGGGCGTAGTGGCTCACACCTATAGTCACAGCACTTTGGGAGGCCGAGGCAGGAGGATCACTTGAGCCTAGGAGTTCAAGACCAGCCTGGGAATACAGTGAGGCTCCATCTCTACAAAAAATTAGCCAGACGTAGTGGCATGCACCTGTGATCCCAGCTATGTGGGAGGCTGAGGCAGTAGGATCACTAGAGCCCAGGAATTGGAAGCTGCAGTGAGCTGAGATTGCGCCACTGCACTCCAGCCTGGGGGACGGAGCGAGACCCTGTCTCAAAAACAAAACAAAACAAAAAAAAATAGAAAAGGGCAGAGGGGAAGCACGAGGTCAGGAGTTCAAGACCAGCTTGGCCACTATGGTGAAACCCTGTCTCTATTAAAAATACAAAAATTAGCCCAGGTGCAGTGGCTCATGCCTGTAATCCCAACACTTTGGAAGGCCAAGATGGGTGGATCACCTGAGGTCAGGAGTTAGAGACCAGCCTGGCCAACATGGTGAAACCCCATCTCTATTAAAAATACAAAAATTAGCCAGGCATGGTGGCAGGCACCTGTAGTCCAAGCTACTTGGGAGGCTGAGGCAGAAGAATCGCTTGAACCCAGGAGGCGGAGGTTGCAGTGAGCCGAGATCGCGCCACTGCACTCCAGCCTGGGCGACAGAGTGAGACTCCAGGGCAGAGGAGAAAAGAGAGGGAGAGAGGAAGGGTGGGGATCAGGATGAGGACAGGGAGAGAGACAAGCAGAGAGAGGAGAAGGCAATGTCACAGCAGCCACTAGAACCAAGACCACTGTCCCAGTTCTGTCTTCCTTTTGGTCACAGCAACCTGCCATCAGTCATTCCCTGGCCACCTGTGCCCGGTACAAACAACATGTCTGCCCTCCTGAGGCTGGGCCTGCTTCCTAGAGTCTGGGAGTGGAAGACATCACATGACCAGCTAGACCTCGACTCCCCAGGACCCCCTCCACCCCACCACCCCGGCTCCCTGCTTGGGGCAGAGCTGAAACAACTCCCGCCCGGCCACATATGCCCTGAATCTTCCCCACAGTTGCCAGGGCCACGGTATCCAGGAGGAGCGAGCATTCAGCCCTCACTGCACTCAGCCCTTCCTGCCTTGCCCAGGCCCATGAAGATGGCCTGTTTCTCCCTCCTTGATGGGGAATGAACCTGCTGGAGACGGGCGCACCTGCTCCCAAGTTCATTGAGAGTGCCAGCGAGGCGGGGGCTTGGAACCAGACCCCTGTGCGCCGGGCCTGCGCCCCTCAAATGCAGGCTCTGAGCATGTAAGCTATTTTTGTACGCACAGCGAATGTTCATTTTCCTCCTCAGAGGCAGGGCTGTTGAACCTTCTCTTCAGGTCAGGGACCCCTTAGAGAGTCTTATAAGAGCCACTTCCAGGGAAAAATCACACTGGCTCGGCCGAGAGGGGCCCTGCACTCTGAGAGCCTGTGATTTCCTGAAGCGTGAAGTGTTTGGAGGAAGATTAGCCTCTCCCTCCTCCAGAGGCAGAGCTGGGAGGTGGAGGAGCCCAGCAGGAGGTTCAGTCCCAGGCTGTGGGAGCCCCTCGACCCCCGAATCTCCACCTCCTCCCCTGAGCCCTGCCTGGGTGACATCCTCCCAGGAACCAGGACAAATGGATCAGTCACAGGGTTCCCACTTGGCCTCCCTGGGCCTGAAACGACCCCACTCATTCTAATCTCCATCCTCCGGGCTCTTGGGAAGGTGAGAAATGTCTTCTGCCTCTGAAATCTCAGAAGAAATTATTTCCACTCCAGCAGCAGGAAACCCTTTGAGGGAAGAGATGGCTCCATCAGCAAAGAGGCCACAGGATGGAATTGGCCCTGGGGCAGGGGCCTGCCCAGACTCCTCCCAGGCCAGAGAGAGGTGGGCTGGGGGACAACGAGTCCCCTCCACAGGGCCCCGGTACTGCATGAGCCGGTGAACAGGCTGCTCACAGACCAGGACCTTGTATCTGTGACCCAGCCAGCAAAGGGTCCCTCAGGGCACACACACAGCCAAGCATGAACCTGGGAAATGGGAGCTCCGGCCCAGACTGGGGGGACAGGGTCATCCCCCAGCCTCACCCCAGTTCAGATCACAGCCATATGCAGAGTAAACTTGGGGTACAGGCAAGGCCCTGAGCCCTTCCCAAAGCTGAGGGGAAGTAGGTTTGGCGAGGAGATGCAGGGAAGGTTCTGGAAGGCTGGAAGCGCACCTCTTGTCTCCTCTCCTTTGGAGACAGTTTGTGGAATCTCTCTGGTAAATTTTTTTTTTTTTTCCTGAGGCAGAGTCTCATTCTGTCATCCAGGCTGGAAGGCAGTGGCACGATCTTGGCTCACTGCAACCTCTGCCTCCCTGTTTCAAGCGATTCTCATGCCTTAGCCTCCCTAGTAGCTGGGATTACAGGTGCACACCCCATCACGACCGGCTAATTTTTGTATTTTTTAGTAGAGACAGAGTTTCACCACTTTGGCCAGGCTGGTCTTGAACTCCTGATCTCAGGTGATCCTCCCACCTCGGCCTCCCAAAGTGCTGGGATTACAGGCGTGAGCCACCATGCCCAGCCTCTTTTTTTGTTTTTGTTTTTTTGTTTGTTTGAGACGGAGTCTTACTCTGTTGTCCAGGCTGGAGTGCAGTGGTGACATCTTGGCTCACTGCAATCTCTGCCTCCCAGGTTCAAGCAATCCTCCTGCCTCAGCCTCCCAAGTAGCTGGGATTACGGGCATGTGCCACCACGCCCTGCTAATTTTTGTATTTTTAGTAGAGATGAGGTTTCATCATGTTGGCCAGGCTGGTCTCGAACTCCTGACCTCAGGTGATCCACCCGCCTTGGCCTCGAACTCCTGACCTCAGGTGATCCACTCACTCTCACCTCGGCCTCCCAAAGTGCTGGGATTACAGGTTTGAGCCACCACACCTGGCCAATTCTTTTTTTTTTTTTTTAAGAGTTGGGGTCTCGCTCTGTCACCCAGCTGGAGTGCAGTGGTGCCATCATAGCTCACTGCAGCCTAGACCTCCCAGGTCCAAGCGATCCTCCCACCTCAGCCTCCCAAGTAGCCAGGACCACAGGTGCACCACCACCACACCTGGCTAATGCTAACGTTTAAAATTTTCTGTAGAGACAAGGTTTTGCTCTGTCGCCCAGGCTAGAGTGCAGTGGCATGATCACAGCTCACTGTAGCCTCGAACCCCTAGGCTTAAGTGATCCTCCCATGTTGGCCTCTCAAGTAGCTGGGACTACAGATGGGCACCACCATGCTCAGCTATAGGATGAACTCTGACGGTCAGAAGGGTGAGGGGCCAGAGGCAGGACCCTCCAGGCAGAGAGACCAGCCCAAGACACAAATCTGGGAAGCGTGAGGGACCAGGTCGCAGAGGGTGGGGGCCCTAAATTAGACCAGGGGACATACCCCACATCTTGCCCAAGAGCAACAGAGTGCCGAAGGGCTGCCGACGGGCTGGTGGGCACACACCAGCTGTGGCCCTGGGGCTCTGGCAGCTGAACAGGTGTCTGTGCCAGCCCAGTGCCCAGACCCCAGGACCAAGCAGATGGTCACAGAGCAGTCTCTCTTCTGTGCAAGGCCAAGCCACCACCGGGTACCAGACTTCATGTGGGGGCACTCCCGAATGACCACCCATCCTTCCATCAGCCCTGGGTGGGCTTTTGCCATTTTACAAGAAATGGGAGGCTCAGAGAGGTTGAGAAATGTGATCAAAGACACACAGCATAGCCAGGGGTTGAATCCAGGACTGCTGGGACACCAGGGGAGTGACAGTTTACAGCAGAGCACGTGTGTGTCTATTGTTGTGAGTGTCTGTGTGAGCCTGGCAGTGGCCACGGGTGTCAGAGCCGACTCCTCCCAGCTCCAAAGACGACCGTGTGCCCTGTCCCCAACTCTGACCTCATAATGATAGCTGGAAACCGGTGGGAATGTTGACACCGTGGAAATTAGCAACTGCTACAAGTCAGAACGCTGGGTGTGTTAAATACTGACCAGTCCAGCACTGACTGACAAGTGTGTGCATCTACGTGAGATTGAGTGTGTGTGTGTGCATCTTTGTGTGTGTGTCTTTGTGTGTGTGTGTCTAGGTCTGTCCATCTGTGTGGCGCCTTTGTCTCCTGCTTTGCTCATCTGTCTATCCCTGTCTGAATCTGTGTGCACGCCTCTGTGTGTCTGAATGTGTCTGTGTGTGTCTGTGGCTGAGTGTGCTTCAGTGTGTCTGTGTCTTGCATGCATGTATATGTCTGTGTGTGTCTATGTGTGTGTCCAAGCACATATGCATTTGTGTGTGTGACAGCGTTTTGGGGGGTGTGTGTGTGTCACTGTGTCTGTGTGTGTTCATGTGACTGTGTGTCCTGTCAAGCTGAAGATGATAGTTTCAACTGAAATTGAGGCTGGCGCTCTCCACTACAAAGCTCAATTTGCTTGCAAATGTCCTTCAAGAGGCAGAGGAGACAGGAGCGGAGGGGGCGGGAGGCAGGAGCCAGACAGAGGCAGCGACCGGCAGCAGAAATGACGTCACCAGGCAGATTCCAAGAGCGCCCCAAGACCAGTGGGGTGTCACCCACCCCTAGAGGCACTGTGGATCCTAGAGGAGACTCTGGCAGGCCCCAAACACAGCCCTTGAGAAAGCAGTCATTTGGGAGGATTCGGAGTGATAAAAATATAAAGTTTGTTGCTTGCGAAAATCACTTGTGACTTAAGAGCCTGCGTCTCCCGTTGTCATGGAATTGACAATACCATTGAGGATCAAAGGGACAAGAATAGATGAGGAGCTCTGTTTCCCACTTAACTCCTGGAAGCCTTTTCTCCCAAGCTTCGCACTCTCTCCTCCCTCTGAAGAAGACTCTAGAGGCTGTAGTGCAACCCTCCATCACTCAAAAGCTGGGACCCTCTCTGTTCTGGACAGAAACCCCTTGTCAGGAAGAGCCCCTCCTCCCCCACCCCAGCCATGTGGCTGCCATCCCGCTGCCCCACCCTCCTGGCCCCGGGCAACCATGTGACCCACGCTGGGCCAATCAGATTCTCCCCTGGGATTTTTCACATTGAAACCCAGCGAGAAGGGTTGGGCCCTACCGGAAGATAAAAGTGGGTGGCTGTGTGGGTGGTGGCTGACGCCTGTAATCCCAGCACTTTGGAAGGGCGAAGTGAGAGGATCACTTGAGGTCAGGAGTTTGAGACCAGCCTGGACAACATGGCCCATCTCATAGACTTGATGGCCAAGGCCCCAAGAGGAGGCATGACTTGCCCAAGGCCATACAGTGCAGGGTGCCGGGCGATAAAGTCCCAGAGACACTGTCTTCCTCCTGCAGGTCAAAGCACCAGAATCCAAAGCGCCCTCCACTCCTGATGGCTCAGAAGGGAGCCACCCCATCAATTATTAAAGGTCCTTAAAAGCCCAAGAAAACTGAGATGGGACTGGATCAGAAGCCATCATACCACTCACAACCTTTGGCTAAAAAGGAAAAATTAAGGCCAGGCGTGGTGGCTCACACCTGTATTTCCAACACTTTGGGAGACTGAGGTGGGTGGATCACTTGAGGTCAGGAGTTCGAGACCAGCCTGGCCAACATAGCAAAACCCAGTCTCTACTAAAAATACAAAAATTAGCCAGGCGTGGTGGTGGGCGCTTGTAATCCCAGCTACTCGGGAGGCTGAGGCAGGAGAATTTCTTGAACTTGGGATGCAGAGGTTACAGTGAGCTGAGATCGCACACACTGCACTCCAGCCTGGGCGACAAGAGCAAAACTCCATCTCAAAAAAAAAAAAAAAAAAAGGAAACATTAAATTCATGGGGAGTTAATCCACGTATGGCACAAGGCAGGGATTCTCAGTGTTTTGGCATCCCTGGGATAACGACAAACCTCGCTTAGAACAAGATGTTGGGAGCCACAGAGTGGTTTCCAGGTAGTCCCTTTGACATCTTGGGGGAGTGGGGAGGGTACTGTGAAATGTGACTCTCACACTCACCTCAGCTGCACAGGCAAGTGCTCCAAGACTTCACAGGTGAACTTTTAGCTAAGGACAGAGTTCTTTCCCACCCTCCCCCACATGCATATTTATTTCACCCAACAAAACCTGACTTTTACACACATTTCATAAAGCAACGCGCATTCTGCATTCCCACGGAACGTTATATTGTGTGCATTGCTTCATCTCACCAGGCTTCCTTTTTAAGAACTTCCCTCTGCCCAGGCGTGGGTGGCTCATGGCTATAATCCTAGCACTTTGGGATGCCAAGGCCAGAGGATTACCTACGTTCTTTATGTTATTTAGCCCGGGCAACATAGTGAGACCCCATCTCTACAAAAACAAAAAATTAACCAGGCATGGGGGTGCATGCCTGTTAGCTACTCAGGAGGCTGAGGCAGGAGGATAGCTTGAGTCCAAGAGGTCAAGGCTACAGTGCAGCGAGCTATGATCGCACCACTGCACTCCAGCCTGTGCAACAGAGCGAGACCCTGACTCTTTTTTTTTTTTTTTTGGAGACAGAGTCTAGCTCTGCAGCCCAGCCTGGAATGCAGTGGCAAGACCTCAACTCACTGCAACCTCCACCTCCCGGGTTCAAGCAATTCTCATACCTCAGCCTCCCAAGTAGCTGGGATTACAGATGTCCACCACCACACCAAGCTAATTTTTGTATTTTCAGTAAAGATGGAGTTTCCCTACGTTGGCCAGGCTGGTCTTGAACTCCTGACCTCAAGTGATCTGCTCACCTCGGCCTCCCAAAGTGCTGGAATTACAGGTGTGAGCCACCACGCCCAGCCATACCCTGACTCTTAAAAATGAAATAAAATAAAGTTAATGTTGTAAACATGAAATATGCTGCTCTCAAGAATTGATGTTCAGGTCGGGCATGGTGGCTCATGCCTGTAATCCCAGCACTTTGGGATCCTCCCAGCAGGACGATCACTTGAGCCCAGGAGTTCGAGACTAGCCCAGGCAATATGGTGAAAGCCCATCTCTACAAACCCCACAACAATTAGCCGCGTGTGGTGGCATGGGCCTGTGGTCCTAGACACTCAGGAGGCTGAGGTGGGAGGATCACTTGAGTCCAGGAGGTCGAGGCTGCAGTGAGCTATCATGGTGCCACTGCATTCCAGCCTGGGCAACAGAGCAAGACCCTGCCTCAGGAAAATAAAAAAAAAAAAGGATGCTGTAGGAGTTAGGACCAGAGAGATGTTGTGCTGTTTTAGGTGAACTTTCGTGTTACTGATGATGAAGTAGAGTATCCAAGAGTGACTCTGCACACCCGAGAAACACCCTGAGTATGTCCCATCTCCTGGCAGCTCAGCACCCTTTCTGCTCCACCCCAGGGTCTACATGGTCATCCTGGGGCCACCACCTTTTATTTGATCATAAAGTTTTTTGGTGGCTCTTGCCTCTCTGAGACCCCAACAGAAAACAGCAGATTGAGATCAGGGTAATTCAAGGAGGGTTATTTGCAAAGG